>NC_140997.1:67210916-67552173 GCF_052327205.1 Somniosus microcephalus
GGGAAGGAGAGAGAGGGGGGGAAGGAGAGAGAGGGGGGGAAGGAGAGAGAGGGGGGGAAGGAGAGAGAGGGGGGGAAGGAGAGAGAGGGGGGGAAGGAGAGAGGGGGGGGAAGGAGAGAGAGGGGGGGAAGGAGAGAGAGGGGGGGAAGGAGAGAGAGGGGGGGAAGGAGAGAGAGGGGGGGGAAGGAGAGAGAGGGGGGGAAGGAGAGAGAGGGGGGAGGAAGGAGAGAGAGGGGGGGAAGGAGAGAGAGGGGGGAGAGGAGGAGAGAGAGGGGGGGAAGGAGGAGGAGAGGGGGGGAAGGAGAGAGAGGGGGGGAAGGAGAGAGAGGGGGGGGAAGGAGAGAGAGGGGGGGAAGGAGAGAGAGGGGGGGAAGGAGAGAGAGGGGGGGAAGGAGAGAGAGGGGGGGAAGGAGAGAGAGGGGGGAAGGAGAGAGAGGGGGGGAAGGAGAGAGAGGGGGGGAAGGAGAGAGAGGGGGGGAAGGAGAGAGAGGGGGGGGAAGGAGAGAGAGGGGGGGGAAGGAGAGAGAGGGGGGGAAGGAGAGAGAGGGGGGGAAGGAGAGAGAGGGGGGGAAGGAGAGAGAGGGGGGGAAGGAGAGAGAGGGGGGGAAGGAGAGAGAGGGGGGGAAGGAGAGAGAGGGGGGAAGGAGAGAGAGGGGGGGAAGGAGAGAGAGGGGGGGAAGGAGAGAGAGGGGGGGAAGGAGAGAGAGGGGGGGAAGGAGAGAGAGGGGGGGAAGGAGAGAGAGGGGGGGAAGGAGAGAGAGGGGGGGGAAGGAGAGAGAGGGGGGGAAGGAGAGAGAGGGGGGGAAGGAGAGAGAGGGGGGGGAAGGAGAGAGAGGGGGGGGAAGGAGAGAGAGGGGGGAAGGAGAGAGAGGGGGGAAGGAGAGAGAGGGGGGGAAGGAGAGAGAGGGGGGGAAGGAGAGAGAGGGGGGGAAGGAGAGAGAGGGGGGGAAGGAGAGAGAGGGGGGGAAGGAGAGAGAGGGGGGGAAGGAGAGAGAGGGGGGGAAGGAGAGAGAGGGGGGGAAGGAGAGAGAGGGGGGGGAAGGAGAGAGAGGGGGGGAAGGAGAGAGAGGGGGGGAAGGAGAGAGAGGGGGGAAGGAGAGAGAGGGGGGGAAGGAGAGAGAGGGGGGGAAGGAGAGAGAGAGGGGGGGAAGGAGAGAGAGGGGGGGAAGGAGAGAGAGGGGGGGAAGGAGAGAGAGGGGGGGAAGGAGAGAGAGGGGGGGAAGGAGAGAGAGGGGGGGAAGGAGAGAGAGGGGGGGAAGGAGAGAGAGGGGGGGAAGGAGAGAGAGGGGGGGAAGGAGAGAGAGGGGGGGAAGGAGAGAGAGGGGGGGAAGGAGAGAGAGGGGGGAAGGAGAGAGAGGGGGGGAAGGAGAGAGAGGGGGGGAAGGAGAGAGAGGGGGGGAAGGAGAGAGAGGGGGGAAGGAGAGAGAGGGGGGGAAGGAGAGAGAGGGGGGGAAGGAGAGAGAGGGGGGGAAGGAGAGAGAGGGGGGGAAGGAGAGAGAGGGGGGGAAGGAGAGAGAGGGGGGGAAGGAGAGAGAGGGGGGGAAGGAGAGAGAGGGGGGGAAGGAGAGAGAGGGGGGGAAGGAGAGAGAGGGGGGGAAGGAGAGAGAGGGGGGGAAGGAGAGAGAGGGGGGAAGGAGAGAGAGGGGGGGAAGGAGAGAGAGGGGGGGAAGGAGAGAGAGGGGGGGAAGGAGAGAGAGGGGGGGGAAGGAGAGAGAGGGGGGGAAGGAGAGAGAGGGGGGGAAGGAGAGAGAGGGGGGGAAGGAGAGAGAGGGGGAGGAGAGAGGGGGGGAAGGAGAGAGAGGGGGGGAAGGAGAGAGAGGGGGGGGGGAAGGAGAGAGAGGGGGGGAAGGAGAGAGAGGGGGGAAGGAGAGAGAGGGGGGGAAGGAGAGAGAGGGGGGGAAGGAGAGAGAGGGGGGGAAGGAGAGAGAGGGGGGAAGGAGAGAGAGGGGGGGAAGGAAGAGAGAGGGGGGGAAGGAGAGAGAGGGGGGGAAGGAGAGAGAGGGGGGGAAGGAGAGAGAGGGGGGGAAGGAGAGAGAGGGGGGAAGGAGAGAGAGGGGGGGAAGGAGAGAGAGGGGGGGAAGGAGAGAGAGGGGGGGAAGGAGAGAGAGGGGGGGAAGGAGAGAGAGGGGGGGAAGGAGAGAGAGGGGGGGAAGGAGAGAGAGGGGGGGAAGGAGAGAGAGGGGGGAAGGAGAGAGAGGGGGGGAAGGAGAGAGAGGGGGGGAAGGAGAGAGAGGGGGGGAAGGAGAGAGAGGGGGGGAAGGAGAGAGAGGGGGGGAAGGAGAGAGAGGGGGGGAAGGAGAGAGAGGGGGGGAAGGAGAGAGAGGGGGGGGAAGGAGAGAGAGGGGGGGAAGGAGAGAGAGGGGGGGAAGGAGAGAGAGGGGGGGAAGGAGAGAGAGGGGGGGAAGGAGAGAGAGGGGGGGGAAGGAGAGAGAGGGGGGGAAGGAGAGAGAGGGGGGGAAGGAGAGAGAGGGGGGGAAGGAGAGAGAGGGGGGGAAGGAGAGAGAGGGGGGGAAGGAGAGAGAGGGGGGGGAAGGAGAGAGAGGGGGGGAAGGAGAGAGAGGGGGGGAAGGAGAGAGAGGGGGGGAAGGAGAGAGAGGGGGGGAAGGAGAGAGAGGGGGGAAGGAGAGAGAGGGGGGAGGAGAGAGAGAGAGGGGGGAGGAGAGAGGGGGGGAAGGAGAGAGAGGGGGGGAAGGAGAGAGAGGGGGGGAAGGAGAGAGAGGGGGGGAAGGAGAGAGAGGGGGGGAAGGAGAGAGAGAGGGGGGGAAGGAGAGAGAGGGGGGGAAGGAGAGAGAGGGGGGAAGGAGAGAGAGGGGGGGAAGGAGAGAGAGGGGGGGGAAGGAGAGAGAGGGGGGGAAGGAGAGAGAGGGGGGGAAGGAGAGAGAGGGGGGGGAAGGAGAGAGAGGGAGGGGGGAAGGAGAGAGAGGGGGGGAAGGAGAGAGGGGGGGAAGGAGAGAGGGGGGGGAAGGAGAGAGGAGGGGGGAAGGAGAGAGAGGGGGGGAAGGAGAGAGGGGGGGGAAGGAGAGAGGGGGAGGGGGGGAAGGAGAGAGAGGGGGGGAAGGAGAGAGGGGGGGGGAAGGAGAGAGAGGGGGGGGAAGGAGAGAGAGGGGGGGAAGGAGAGAGAGGGGGGGAAGGAGAGAGGGGGGGGAAGGAGAGAGAGGGGGGGAAGGAGAGAGAGGGGGGGAAGGAGAGAGAGGGGGGGAAGGAGAGAGAGGGGGGGAAGGAGAGAGAGGGGGGGAAGGAGAGAGAGGGGGGGAAGGAGAGAGAGGGGGGGAAGGAGAGAGAGGGGGGGGAAGGAGAGAGAGGGGGGGAAGGAGAGAGGGGGGGGAAGGAGAGAGAGGGGGGGGAAGGAGAGAGAGGGGGGGAAGGAGAGAGAGGGGGGGAAGGAGAGAGAGGGGGGGAAGGAGAGAGAGGGGGGGAAGGAGAGAGAGGGGGGGAAGGATGAGAGAGGGGGGGGAAGGAGAGAGAGGGGGGGAAGGAGAGAGAGGGGGGGGAAGGAGAGAGAGGGGGGGGAAGGAGAGAGAGGGGGGGAAGGAGAGAGAGGGGGGGAAGGAGAGAGAGGGGGGGAAGGAGAGAGAGGGGGGGAAGGAGAGAGAGGGGGGGAAGGAGAGAGAGGGGGGGGAAGGAGAGAGAGGGGGGGGAAGGAGAGAGGGGGGAAGGAGAGAGAGGGGGGGAAGGAGAGAGAGGGGGGGAAGGAGAGAGAGGGGGGAAGGAGAGAGAGGGGGGGAAGGAGAGAGAGGGGGGGAAGGAGAGAGAGGGGGGGAAGGAGAGAGAGGGGGGGAAGGAGAGAGAGGGGGGGGAAGGAGAGAGAGGGGGGGAAGGAGAGAGAGGGGGGGAAGGAGAGAGGGGGGGAAGGAGAGAGGGGGGGGAAGGAGAGAGAGGGGGGGAAGGAGAGAGAGGGGGGAAGGAGAGAGAGGGGGGGAAGGAGAGAGAGGGGGGGGAAGGAGAGAGAGGGGGGGAAGGAGAGAGAGGGGGGGGGAGGAGAGAGGGGGGGAAGGAGAGAGGGGGGGAAGGAGAGAGAGGGGGGGGAAGGAGAGAGGGGGGGGAAGGAGAGAGAGGGGGGGGGAAGGAGAGAGAGGGGGGGGGAAGGAGAGAGAGGGGGGGAAGAGAGAGAGGGGGGGAAGGAGAGAGAGGGGGGGAGGAGAGAGGGGGGGAAGGAGAGAGAGGGGGGGAAGGAGAGAGAGGGGGGAAGGAGAGAGAGGGGGGGGAAGGAGAGAGAGGGGGGGGAAGGAGAGAGAGGGGGGGAAGGAGAGAGAGGGGGGGGAAGGAGAGAGAGGGGGGGAAGGAGAGAGAGGGGGGAAGGAGAGAGAGGGGGGAAGGAGAGAGAGGGGGGGAAGGAGAGGGGGGGAAGGAGAGAGGGGGGGAAGGAGAGAGAGGGGGGAAGGAGAGAGAGGGGGGGAGGAGAGAGAGGGGGGAAGGAGAGAGAGGGGGGGAGGAGAGAGAGGGGGGGGGAAGGAGAGAGAGGGGGGGGGAAGGAGAGAGAGGGGGGGAAGGAGAGGGGGGGGGAAGGAGAGAGAGGGGGGGGGAAGGAGAGAGAGGGGGGGAAGGAGAGAGAGGGGGGGAAGGAGAGAGGGGGGGGGAAGGAGAGAGAGGGGGGGGAAGGAGAGAGAGGGGGGGAAGGAGAGAGAGGGGGGGGAAGGAGAGAGGGGGGGAAGGAGAGAGAGGGGGGGAAGGAGAGAGAGGGGGGGAAGGATGAGAGAGGAAGGAGAGAGGGGGGGAAGGAGGAGAGAGGGGGGGAAGGAGAGAGAGGGGGGGAAGGAGAGAGAGGGGGGGAAGGAGAGAGAGGGGGGGAAGGAGAGAGAGGGGGGGAAGGAGAGAGAGGGGGGGAGGAGGAGAGGGGGGAAGGAGAGAGAGGGGGGGAAGGAGAGAGAGGGGGGGAAGGAGAGAGAGGGGGGGAAGGAGAGAGAGGGGGGAAGGAGAGAGAGGGGGGGGAAGGAGAGAGAGGGGGGAAGGAGAGAGAGGGGGGAGGAGAGAGAGGGGGGGGAAGGAGAGAGAGGGGGGGAAGGAGAGAGAGGGGGGGAAGGAGAGAGAGGGGGGGAAGGAGTGAGAGGGGGGGAAGGAGAGAGAGGGGGGAAGGAGAGAGAGGGGGGGAAGGAGAGAGGGGGGGAAGGAGAGAGAGGGGGGGGAAGGAGAGAGAGGGGGGGGAAGGAGAGAGGGGGGGGGGAAGGAGAGGGGGGTGGGGGAGGGGGGGGGGGGGGGGGGAAGGAGAGAGAGGGGGGGAAGGAGAGAGAGGGGGGGAAGGAGAGAGAGGGGGTGGGGAAGGAGAGAGAGGGGGGGAAGGAGAGAGAGGGGGGGAAGGAGAGAGAGGGGGGGAAGGAGAGAGAGGGGGGAAGGAGAGAGAGGGGGGGAAGGAGAGAGAGGGGGGAAGGAGAGAGAGGGGGGAAGGAGAGAGAGGGGGGAAGGAGAGAGAGGGGGGAAGGAGAGAGAGGGGGGAAGGAGAGAGAGGGGGGAAGGAGAGAGGGGGGAAGGAGAGAGAGGGGGGGAAGGAGAGAGAGGGGGGGGAAGGAGAGAGAGGGGGGGAAGGAAGAGAGAGGGGGGAAGGAGAGTGAGGGGGGGAAGGAGAGAGAGGGGGGGAAGGAGAGGGGGGGGAGGAGTGGGGGGGGAAGGGAGAGAGAGGGGGGGGAAGGAGAGAGAGGGGGGGAAGGAGAGAGGGGGGAAGGAGAGAGAGGGGGGAAGGAGAGAGAGGGGGGGAAGGAGAGAGAGGGGGGGAAGGAGAGAGAGGGGGGGAAGGAGAGAGAGGGGGGGAAGGAGGAGAGGGGGGAAGGAGAGAGTTGGGGGGAAGGAGAGAGAGGGGGGGAAGGAGAGAGAGGGGGGGAGAGAGAGAGAGGGTGGGGAAGGAGAGAGAGGGGGGGAAGGAGAGAGAGGGGGGGAAGGAGAGAGAGGGGGGGGAAGGAGAGAGAGGGGGGGGAAGGAGAGAGAGGGGGGGGAAGGAGAGAGGGGGGGAAGGAGAGAGAGGGGGGGAAGGAGAGAGAGGGGGGGGAAGGAGAGAGAGGGGGGGGAAGGAGAGAGAGGGGGGGGAAGAGAGAGAGGGGGGGAAGGAGAGAGAGGGGGGGGAAGGAGAGAGAGGGGGGGGAAGGAGAGAGAGGGGGGGAGGAGAGAGAGGGGGGGAGGAGAGAGAGGGGGGGGGAGGAGAGAGAGGGGGGGGAAGGAGAGAGAGGGGGGGAAGGAGAGAGAGGGGGGGAAGGAGAGAGAGGGGGGGAAGGAGAGAGAGGGGGGGAAGGAGAGAGAGGGGGGGAAGGAGAGAGAGGGGGGGAAGGAGAGAGAGAGGGGTGGGGAAGGAGAGAGAGGGGGGAAGGAGAGGGGGGGAAGGAGAGGGGGGGAAGGAGAGGGGGGGAAGGAGAGGGGGGGAAGGAGAGGGGGGGAAGGAGAGGGGGGGAAGGAGAGGGGGGGAAGGAGAGGGGGGGGAAGGAGAGGGGGGGAAGGAGAGGGGGGGAAGGAGAGGGGGGGAAGGAGAGGGGGGGAAGGAGAGGGGGGGAAGGAGAGGGGGGGAAGGAGAGGGGGGGAAGGAGAGGGGGGGAAGGAGAGGGGGGGAAGGAGAGGGGGGAAGGAGAGAGAGGGGGGGAAGGAGAGAGAGGGGGGGAAGGAGAGAGAGGGGGGGAAGGAGAGAGAGGGGGGGAAGGAGAGAGAGGGGGGGAAGGAGAGAGAGGGGGGGAAGGAGAGAGAGGGGGGGAAGGAGAGAGAGGGGGGGAAGGAGAGAGAGGGGGGGAAGGAGAGAGAGGGGGGGAAGGAGAGAGAGGGGGGGAAGGAGAGAGAGGGGGGGGAAGGAGAGAGAGGGGGGGAAGGAGAGAGAGGGGGGGAAGGAGAGAGAGGGGGGGAAGGAGAGAGAGGGGGGGAAGGAGAGAGAGGGGGGGAAGGAGAGAGAGGGGGGAAGGAGAGAGAGGGGGGAAGGAGAGAGAGGGGGGGGAAGGAGAGAGAGGGGGAAGGAGAGAGAGGGGGGGAAGGAGAGAGAGGGGGGGAAGGAGAGAGAGGGGGGGAAGGAGAGAGAGGGGGGGAAGGAGAGAGAGGGGGGGAAGGAGAGAGAGGGGGGGAAGGAGAGAGAGGGGGGGAAGGAGAGAGAGGGGGGGAAGGAGAGAGAGAGGGGGGGGAAGGAGAGAGAGGGGGGGAAGGAGAGAGAGGGGGGGAAGGAGAGAGAGAGGCGCTAGGCTGCGCACGGGGGCTCCGGGTCACCGTGGCCGGGCTCTGAGTCCAGCCCCTTCCTCGGGGTGTCTTCCTCTCTTCTCTATCTCCTTCCCTCACTCTCTCCCTCCCTCCCTCTCTCTCCTTCCCTCCCTCTTTTCCTGGTCCCGTACTCACGGCAGGCCACAGGCTTAGGCCCCGCCCACACACGCCATGAAAGGCCCCCCGTGACACATCATACCGCGGTTCCCCCGTTGGATTGGTCAACCATCACGTCACTCAACGCTAATGAGCTGAAGTGAGCGGATTTTGTCCGTTTTTTTGTAAATTATCCGAACAATTTTTGTCTGACCAAAAAATAAACACGCCTATGACACTCCCCTAATCATAAGCTTTCTTTTGATACAACATATGTGTAGGTACGCTCCATAACTTTTGAGTTTACCGCACGCATACACACACTAATTTATTTATATAATAAATATATATAAAGATAGTATCGCTCAATTAACTTTTAACGAATTCAGGACTTACCTCCTCCCAGCACCCTTCTCTTTTGTAAACACTGATGTGAATTACATGTTACATAACCTCACCAATTTTCATTCATCCTCTACTCATTCGCTATCATCTCTCAGGGGTCCCACCTCACATCTAACGACTCTTTTTACTAACGTATTTTTGAGATTCTCTCCCCATACTCCTTTCTTACTTCTCTTATCCCTCTTTTAACCTCTTTCCTTATTTTCTTGTACTGTCTTATTTTTTATCATGACTCTAGGCCCACTTCTTCATTTCTAATGTTTCTAACCTTTTTGTAGTGGAATGTATTTGCAATCTCCTTTCTAAAAATGTATCATTTTTGATCTATAGTGTGTCAATTTCTCTTTCAACCTCACCTCACCTTTCTAAAATCTGCCTTATTTCAATTTGGTGCCACTGTTTTTGTACTAACTTTTTCCTTTTCTATATGGAACTTAAACAGTATCATTTTTTAGTCACTATTTCTGCGGTATTCACACATTTAATTCATCATTTTTTTGTTGCATACATTAGTCTTCTCTACAGCCGGTTTACCCCTTCACCAATATTGCCACTCTTCCTCCTTTCTTACCTATTCAGTCCCCCCATAAAATGATAATCCAATGTTTATTTTCCACTCCTGCCCAGTTTGCAGCCAAGTTTCTGTTAGAGCTATTAAATCTATACCGTCCTGTAATATAATTACTTCTAATTCCCCAGTTTATTTCCCAAACTCTGAGCATTGAAATACATGTCCATATTTGACACTACTCCTTTTCCTTGACTTTTTTTGGCCAAGTTGGCATTTGTTCCTTTATGTCCACCCTGCTATTGAATTTCTTATTACTGCATTCCTAACTGAATTGCTAATCTCTTGCATCTTGACCTATCTTATGCTTTCTGGTTCCACTTTAATTCATTTGATGCTTATTGATGCATCGATTGAATTTGCCTCCTCTACTTCCTTTATTCCTTCCGTATACTATCCTTTTAGATACATTATTTTTTTGGTAAATTTGCTTCATCTATTGCTACTTTACCTACTTGCTCTGCGTGTTTTTATTTTCCCTACCCCTTTCCTTCCTAGTTTAAATGGTTCTTCACTTCCCTATTTACCCGTTTTACCAAAACATTAGCTCCCATCTGTAATGATAGCAGCAAATAGCGATGTTATTTGCCTGTTTGATTATGATGCCTTACCAGCATGATTGCAGGTATCGATTACTTATGCCTGACCAGCAGAGGTCATGTGACCGAGAGAAGCAAGGCAGTTAGTTTGGTTTTGGTTTCGTTCTAGATGCATCACTAGCATAATGGTGTCTCCTGAATGCTGTATAAAGAGTTGAACAGACTTTAGATTAAAACTCATTCTCTTTCATAAATGTCTCATCATTGAACCCACAAAGAAATCAATACATGGTGTCAGAAGTGGCTGAAAGAGATGAAGAGAAAAATTCTGAAGTTAAATCAGCTCTCCACAGATTAGCAAGCCAAAAGAGAACATCATTGCTTACCATTAGAGAATAGCTAACGAAGTGAAAAATGGAAGGTTTACTCCCACCGGCGACGCTTCAGTTGACAGGTAAATGTGGCTGAAAATTGGAGGAGGTTCAAACAACGTGTGGGGTTGTATTTATCAGCAATCGGAGCTGACGAGAAAAGTAATAAACAGAAATCGTCACTGTTTTTACATGTCGTGGGTGATGAAGCGCTGGAGGTGTATAATAACTTCACATTCGTTGCTAATGGAGACAAAATGAAGCTAGATAAAATAATGGAACAGTTTGAGGCCTACTGCATACCTAAACGTAACATGACGTTTGAGAGGCACAGATTTTTCACGTGTTCAGAAAACGGGTGAGACTATTGATCAGTATGTGACTGAACTGAGAAACAGAAGCAAATCATGTGAATTTGGGGGACTGACAGACTCGCTGATAAAAGGCAGACTGGTGTGTGGTATACCAGATAATGGTCTAAGGGAAAGACTGCTAAGAGAGCAAGATCTAGACCTGGGAAAAGCCATAGCACTGTGTAGGGCTACAGAGACTGTGAAGTTGCAGGCAAAGGAGCTGTTCAGTGACAATAGCTGCAACATAGATGCAGTGAGAATGAACGGACATAAACCGTTTAACAAAAAGAGCGCCAATGTGAAAAAAGAGGCGTGGCCAGCGAACGAAAATGAAAGGGACAATCGAAAGTCATGTAGTCGATGCGGTACACAGCATACACCAAAAAAGTGTCCAGCATATGGTAAAAAATGCAATAGTTGCAACAAGAACAACCATTATGCCCGTTGCTGTAAGAACCAAATGCAACAAAGCAAGGTCCATGCAGTAGATGAAAGCGAGATAGAGGAGTTCTATGTAGATGTTGTGTCTGAAAACAAAAAAAGAGACTGGATGTTGACATTAAAAGTGAATGACATACACATTCCATTTAAATTGGATACTGGAGCACAAGTTAATGTGATATCAGAGACTGATTTTAAGAAAATTAGACCCAGACCAAAGATACATGGAATCAAAGTGAAAGTGACAGGATACTCAGGTACTGATATACCAGTGAAAGGAAGATGCATTGTCAAAGTAACACACAAGGACAGAGAGCACACGCTAGCATTAATCGTGGTGCCAAAGGATGTGCAAGCCATACTAGGTTTAAAAGCCTGTGAGAGACTGAACCTGGTAAAGAGAGTCCTCATTGTGGAAAGCGAAGGAGAGACAGTCTATGATGAACTGAATGTTGCGTACACACTGGGTAAGCTGATGTATACAGCAGACACGTTGTCCAGAGCTGTTGACCCAGGAGAGCCCGCAAACACAGTGAAAAGACTGAAGTACAAGGCAAAAGACAGTGGAACTGACTTCTACCAAAGCATGCTTGTATACCGCACAACGCCGCTCGAGTGTGGTAAGTCACCAGCCCAACTCCTGATGGGACGTCGGCTAAGGTCAAACCTACCCATCCCGGAGAACCTCCTGAAAACAAAAGAGGGGGAGAAAGTGAGGAAGTTCAAAGAACAGAAAGAAAAGCAAAAGTACTACTATGACAGAGGAACACAAAACCTACCTGAACGCCACACTGGTGACCAAGTAAGGTTCAAAGACAAAACAAACACATGGACTCAGAAGGGAACTGTCCTGAGTGAAGTTCAACCAAGATCATACACCATTCAGACAGATGAGGGTGCTGTTCTGAGAAGAAATCGCCGAGATCTTCTCATGGGACCAGCCACAGCAGGTCAAGAGACTGATACTGTTGAACAACCTGATCACACAGCTGAGAACCAATCATCTGAGGCAACAACTCAGATTCAAGGACAATCAATCAGAAAATCCTCAAGACACGTGAAGCCTCCTGAGACTCATTGAGCAAATTTAAGGACTATTGTTATAGAAGGAAGTAATGTTATCTTATTCTTTCTTCAAGTTCTAGTGTATTGACATATTTCATGTGAACACACAAAGCAAGGTTAAAAAACCTTGATGATAATGATAATGTAAGTTCATTAAGTGTTACAGTTAAAATGCAGATTAATACAAAGAAAACATGTTGTTAGTTAAAAGTAAAATACTTTTGTTTTAAGAAAAGGAGATGTAATGATATCAGCAAATAGCGATGTTATTTGCCTGTTTGATTATGATGCCTTACCAGCATGATTGCAAGTATTGATTACTTATGCCTGACCAGCAGAGGTCATGTGACCAAGAGAAGCAAGGCAGTTAGTTTGGTTTCGGTTTCGTTCTAGATGCATCACTAGCATAATGGTGTCTCCTGAATGCTGTATAAAGAGTTGAACAGACTTTAGATTAAAACTCATTCTCTTTCATAAATGTCCCATCATTGAACCCACAAAGAAATCAATACACCATCCTGTTCAGATATAGCCTATCCTTCCGGAATAGCTCCCATCTTCCCCGGAATTGGTGCCAATGCTCCATAAAATGGATTCCTCTTCCTGACAGCACCCCTTTAACCACATGTTGAGCTCCCTAATCTTCCCATCCTTCCCTATTCTAGCTGGGGGGAGTAATTCAGATATTACTACTCTTTAAATCCCACTCCTAATTTCATAAACACCTTTTGCAGAATTTCAGGCTCTAATGTGGACCACGATTACTGGATGGTCTCCCATCCCATCGATAATCTTTTCAAGTCTTTCAAAATGTCCATCACTTTATCACTTGGCGGGTGGGGGGGGCAACAAAGGGCTGGATTTTCATTGAGGAGGCGGGTAGGAGGCGGGACTGCAACTTTCGGGGTTGTAGTCCCGCCTCCATCGAGTTCTAGCCAACCCACGCGATTTAGACTTGATTGACCTTGTTGAGCCCACCCAGTGGGCTCAGCAGGCCAATTAAGGGCCACCCAGCATCAGGTGACGTCACAGATTGAAATTTCATGTCAAGACCTTTTGACAGATGAAATATCAGCGTTTCACAGCTTTTTGAGGCTGTCAAACACTGACAATCTGTACTCCAGGTTAATTCCTTCCTCTCAGGATGATTTAGAGATCTCCCCAGAACAGAAAGCAGAGGCTGCAGATTTTGACAGATCGCGGCCATTCTGCTTTCTGTGCTGGTGAGATGAGGGACTCCCGAGACCTGAAGGGAGGCTGTAAAGGTTAGTAGAACTTCTTTAAACACTTCACACAGACCAAAAACACATATCTCTGCACTCATGCACCCATCACTCACCTGAACACTGGACATCTCGAACCCTCCAAACCCTTCATCCCGCCTCGCTAACTTGGCGTGGTTTAGAGCCGTCGAGAATCCCACATTTCAACAATGAAAATAGGGATTAGGCTAAAAACTGCCCGTTAACAGGTAGTTAATTGGCACTAATCCCCTTCCCGCCTCGGGGAGGCGGGTCCCAGTGCAGGGCAGGTACCCGCCTCCTTTGAAACTGGCATGGAGGTGGGATGGGGTCGGGACCCCCGATTTCAGGATTTTAAACCCCCACACGCCTCCAATCCCGACTCCACGGCCCAATGAAAATCCAGCCCAAAGTATCCGGGGCCCTTCATCTGGACTACAAAAGATAGTGTCCACCCTGCTAACTATTGAATCTCTTATTACTACTGCATCCCTAACTGAATCGCTAATCTCTTCCATCTTGACCTATCTTATGCTTCCTGGTTCCACTTTAATTCATTTGATAGTCCTGCCCAGTCATCTTCCTCCCCATAGAAAGTCAGTGCTTCAACCTTGTTGGATAGGGTCATTTGCTCTGGACATTCTAGCTCTAGCCCACCCCTTCTCACTTTCCCCAACTTGTGAAGTTACTATTTCTTCCTCTACCACTGCCAGCTCCCTATCTCAACTGGGTGACTGTATTGTTCCAGAAATCTCTCCCTTCCTCTGATGTGCCGGAGTGTCTCCACCTCCATCACAAGCTCTGAGATCTTGAGCTTAAGTAATTTCTGCTGGAGACATTTGCTGCAAGTTAGCATCTGCTACTAAAAACTCCCACGTCTTGCAGGAACTGCACATCATTGTTCTTTCCTGTGCTGCCAATCTGGCTAATGGTAGTTAAATTATAGTTAAGTCTTAAATTTGCATTCATTTAAATTTCAATTAAACTACTCTGTTCCTCCTTCCCACTCTGCTCTAAATTCCAAAGCTAGCTACATTCTCATTTTGGAGGTACTATTTTCACTTTGTTCCTACCTCGCGGTTACCAGCCCACTCCATATGCTCTCCACTCGAACTATTCCAGTGATTCTCTCTGATTGCAGGGACCAGGTCTAGGGAGAGAGAAGGGGGGGGGGGGGGGGGGGTGAGGTGGGGGTGAGGGGTATAAGTGGGATAGAGGTAATGAGAGGGTGTTTGGGGGATAATGAGAAGGCAAAAGATGTTAGGGATGTTAGAGGGTGGGGCAATGTGTACTTTGATATATGACCCACCAAGTCTCCGCACCCACCCCAGGGCACTTCAGCCTCCTGCCTTCAATATTATTTAACACTGAAGTCTTGGAAAGGCATTTCCTTTGTTTCTTTTTTGGTGTAAGAACAGACGTTTGAACAGCCAACAGGCAGAGGGCAGGGATTATTCATAGCGCGCACTGGCTGCCACAGGGAATCAGGCTGACTCATGATTAGATTTTATGAGCCCCTTATAACTGAATAAATTGTTGGATTTTGACACCATGCAGGAAGCACGTTTTGTCTATTGGGTAAATTATTCTTCTCAAATAATAATCAGCCGAAACTCAGATTTGTGCCCGAAATCTAATGTTTCATCTGGAATAAAATGGACAGAAAATGTAACCAACAGCTCTAGAACTCTATTTTCGCCTTTCCCACCCACCCCCAAAATATTTGCCATGCATCAAATTATCTAGGGGCATGAAGGGAATGAAGATAACTGCTGCATTTTACCATGTGCCAGATTCCTCAAGAACTGAGAATTAACAAAATTCCTTGTCCAACAATGCAAAAGCTTTAGTTAATGTTTATTTTCACTCAGGCTATTATAGTAAGTATCAAGATCCTCAATTCATAAGTTTTGTTTAAAATCAATGGCTTAAAGTCATCTAAACATCACTGGTGGGCAAGAACTATTAACTGCCCACACGGACTGCCAAAGTTGAGGAGTGGGCCACCGATCAGCTATCAGAGGGGGGCTGGAACTACTGACGGCCCAGAATGGGCTGCCAAGATAGTAGCGAGCCAGCAAGTCAGTGAAAGTGTTCTCCAGCCCAGTGCTCTCGCTATGACTTAAAATTCTCACAAAAAGGTCCTCCAAAAAGTAAAAGAATAAACTGTACTTTTAAGGCAGCATCACATTCAGGTAAAAATAAGCTAGGAAACTGCTTTCACAACACCTCCAACAGACATCACAGGCAAAGGGGTTACAGGGAGTTTTGAATAGAAAGTTGCAAGAACATACTGAAATATATATAATATATGTCACATAGGCCATTGTTAAAAATAAATGGAATAGCCTTGTAAGAACAACCATAAGTAAATCACTGCATGGGGATGTTGCCTTGACTAAATAAAGGTTTTTCAAAGCTTACAACATATAAATATATAAGCTAAATCTCCTGGAAATTGTTTTGTTTGTAGCATACTGACCCCAGCAGTTATATTTTAGAACTGCATACAAGTCCTTCAATAGTTTGGAACAAAAACACTTCATAAGATTTCAGGTGGCATATTTTAATTAAAAATGTCAACATTTTCCCCATTAAATTACTGTAAAATATTAAATATTTGCATAAGGACTCAACATTTAATTCCCTGATCACAAAAAATGTGTGTTAGCTATTACAACCTGACACTGTTTTGTCGGACCACTAGCATTTTAATTGTAATCAGGAGTACATTTCTTTTTCCTCTCCATAATTCTCCCCTCCTCTCCAGAAGACATTGACTTCCTCACTCAGGTATGATATCAAAGTGACAAGGTGTCCTCCAATACTTCTCCCAAGTGGTTATTAGTAAAACCTTGACATTCAGCATGGACAGACTATCTGACAGGAGAGGAAACCATAGCCAGGGATTGTGAGGTAGCGATCAGAAGTGAGAACTCTTGATCAATTTTCCCTACCCTAACACATAATTGCCCAGACCACTGCCCAGCTGAGATCAACTAATTCAGCAAAGACATGGAGATTGAACTTGGGATCTTTCAGGTTTGTACGGCGCAGAGGCAGTGATTTTACCTCTGAACTGTTTATGGCTGAGCATGGAGGAAGTTACCACTTGATTGTGCGGACAACACACACTCTTATCCATGTCACTTTAATTCAGGCTCTAATTTTAAACAGTGCTGGTGAACTGAGCATGTGTTGACTGTAAGGCCAACTGGCTACTTCCTCAATACTCAGGCAGCCAGGGCATTTCATACACACTCCTGGTAAAACTCGAAGCATCAGTGAGCCCTGGAAAAGAGAATCACAGATTGAAACAGCTGCATACACAGACACCCTTATTATTTTCATAATTGAAAAAATTATGGGACTAGTGCACACCAAAATAAGTTGTGATATTAACCTATTTTACTGTGTACTGGTAATCTATATTACAGACTGTACAGAGATGGATTGATTTTATGGAGAAAATGTTTAAATGCGTTCAGATATGTAGATTGCAGCCTTGCATCCAGCTTGTATAATATTCTTCAATAATGAATAAGCAGGTGCCTAAAAAACAAAATTTTGAAAAATAATTCAATATAGCAAGTACAGCTTTTCCCTGATGCTCATTTCATTTTCCACATTAATTATATTGAAAATATACAAATTTCACAAATCTACAGTACGTCATACTTTAACTTGACTCAGATTACCGACTTTGTAGATTTTTATTCTTCAACTGATACATATCCACCACATACTGTAGTACAGCACAGCCTTCATAGGATCTGGGGATACCATATGCTGAGCATGCGCGTAAAAATGCCTTCATGACATTGCAGATAGTGGTGCCACACACAGCCTCCTCTTCCCCATATGTACCACAACCTGCTCTATTGCACCAGTTTGTTTTGCCCTGAAGCTAAAATTAAATTAACCAACTACTTAACACTAGAGGGTCTATGGCAATGCATGGGATCGTGATGCGAGGATACATATGATTCAAAGCATGAAGACCTCTACCAGGTGGGTACAGATAATCTATCTTATTTCTTCATTCCATACCCTCCACACACCATAGGATCTTATCAAATTTAGGAGGAAGGAGACCCTGAATAGGAAACATAACATCAGCTGTTAGGACTGATCTGTTAAAGGCATAGATGGGTACTGCAATGATTATAAGCAGTAATGTTTAGTTTTGATTATAATGGTGGAATGTGCTTTATAAATGATAGAGAATTGTGCAATGCAGAAGCTTACATATGTTCGCACAGAGCATGGACTGGACTAACTGACATGGCAGATCACCACTGCACAAACCTTTTCCATATTGTGTTATTTTGGACGAGACTTAAAACAAAGCTCCGTCTGTTGTGTAATTCAGGAGAATACTAAAGATACTATGTCACTAATTGAAGAAGAGCTGGAACTCTCGGTGTCCTTGCCAACATTCTTCCTTTAACTATCACCTCAAAAACTAGGTTAACTAGCCATTCATTCCATTGTTGTTTGTGGGACCTTGCTATGTGCAAAGTAGCTGCCATGTTTGTTTACATAATAAGTCATCTTCCAAGTAATTAATTGTATGTGAAGCTCTTTGAGACACTTCTCAGATACGAGATGGTGTTATATAAATTCTTTTTTTAGTAAGTTTTATTAATGGAACCTCAAAGCACCTCCTGCTGGGGATTCTGATCTAACAGTCATGATTTTTCAATAACTAAGCCATCAACTGTAATGTCTCTGAGTTTGAATGCAATATTTGACTTCTAACCCTAAAAATAGAGAGGAGGCCACCTTCTGTGAAGCAGTGGGATCTGTCTCTGCCAACTGCCATACTTTTTTGATCTGTTTAGACAAATAGAAAGTCATACTGGTAACCACTTTAGGATCACAGAAAACTGATGCAGAAACCTTTGTGTCCAGGAAATTGAGAAACCATCCAGCATTCAGGGCGACAGGGCTCCTGCCCTCGAGCAGAAATATAGTCTCGAGATACAAATAGGTCTACCTTCAATCACCCCAACTCTTAAAAATGTAATGAACTACTTCTGGATGGGTCTTTCACTCATGAGGATGAACCATGAGGAATGAGGAGCATCTGTTACTATGTTGCTATCCCAGCTAAATGCTGAGTAGAGAAAGCAATCTTGTAAACTGGACACCAACTAATATTAGGACTGCATGTTTACAAAATGAAAGGGAACAATCCCCTTCCCACCCCTACTTGTCAATGTAGTGCTCCACCATAGTTGATATCTGACCACAAATTTACCTGCTAGCTTTATACTATGGTCTGAAGTCTTCCAGAGGTAGCCTCACTGCCCCTAGTTCCAGTTGATTGCTGGGTGAACTGTTCAGTAATCTACGTGGCCTGAGCCCAGGTCCCCTGCAGATCAGCACCTATCCTGTCTGGAATATGATTGTTACCACTATCAAGCTTTTGCAGCGCACTTCCCTAAAGTAGACTGACCACCTATGAACATTATGTAAGGTCCACAAATGAGGACAAGTTGATAGTTATTGGTTGGAAGTAAAGCTCTGTGGAGGAGACCAATGGTTTAGCTAATGTTCTCACATTAAAAAGTCAGTCATTGGGAACCAGAAAGATGGCTCCTGGCATCAGATTTGATATTCTTAAATAGCCTTTCACTGGAAAACATTACCCTAACTGTGAAGGGGTATAAGGTAAATTCATCAGTTGAGTGCAGTCAGTTGCCTAAGCTCTCATTTGGAGGCTCGTGGTTTGTCTCGTGAGGATTTAGTCATGCCAGGAGGGGGCCTGAAGCGCCACTATCAACTCAGTGACTGGTCTACTATACAAAGATTCCATGGAGTCGCAATGGACCCTGTAAGATGGCATCTCATTTGACTTTGGGAAATTACATATATTGGCCCTGCCCTTTGTGATTGTAGTTGATTAGCATATGGCCATGAAGAGTTGTGTGTAAACTACCTGCAAGATCAAAAGGAAGGGTTCTACTCCAGGGTCAGAGACCTCTGAAGCTTGTACTATGATGCCTGCTTGACCCTTGCGCCAAAATATCTATATTTTTGGAGTTTCTGACTAATAATGTACTCGCAAGCAAATCATCTTTCCATCACAGATGTCCTGTTCCCCTTACTCATAGATGAGAATGCTATAAAGAGGGCTTTCAGTCTCCATACTTGTGGGATGGTGGTGTGTTCTGCTAAGTCGGATCACAGCTATTATTAATTCCACCAATTTACTGACAGCCTTGTCCAGGAATCAAGTAAATCATGCAATGTACTCTGTGATTCCCCAGCATATAGTCCAAGGGTGTGAAATCTTCCTTCCCCAACTGGAGTCTATGTACATTTTGAAGGGAAGAACTCCACATGGAAATGATGCATACAGGGACAATGTCCATGCAAGTTAAGGTGGGTTATCCATCCCTAGGAGAGAGGAGCTAGACGTACAAAGCCACACTTGTTTCACAATACTTTCTTGGGTTACAAGAAGGATAAGATTTACATTTATGGTTCGAGGGGGCTGCCAAAGTGCCTCAGGAGTACGTTTCCACTTTGTTTTCCCCTTCACTGAGGGAGTATATCCGAAGGGTATTTGGTGCTGATCAGCAGCAGTACCCGAGATAATTCCAGGACCTCTAAGCTATGAAGTCATCGTGTTACTAAAGCAATAGTAAGGATGAGATGACACCTGTACTTCATTTATATACAGCTCAATGCCAGCCCGTGCCAATGATGTGTGCCAGTTGATGCCAACATTCTTTGTGTCACCCTTCGTAAAATCTTTGTTGGCACCAGTCAGTGCTAGCGGTATTGGTGTTGTTGGGCACAGGTGAGTCCCTAACACCGTGTGCTGCCAGTGTTTTCTCAGCATCATAGTGTCATACAGCACAGAAAGAGGCCCTTCAGCCCATCGTGTCCACGCCGGCCATCAAGCCCTCTATTCTAATCCCATTTTCCAGTGCTTGGTCCATAGCCTTGTATGCTATGGCATTTCAAGTGCTCATCTAAATGCTTGAGGGTTCCTGCCTCTACCACCCTTTCAGGCAGTGAGTTCCAGATTCCAACCACCCTCTGGGTGAAAAAGTTTCCCCTCAAATCCCCTCTAAACCTCCTGCCCCTTACCTTGAAACTATGCCCCCTGGTTATTGACCCCTCGAAGGGGAAAAGTTCCTTTCTATCTACCCTATCTATGCCCCTCATAATTTTGTACACCTCAATCAGGTCTCCCCTCAGCCTTCTCTGCTCTAAGGAAAACAACCCCAGCCTGTGTTCAATGATATCTGGCTCGTGTGGTTGGATTGCTTAGATCTATTGTGCTAATCTATCTTGATCTGAATAATGTGGGAAACTTCGTAGTTATTCCTTACTAAAGCATTCCATATAGCCCAAAGCAAATTTGGTAATTTACATCAGGTTTAGAAGACAATATTTTATGCAATGATTACAAGCGTCAGCGAATGTAGATAAACTACTGCACTGTATTAATGAAAGAACTTATATAGCCCCTTACATAACCTCAGGATGTCCCAAAGCTCTTTGAGCCCAATAAAGTACTTTTGAAGTGTAGTCACGGTTGAAATGTGGAGAAATGCGGTAGCCAATTTGTGCAAAGCAAGGCCCCACAAACAATTAAATAAATGATCAAATAATGTGTTTTAGTGGTGCTGGTTGAGGAATAAGTGTTGGCCAAAGCACCGAAGAACTCCTCTGCTCGTCTTTGAATAGTGTCATGGAATCTTTTACACCTGAAAGGGCACCAAGGATCTCAGGCTAATGTCTCATCCAAAATATAGCAGCACTCCCTCAGTACTGCACTGAAGTGGCAGTCCAGATTCTGTGCTGAAGTTGCTGGAATGGGGCTTGAACCCACAACCATCAGACTCAGAAGTGATTATGTTACCACTCAGCCAAGGCAGACACCTTGGCAGATGTTGGTGGAGACATGCTAATTGAGCTATGGAAGTACTTTGTGTCTTTTTGATGCAGGTGATGAATTGCATGGGTTAGTTTCTAAGGACATACCAAACAACCACTCCCCCACCATGGTACAATCTTTTAAGTGTAAAATTCCAATTTTTGCATAGCCGTTCATAGAATAATGCTTAAATTTTTTCTGCCTTATCTAAACAGCATAGCATTTGTCTTTGGTGTGATCCTAAAACCTAAATAGCACAGATTTTCTATTCATTTGTAAGCTTGTCCTGAAAAAGGCAGCCTAGTATTATTTTCTACAGGTTGTTGCCGAGGACTGACTGGTGCCAACATCTTAAGCTCTTGGGAATCCTGGGAAAAAAACTTGAACAAAGTGGATAAATTAACATTTTAATACTAACTCATCTAACTACTCCTGTAGAGAAGCTGGAGATGTCATGCCAAACTTTGATGACAAGAGGTCCAACACTAGATCCTTTAACTGGAGAAAAATGAACTGGCACAATTACGTAGCTCCTGGGGGCTTTATATGATACAACAGCAAGAGACCATGTGCAACACCACCTACCAGCAACGTGGAACATTTTTACGTGCGTGCTCAGCACATGCTTTCCTCAGAAACTATTAACCTAGAATACAATTGTACGCTATGTGGTAAATGCAGAATGAATAAAGTTAATTACTGAAATTGATGCACCAAATTAAAATTCTCACTGAAAGCCACTGCCATGTTTTTAAGCTACTTTCTTTCTCCCACCCTTTAGGACACCCAGTGCCATACAGCAATCTCCAATCAAGAGCAGTTGATACTCCAAGGATAAAAATGCAGCTCATCAGCTAGTCACCAAAAGCTGTGCAACTGTCACCAAGATTAATTTGTCCTAATTTTCTCTGTCACTGTGGAGAAGTGTCTGGTTGCCCATTGGTATTGTCCCCCTCAGACTGACTATCCGACATCATACACACCATATGCAGAAATCACAGGAGCTAACCCACCCACACTTTATGTCACAGTTCATAAGTGCACCAACATGGTCACCCATTGAACTAGTTATAGTTAAACAGTACTAATGTTGGTTAAGATAATATAATAAACAGCAGAAAATGTCTGAGCCAACAGCCTACCATTTCTGCATCATGTTCTAATCCTGTTTCATGATGCTCCATTTCTTCATCTCTGAATTTCTTTAATATCTGAAATAAAGATACTGTATGTTTATTCCTCCACAGCACTATAAAACTAGTATTGCGACTAAACTACTCTTTATTGAATACAATGTGTTACAGTAGTCTCAATGCTGAAGACTACAAATTTACATGTTGGTGCATTAAACATTTTTACTATTACACTTCTACTAATGGTCCATTAAGCTTCAGTGCTCAGTCTTGAACAGGAAAGTTTGTATTTGAATGAAATATATTGCACCCCTAGATTCTCCATGACATGGAACTATACCTACCTTTGCAGATGTCTGGTTTTCTGAACAGCACTACATAAGAGTTTTGAGAGGGGAAGGAGACTACTGCCTACAACATTATTAATTTCTCATTTTCTAAACATGTCCAGTTGATAAAAATAATATAGTTGCATAGCAATACATTTAAATTGACTGCATTTTATATCATTTGAAACATTATAAGGCTTCTTTAAGTAGGATGACGGCACTGTTATACCATCACTTTATTGTCAATAGAAATCCATTTCAGATGTACCTCGTTGCGAGATTTGCAGTATAATTAGGGAGTAAGGTCAGCCATTAATCTGACCGCATGCACTGAAGCCAGCTGGTGTAAGTCTATTAGCAGACAATCTTATACCACTTGGGCTTCCCACTGGGTGTTGTACAACTCCAGCCCAGTGCAAAGACACATTTTAATGGTGCCTAGGCAGTTCACTTTCCTCATAAGTATGAAATCTTGAGAGAGTGCCAGCTCTCTCATTACATTAAAAATGAGATATTCATGTAGCATAGCTCTGCAGCACACATGCTTGAGACTACTTCGCCGCCAAACTCAATCTTAGATACAACTAAAAGTGTAAGTCATATGCTGGCTGATTCTTCTATTTTGACATCCTTAATTATAAGAACATAAGAAATAGGGGCAGGAGTTGGCCATTCGGCCCTTCAAGCCTGCCCCGCCATTCAATAAGATCATGGCTGATCTTCTACCTCAACTCCACTTTCCTGCACTATCCCCATATCACCCTATTCCCTTAATATCCAAAAATCTATTGATCTCTGTCTTGAATATACTCAACAACTGAGCCTCCACAGCCCTCTGGGGTAGAGAATTCCAAAGATTCACCACCCCCTGAGTGAAGAAATTTCTCCTCATCTCAGTCCTAAATGGCCGACCCCTTATTCTGAGACTGCGAGCCCTGGTTCAAGTATCCCCAGCCTGGGGAAACATTCTCCCTGCATCTACCCTGTAAGAATTTTGTATGTTTCAATGAGATCACCTCTCATTCTTCTAGTTAACATAGGCCTAGTCTACTAAAATCTCTTCATAGGACAATTCCCCCATCCCAGGAACCAGTCTGGTGAATCTTCGTTGCACTCCCTCTATGGCAAGTATATCCTTCCTTAGGTAAGGAGACCAAAACTGTACACACTACTCCAGGTGTGGTCTCACCAGGGCCCTATATATTCTTATACTCAAATCTTCTTGTAATAAAGGCCAACATGCCATTTGCTTTCCTAATTGCTTGCTGTACCTGCATGTTATCTTTCAGGGGTTCGTGTACAAGGACACCCAGGTCCCTCTGAACACCAACATTTCCCAATCTCTCGCCATTTAAAAAATTCTCTGCTTTTCTATTTTTCCTACCAAAGTGGATAACTTCACATTTCTCCACATTATATTCCATTTGCTATGTTCTTGCCCACTCACTTAGCCTGTCTATATCCCCTTGAAGCCTCCTTGCATCATCCACACAATTTACATTCCCACCCAGCTTTGTATCATCAGCAAACTTGGATATATTACATTTGGTCCCCTCATCCAAATCATTGATTTAGATTGTGAATAGCTGAGGTCCAAGCACTGATCCTTGCGGTACCCCACTAGTTACAGCCTGCCAATCCAAAAATGACCCGTTTATTCCTATTCTGTTTTCTGCCCGTTAACCAATCCTCAATCCATGCTAGTATATTACCCCCAATCCCATGAGCCCTAATTTTGTTTAATAACCTCTTGTGTGGCACCTTATTGAATGCCTTCTGAAAATCCAAATACACCACATACACTGGTTCCCCCTTATCTATTCTGCTAGTTACAACCTCAAAAAACAGATTAATCAAACACGATTTCCCTTTCATAAATCCGTGTTGACTCTGCCCAATCCTATTATTATTTTCTAAGTGCCCTGTTACCACGTCCTTAATAATAGATTCTAGCATTTTCCCTACTACAGGTGTACTGATGTCAGGTTAACTGGTCTGTAGTTCCCCGTTTTCTCTCTCCCTCCTTTCATAAGTAGTGGGGTTACATTTGCTACCTTCCAATCCGCGGGAACCGTTCTAGAATCAATGGTATTTTGGAAAATGACAACCAATGTATCCACCATCCACTTATGGTGAAAATAACCCTGAAAAGGGGTCATTTTGGTGTACAAATGCATTGGGACACATTTCATTACATTTAACTCGTGTATCTTTTTGACATCAGCAAGTTGGATGCAATGCCAATAAAACGCCAAAGCACACCAACTCCAAAAGGATTGAAACTATACTCTGCACCGAATATATTAATTTCATTTTAAAGTGGTGGACGAGGTAAATTTATATAGTGAAGGTGAAGGATGTAAATGCTGAGCAAGTGGGTGAGTTTTTGCCTTTATGTTACCCCATTTCAACATGAAACACTCTCAGGTCAGTTATAGCACAGCGCCACATGAAGAATAAAACTCCCTTATTTTGCACTGACAAATGTGCCTTTACTCCAGTCTCGTTAAGAGCAGCCCATATTGTACCTGCATGAATTTTTCCACTTCAAATAACATCTAGACTTACGGCCTTTCATCTTATTAGACTGTGTTCAACTGAAGCCCTGATCTGAGGTGATGGGCACCTATTGTGCCACTAGTTCCCCAAATCAATTTTATTTCCTAATACTGTAATTATTTTAACAAGCAATACACTGTGGAATGACAAACACCGCTAAAAAATTATATTTGTATCCTCAATTTATCCTCTAGCAACTTTGTGGTACTTTTAATACCTCTTGTTTATGAACTATTGACTATTCCCAGTCCACCAATCAACTTCTACAAACTGGCCAACAGTTTTTTTTCTCTTGCGCCCAATACAGAGTACACTATCACTGAAAAATCCAGGTGAAACTCACTAGCAAGCAATGACAGAAGGACTGAAACCCACAACTATATGTTTCAGATGGATTAGGTCATACAGCAGTTACAGTAACTGTTCCTAATTTATTGCCCCATATTAATATATTCAGAGATTTCTGCACTCTTACTTGGCTTAGAAACATTTAAGTTAATTATTTTGCATAGCTCAAAAGAAAAATATTTGAAGCTTACTAAGGTTAGCTTTCTGGTCACAGTTCAAGAGATTACAATTACCTTCTTCACGGTTGAAAAGCCCACGTTTTCCAGTCTATCCTCATAACTCAGTCCTTTGACACTGGGGAACAATCTTGTGGATCTTCTCTGATGCTTTCAGCACTTCCTTTGTGTCTTAAGTGACCAGAGTTCTTATTCTCTTCCCACCCCCTGCGCCCTACCAAAAAATATACAAATATACAACTGACTGAGAAAACAGAGGTGAATTTGGCTGACTGAAGCCACGAAACTTGGTAACCAAAATTGAAAGCATGGCTACAGAATACTGCAAATCTGTAGATTTAAGCTGCTTTATTTCAAAGCAGTGAAGCTTGTGGCAATTCTTGGATTAACACCTCATAGCACTTAATAGTACAAAATAATATAGAAACATCAGTGTTAGTTCCTACTTTAATACCAAGCATGCTTACGTCAAGTAATTCTTTATGTTTTTCTGGATCCTCTTCCATTAGCATCCTGATCTGATTGTTGTAATGTTGTGATATACTCTCTTCTACTGCTACTGTACAGGCCATGGCACCCTCTTTTCCTAAAAGAGCTGTTCCAGCACCTATGAAAAGGGGGCAGATAGCACCCATTTATAATCAGCACAGCTGCCATACATCATTTCAAGATCAGCAACCACACAGAAAAAATACATATATATTATAATATATATATTGGTATTGGTCACAGTGCATCAGATGATTTACTGTTTTGTAATGGGGTGTTTATGTCATAATATCAGGGTCACTGATTTAGTGACTGAATACGTTAAACTCTTCTTAAAAATGTATTCTGGGACTATATCACACAGAGAAAAATACCATTGTTGAGATTAATGCCCTTTCTGAAGTTTATACAATAACAAAATATGTAATAGGTGTTAGGCTTTTATCTCACATACACACACACTCAACATACATTACACCTGGATAAAAATTTGGAAATTTGAACTTTGTTTCAAATAACTGAAAAGTTTGAGCAAAAAAAGCTAGAATATTCCTTCAATACAACTGAATGAATGGTACTGATGCATCCCGGGAAATTAGGCACACTGCATGCCAAGGCCAAATAATCCAAATTAAGTTCAGAGTCATTGCTCTGGGCAAAAATATCAACTCCAAGCCCAAGCTTTTAGAAAAGGCCGAGGGCTTCAAACTATAATTTTAACAAAGGAATTGAAGGGTACAAAAGACAATTCAATGTATAAAGGTAATCATGTTGTTGTGAAATATGCATTTCTTTATTTTGTTTAAACCCTTATCTTGGATATTACAATTTTCAGTTACTGAGAAAAAAATGGCAGATGGTACAGCAAGCAATTAGGAAGGCAAATGGTATGTTGGCCTTTATTGCAAGGGGGTTGGAGTATAAGAGCAAGGAAGTCTTGCTACAATTGTACAGGGCTTTGGTGAGACCACACCTGGAGTACCGTGCAGAGTTTTGGTCTCCTTATCTGAGGAAGGACATACTTGCCTTAAAGGTGGTGCAATGAAGGTTCACTAGATTGATCCCTGGGATGAGAGGGCTGTCCTATGAGGAGAGATTGAGCCTATACTCTCTCTGGAGTTTAGAAGAATGAGAGGTGATCTCATTGAAATATATGATACTGAAGGGGATTGACAGGGTAGATGCTGAGAGATTGTTTTCCCTGGCTGGAGAGTCTAGAACTAGGGAGATTAACCTCAGGATAACGGGTCGGCCATTTGAGACTGAGATGAGAAGGAATTTCTTCACTCAGAGGGCTGTGAATCTTTGGAATTCTCTACCCCAAAGGACTGTGAATGCTGAGTCGTTGAGTCTATTCAAGGCTGAGATAGATAGATTTTTGGACTCATGGGGAATCAAGGGATATGGGGATCGGGTTTGAAATGGAGGTCAAAGATCAGCCATGATCGTATTGAATGGCGGAGCAAGCTCGAAAAGCCATATGGCCTACTCCTGCTCCTAATTCTTATGTTCTTATGTTCAGACTGCACAATCATGGTGATATATTCTCACAATAAAATAGCAGCTATTGTGTTCCCACAAAATGGCACTTTTAACATTGAAAAGACCTACAGGAGTAAATAGTACTGCAGGTACAAGTGTGTTCTCAATGAAACACCCCACATAATCGATTGAATGTATAATAGAGATTTTAAATATATATGGACATTTACCCAACATGAACCCTGCAACATTCCAGAAAGGTATTAGAAGGGTTGGTCGAACTCTGTAATCAACTATCAATTCATTGAATTTCTCCAGGTGTTCCTTTTCTTGATCCCACATATTCTGTAACATGAGTATCAAATTCAGCTAAGTTACTGCACAATTTCAGTTAATTTACTGCACAATAGATATAAGGCTGCCTAACATCAAAGCCTGCTGTACTTTAAGGATATTTGTTGCCGATGAACAAGACCCTAGTCTCTATTTTAAATAAATATTTATTCACATTTCAACATTTTTCATAGCAAAATTAAGGTTTGTTTACTGTATAAATCGATGAAAAATCAATGTTTAATGTAGTAACAAGACTGTCCATTTACACAACTAGTTAACAGTCTACACAGGGCTAGACAATATTATTCTGACATTATGAACACATTTTCCTGATAACAATGCATCAACATTACAAAAATGTGAGATTTTTTTTGCAGAGTATTCTATCCTGACTATCATACCAATGTGTAAAGTATATAACAGACATTAAGGACCTCATTATTTTTTCCAAAGTTTATTGCCCCATGTTTAAAGAAAAAGTCCAACATCAGAGCAGGATAAGCAAGATGACAGATGGGCAAAAGCAAAATACTGCGGATGTTGGAAATCTGAAATAAAAACAGAAAATGCTGGAAATATTCAGGTCAGGCAGCATCTGGAGAGAGAAACAGAGTTAACGATTCAGAACGAAGGGTCATCAACCTGAAGCGTTAACTCTGTTTCTCTCTCCACAGATGCTGCCTGACCTGAGTGTTTCCAGCATTTTCTGTTTTTATGGCAGATGGGCAACTGACCATGGTATATGAAAGAGATACAAAATCACAATGGACTTCATGTGAAGTTTAAAATTAAAGAAGAATTCTGACACAAAATCTATCTAGAATGCTGTCCTAGATAGAGGTGTGGCTTGGAGTAACAGTTGGTGTATACAGACCAGATGATCACAGGTTTAATTCCTAATCTGTGCTGAATTAGATGATCTCAACCAAGGCAGAAATTACAGCATTACAATTGTACTGAGCACAGTGAGCTAGGGAGGGGAAAGAGAGCTGGAACTCCTGCTCCCTACCCAATGACCCCTGCTGGAAAAGAGTGTTTTTTGTGTCAACCTCTGGTGAGGTCAAGGCTGGGTTTGACAGTCACGCCTTCCATAGTCAAACAGCCCACCAACAATCTTCTGTCTAGACTTAAACATGAGGTACCAGAGGGTTGATGCTCCTAAGGAACTATACCCCAGCAAGAGTCAGCACTTTGCAGAGTTGACAATTAGAAAAAGTGCTGGACATTACATAAAGAATAAAAAAATTATAGTTATAACTCTGGCATCTTTTATATATGCTAACTATTTGTTATATTAATCTAACATTGGAGTTTTTAATCGCTCCATGCGATTTCTCATCAGTACAGGAAGTGATTGTTTTACTGAAAGGCGCTGGAGCCAAGCAATACATTTGGGATATTCTAACTTCACGTGAACTTGACTGAGGACACCTTGTATATAGTTAGTGTTAGACCTTCTCCTCCTGTTGTCATGTGTAAACCCTAAACTTTACAAAGACAAACTGCTATCACAGGCCTACAATCAGCAATTGTACTTTTACAGCAAATTTAAGAAATCGTCTTTTGACTACTGAATGACAAATTTCATGTGATTCTATGTGTTTAGAATCCAATCAGAAAAGTTTACCGTACAGGAGGCCATTCAACTCATCCTGTCTGACCCGGCCGACAAAGAGCTGTCCAGCCTATTCCCACTTTCCAGCTTTTGGTCTGTAGCCTTGCAGGCCACGGCACCTCAAGTGCATATCCAAGTACTTTTTAAATGCGATGAGGATTTCTGCCACCCTTCCAGGCAGTGAGTTTCAGACCCTCCCTCTGGGTGAAAAAAATTCTCAACTCCCCTCTAATCGTTCCACTAATCACTTTAAATCTATGCCCCCTGGTTATTGACCTCTCTGCTAAAGGGAAATAGGTGCTTCCTAACCACTCTATCCAGGCCCCTCATAATTTAAGTGTATGTAATCCGCTGCGTTGAAATACAAACCTGGATTACAGGCCCCACTGGTGTTTTGCCCAGTACTGCCATTTGCCCTGCATAAATGCGATTAGCTCCGAACTCCCCTGCATGATCCACTCGAATGATCCTGCCGAGCATCGCCCTCTCGGCCCTGCCGCTCAAACAGCGCGCAGCCTGGGCCCCCTCCCAGCAAAACCCCGCACCCCGCCGTTTCAGCTGCGCGCAAGGCCTGGCGTTCCTGAGCAGCAGAGAGGGGAAAGCGGTCACTCGCTCCATGACTAAAGTGGGAGCTCCGAAACCCCGAGTCTCAGGCAAACGGCGGGCCGCCCCTCTCAGGACCCCCGCGGCTCCTTCAGCCTCCAACCAAACATTTGCCTTCAGCAACAGCAAAAAAAAGTGCACTAATCGGTGTTCGTCTATTGCATGAGGTAACTGTAGTAGCAGAATAAGGTGGTCAAGTTGATTGTGTACTTTTAGAAAAGTTGTTTTTTAAAAAAACAACCGAATTTGGACACCTTTAGCGTGAAGGACCCACCCTCGGACCTTTCCATTGGCTGGTTGTGTCACCAACGCTGTCAGTTTATTCGATGAGGTGACTGTCAATCAATCGGCGGGTCCCCGCCCCACACCGGCTGGTTGCCCTGGAGACCGGACGCCCAACGCTGCCGATCTGTGGTGCTGCCGCGGAAAGGAGGCGCTCCATTTGCCCGATTAAACTGCAGTGTCAACGAGTTACGGAGCACCACCTCAAAAATGTTTATCTCATCTCAGGATGTTATCCATTCTGTTGCCAAAAACCTGTAAGTTAGTTTAATTTATACTTTATTGTCTTGTCTCGGTGTAGTCGGCATATGCAGTCTAGATGTACTCAACAACAGCAGCAACCTGGCTAAAAAAGCCATCAATTGGTCCAGGCAGCGGGCGGTCGAAGGGGTCGCCCAGCCAGATTGCCTCCCTCTCTTCCGCGGCCATGTTCGCGCCCAGGTGGCCCTGGAGATGGAGCACGCGGTGTCCGCCGGTGCGCTCGAGCACTTCCGTGACCGGTGGGCGCCGCGGGGACTGGAGTGCATAATTGGATTGGATAACCAAATTTTAATTTGATTTGCTAAGGTTTATTTGAAGTTTTAGAGGTTTATTTACAGTTTATTTGTTTAATTTATTTGGTCCATTAAAAGAGGAACAACAGCAGCAACTTGTATTTATATAGCGCCTTTAACGTAGTAAAACGTCCCAAGGCGCTTCACAGGAGTATTATAAGACAAAAATTTGACACCGAGCCACATAAGGAGATACTAGGGCAGATGACCAAAAGCTTGGTCAAAAGAGGTAGGTTTTAAGGAGCGCCTTAAAGGAGGAAAGAGAGGTAGAGAGACGGAGAGGTTTAGGGAGGGAATTCCAGAGCTTAGGGCCTAGGCAACAGAAGGAACAGCCATCAATGGTTGAGCGATTATAATTAGGGATGCTCAAGAGGGCAGAGTTTGACGAGCGCAGATATCGCGAGGGGTTGTTGGGATGGAGGAGATTACAGAGATAGGGAGCGGCGAGGCCATAGAGGGATTTGAAAACAAGGATGAGAATTTTGAAATCGAGGCGTTGCTTAACCAGGAGCCAGTGGAGGTTAGCGAGCACAGGGGTGATGGGTGAACGGGACTTGGTGCGAGTTAGGACATGGGGAGCCAAGTTTTGAATTACCTCTACTTTGTAAGGAATTGGCCAGGACACTTGAAATAGTGCCATGGGATATTTTACATCCACCTGAGAGAGAGAGAGAGACAGGGCCTCGGTTTAACGCCTCATCCAAAAGATGGCACCTCCGACAGTGCAGCACTCCCTCAGCACTGCACTGCAGTGTCAGCCTAAATTTTTGTACTCAAGTCTCTGGAGTGGGACTTGAACCTACAACCTTCTGACTCAGAGGCAAGGGTGCTACCCACTGAACCATGGCTGACACTTATTTTCGGTTCAAAATGATAATTTTCAAAGTTACTATTGACAGCATCCATATTTTAAAGAGCTTAAACGCATCAGTTTATTATCTTATTAAGTTACGAATTAAAGGTTCACTGTCCTGATCACTATCGTTAGAGAGCAGTAGGAATCATTTTTGTCGCAAACATCATAAAACTGTCATTTGCGCTTATACCTAACCTTCTCGAGATATTTCACAGAGGGGGTGCAATTTCATCTGGGGCCTTAATTGGGAAGTTACACCCGAAATTACGCTTATTTGTGCACCCATTTTGCCGATATCAATCTACCCTTAAATTACCTGCCAATTTTATTAGCATATGCCTGAATGTAAAATTCGGCGTAAACAAGGGAAAATCAGTGTAAACAAAAGAGTGGAACTATAGTGCTTATTTGAGTATGAAAACTAAAGTTTCAACTAGGGTTGCAAAATTCCGGGAATTTTTAAAAGAGGAAACTTTCCATTGGTATTTTGGGGAATTTTGGGAATTTATGGGAATTTTGAGTTTTTTTGCACACTGATGGTTTTTGTCTCTGACCCTTATATTATCTTTGTCATCAAAATAGACATACTGTTCCATACAAATAAAAACAGGCTTTCAAAACTTTATTTAGGTTATAATTTTGAACTTTATTGAACCCCCACAAAAAAGACCCATCTAAAATAAAATAAAAAGAGCATCAGCTTATTTAGCCTGTAAATTGTCCTTATTTTGTCCCTTTGAGTCTTCTTCTCATGAGTCTTCTACTCATCATTGCTCCTCCTGATTCTCTGACTCTGGCTCTGACGTGTCCATTTCCTCCTCTGTGTCACTGTCTAGCTGTGTGGTGGACACTTCTGTATCTGGCTCAATAAGTTGTAGGTTCGCCCGGATAGCCACCAGTTTCTCCACTCTCTTGTTAGTCAGCCTGTTGCGCACCTTTGTATGCGTATTCCCAAAAAGTGACCAGTTTCATTCAGAGGCCATTGATGAAGGTGGGATTTGGAGTATCACCGATGCAATGGGTGACTGGGCCTCAGATGCACAAAAAGTCCCTTCCACCAGGTATGTGCACTGATATGCTTGCATGATTCCCATATCCCGTCCCCATTCCAAAAACCTTGCTTGGTAGAGAACTTTGCCAGATTTCCCAGAACTTTGCCCACGTCCAGATTGAGGTGGCATGAGAGGGTAGAAATCACACTGTAAGCGCTGTTGACCTGTTCTCCAGAAAGTATTGGTCTCCCAACATGCTTTGGGTCCAGCATGTATGCTGCAGCATGAATCGGCTCGACACAAAATTCTTGACGCGTCTGTATGAATTGAACAATTGCCTTCTCCTCTGCTTTGAGCAGCAGGGATGTGGGTAGGGCAATGCTGATTTGTTCTTTTAAATCAGCAAAAAGCCTGAGAACATCTGACAAGACAGCATCATCTCCTTCAATCTGAGCAATTGCAGATGCTACTGGTGAGAGTAGTTTAAGGCTGCTAACCACGCTCTCCTAAAACACATCATCCAGCAGTATTTTCTTGATGGTGGTTTCCATATCCCCAGACTGGGATATTGCCATTTCTTGCAGTGACCCCTTACCCTCCAGAAGGCAGTTGTACATTATGACAACGCCACCCCATCTAGTGTTACTGGGCAGCTTCAGTGTGGTGTTCTTGTTCTTTGTCGTTTGCTTGGAGTTGTAGGTTGCTGCAATTACCTGTTTTCCCCTGACATACTTAACAACTTGCTCGGATGTCTTGTACAGTGTTTCCATGGTTCTCAAACCCATGATGTCCTTGAGGAGCAGGTTGAGCCCATGAGCTGCGCACCCAATAGACGTAATATGAGGGTAGGTCTCCTCCACTTGAGCCCAAGCAGCCTTCATATTCGCAGCATTGTCAGTAACTACTGCAAAGACCTTTTGTGATCCAAGATCATTGATGACTGCTTTCAGCTCATCAGCAATGTATCTGTGTGTCTGTTGTCCTTCGTGTCTGTGCTCTTGAAGAACACTGGGAGAGGAGTGGAGACGATGTAGTTTATGATGCCCTCCCCTCGTACATTTGACCACCCATCTGAGATAACTGCAACACAGTCTGCCATCTCTATCGTTTCTTTGAGCTTTCCTTGGACTCTGTTATACTCAGCCTCCAGCAAATAAGTAGACAAAGTATGTCTGGTGGGAGGACAGTATGCAGGGCGAATAACATTGAAAAATCTCTTCCAGTACACATTGGCTGTGAGCATGAGGGGTGAGCCTGTCGCATATACAGCTCGAGCAAGGCACTCATCTGCATTCTTCTGGCTATGGTTATCCACTGTATCAAAGAACCTTCCAAGTGGGCCAGGGGTTGCTGATGATAAGGAGCCTGATGCTGAATGTGAACCATCATCTTCTTGAATGGAAGCAGAGGAACTCTGGGCTGACTGCTGTGAGCTTTGAGTGAAGTTGTTGCATTTGGATAAATGCTGCTGCATCTTTACATATGGCTTTGTACAGTGTTTGCACATGTACTCAGTCTTTCCATCTTTAATGCCTGGGGTAAAATGCTTCCACACATCCGACGGTAAACGTGGCATTGTTCTATGCAGAGAAATAAAGGGCATTCATCTCTGTGTCGAACTGCGGTCAATCAGCACGATTGCAACAGGGTGAGTACATTTTCCTGATGCTCCATGTGATGGAAGCATGACCTGTGCACGTACGACGCTACATCACCAATAAAGGGAGCTAATTGCTCATCCACTCATCCAACCAATCAGGACACATTTGTTCACAGTCACACACAAAACTTGTAATTATTAAAACAAGCTAAGTAAGAAGATAAACATATATTAATTAAGAAATTCCTTAATAATTAAGATTCCATCTCTGTTAGTAATTTTAAGAGAGGACCTGTGGAAAAAAAATGAAAGAAATACAAAAACCCCCCCCCAAAAATATTATGCTAGCATGTGCTTTTCTGGGCAAAATTTCCAAGCTAAACTTCCCGTGGAAAATTTCCGGAAATACTTTCCACCCCTTCGCAACCCTAGTTTCAACCCATCTAACTAACCATCATTGAGGCACATTAGGCACATCCTGGCCTGGAATTTCCTCTTTGGGAATTTAAACTAAAAAATGTACCTATTCCCGCATCCATTCTACCAAGGTCAAGTTACTCTCAAATTTCCTGTGAATCTCACTCGAATATGCCAAAATATAAAATGGGCGTAAATCAGCGTAAACTATTGGGGCCCAAGGACAGCATCAAACTCATACTATATATTTCTCTTGTTTAATTCTGAAAATGAAAGTTTCAACTCAATCAACTTAGGCAAACATGTTTAAGAATCTGCAATCGGGAAGCTTTTCAATTTTTAATGTGACTTATACGTATGCAATAAAAATGCATTCAAAAGAACAGAAAATACAGTACAGGTATCAGTGAGGATAAATAGAAAAAAACACTCAAATAATTTCAATAAAACATCAGAAAAATGACTTTGTTTCCTGCTGTGCCTAAAACTCTGGTTGTTATTTGAACAGAGCCTCTGAGTAACTGCAGGAAACGCGTATATCAGGCTATATAACTTGGGGGCAGGGCCAGTTTTATGGGCAGAGATGTATTCGGACGATGGTATCGCTCAAAGGCAGTAAAAGATCAAGGGGATTTGGGCATATTGAAGTACTGCGCATAACTCATGCCCAAAATACTGTGATCTTTTAGGCTGTGTAACCGATTTGTGTCCCAGTTACGCGTGTCTCTGGGTGCAAGCACGGAGGTAATTCAAGACGAGCATATTTAACAATATGCAATCATGGAAGCTTTTCAGTTTTTAATGTGACTCATACTAAAGCCATAAAAAAGCATTCAAAGAAACAGAAAATAAGGTGAAGGTATCAGTGAGGATAATTTTTCAAAAAATCACAATAAAATACCAGAAAAAAGACCTTATTTCCTCTTGCACCTGAAATACTAGGCTTCATTTTACACCCGTTTTGAACCAGTTTAATTGCAGGAAACTCGCACGTATGGGTCTTTAGTATGCTATTACATTTAAGAGCTATTATACTGAGTCAATGGGCTGGATTTTCCCGTTTCCCACCCGCACAGTGCAGGGGGACCCGGGAGACGGCGGGAAACCCAGAAGTTTGGGTTTCCCGGCACGCTGTGTGACATATAGGGCGGGTTCCCCACCCGGAAGCCAGCCTGGCTTCCAATCGAGTGAGGAACACGGACCAGAAGGCCACAGGACCAGGTAGGTGCTGGGCCCAGGATGGTGGTTGGGGGGGGGTCCGATCCCCCGGGGCAGGATCTGATCTCCAACCGTGGAGCTGAGTCGCGATCCCAGTGGGGAGCTTGGGAGGCCGGGGGGAAGCACTCCTGCTCCTCCCAGCCCACAAGGATTGGCTCTCCGAGGCTGTGGCCGCCTCGTTGCAGCTACCAGGAATTCCGTGGTCCGGGATCCCCGGCCGCCTGCAGTAAAACCTATACAGCAGGTTAAAGTAGAGGCTTCAGGCCTCATTATCATATTTAAATTGCCAACCCACCTCTCATCAGCAGGTTGGCTGCCTGCCCTACGTCCCGCCTGAGTAAAAGGTGAACGGGGGCGGGTTGGGGGCGTGTTTTAGAATTTTACAACTTTCACTTCCCTCCCCCCAACCAACCCACCCCCGCCTCCAATCCACCCGTTTTTTCCTGTGAAAATTCAGACCAATGTTTCCAGGCACAAGAATCAATAGACGGGCGTAAAAGATGGAGGAAATTAGTGCAATCATCATTATGTGTGTAACACACTTAAGCTCGAGTTTGCTCGATCTTTTACGTCAGGTATTTTCTGTACTTCCCAATTAAGCGTGTCTCTGGTGCTAATACACAGGAAATTGCACCCCAGGGTGTGGAGTGGCCATGAGCCGGAATTGGGAAAAGAGTTAAGAGAGGCGACTGAAGGAATTTAGATGTTCACATATATTAAAATGTGACTCGTAGCACTAAAACTCAAGCCATATTTCCTTATTATTTGAAAGTAAACCAGTTCAAAATGTTGAATTAACTTCGGTATAGAAGCAATTTGACCATTTAATATTTTATTTCATTGTACTAAATTTACAAAGATTACAAGTAAAATACATGGCGGAACCTTTTAAAAAAAAAAAAAAAAAATGCTTATTGTACTGTATTATTTCGGGTTCGTAGCAAACGTCAGTAGCAAAATTGCTCTGTCTTTCTCTCGTTGTTACATTTAGAAAATATTATATTGACGTTCAACGAAAGGAAGATGGATTTGACCTCTCTGGAATTGATAGACCTCAGATGCTCTACCCTAATCTTAAACCAGTAAGTATAGTGCAATGAAAATATTTTTTGATTATTTGCAAACAAGGCAGTAAGTTTTTTGTTTTACCTGTGAATTGAACATCCAACATTGTTATCCCTTTGAACAAACAGGTTATCGCCTCCTAGGCTACATGATAAATTCAGTATTTACAGTAAATTTGTTTTGATAATGTCCAGGTGAATTCAATTACTAATTCAAAATGACTCCCCAAACACACAGGCGGATCATAAGTAGATTGCTTTAAATTTTGTCAGCAAAAATTACTGAAATACTTTAAAATCTGATCAAGTGTATAGTACATATAGGTGCGGCAGATGAGCTGATATATTTCTTGCATAAATGTCTTTACAGTCTTAAATCAATTTGAATTGACTTTGCAAAATGTACTCGGTCATTATGATGTAAAATTTTCAGGTGACATTTGTGGTCCACCGAAAACTATGATCTTAAGTACATTCAGGTGTACTGTATTGCCACCCAATTACCTACTCACCTCCCTCAGCACTCTCTATTCAAGTTAATTGAACCCACTTTTTCGCCTTGTTCAAAGTTACCAGTGACATTTCACGTGACCGAGATTGTAGCTTGCTGTCCTCCCTTGTCTTACTGGACCTCTCTGTTGCCTTCAACAATGTTGACCACTCCATTCTCTTCCACTGGTTCTCCTGTATGGTTCCCCTCCATGGCACCACTCTCACATGTTCTACTCCTAACTATGCCAGTTCGGTCACTACGTTTTCCTACGTGGTTGCTCCTCACATGCTAGAAAAATGTGCCCCTCCAGTGTACCCTGGGGCTCCATCTTTGTTCTGCTCCTATTCATCTTCTATATGCTACAGCTATTTAACTGCCTGTCTGATATCAAGTCTGGATGTGCCAAGACTTCATACAGTTCAACACTGGTAAAACAGAAGCCATCCCGTTTGGATTCCATCAGGACCCACATGCTTCTGGTCCCACTCCACTACCCTCCCTGGCTGACCATATAGGTTGTACTCTTTGGTGTGCAATATTAGCATTCTATTCGATCCTGAGGTGTCCTTTTAACACCACACTGGTACATCACAAACATCACCTTCTTCCACCTCTCGAACATCATTCACTCATATCAGTGCCTCACCTCCTCTACTGCTAAAACCCTAATACACTCTTTGATTATCTTTATCAATTTCTTAAATGCTCTCTTTGCTACCTTGCCTTACCTAACCTGGAACTCTGCACCCTGAGTCCTCTCCCACACAAAGTCCTGTACATCAATCACCCATATCATCTCCCAGATCCACTGGTTCCTGTGCATCAGCAGATGAATTTCAAGATCCTCATCCTCACTTTCAAATCCTTCTGAGGCCTTACCCTACCCTATATGGGGATTTATCTCCAGCCACACATTCCAGTCTGCAGAATCGGTTCCTCTGAACCCTAAATTACTGTTTGTACCCACTCCCTCTGCTCCACCCTTTGAGTCTGATTTTTTAGCCACTACAGCCCTACTCTTTAAAAACTATCTTGCAAACCACTGTGCCTTGCCACCTCACTCTCTGTGGATAATGGCGGGAATGCACAGTGCTCCTGAGCTGCAACCCGAGCTGACTAATGTCCCTCTGTTACTCCTCCTCTTCTTCCTGAAAACATCAAAATGTCAGAATTCCTATCGAGAAGCCCATTGTTTCACGTTATTCTATGGGTGGAGGTCTTCAATGTCCACTACTAAGAGTGACTCAGTATTATCACCACTTACTGAAATGGTCGAGTTCTGAAGGACATAGCTGCCAGACTGGGCTTGCGTCAGATGGTGAAAGAACCAATATGAGGGAGTCACGTACTTAAACTTGTTCTCACCAGTCTACCTGTTGCAGACACATCTGCCCATCATAGCATTGGCAGGAGTGACCACCACACAGTACTTGCAGAGACAAACTTTTATCTTTGCAGTGAGGATATCCTCCATCGTATGTGACATTATTGTCATGCTTTATCGGACAGACTAAGGACAAATCTAGCAGACAAAAACTGGGCATCCAGTAGGTGCTGGTGGCCATCAGCAGCAGCACCACCACAATATTGTATAACACCACAACTAGTAACATCATGGCTGATGCATCTCTCACTCCTCCATCACCATCAAGCTGTAAGATCAACTATGGTTAAATGGGAAGTTTAGAAAGACATGCCAAGAGCAGCATCAGCCATACCTTAGAATTAGGCATCAACCTAGTGAAGCTACTGTAATGTATATACCTTTTAAGGGGGGAACTATCTTTTACAGCTCATGTATACTGCAGTACCGGCAGTGACCACACCTGTATATAACACTGAGTAGTAATCTGTACAGATCAGTTCCAGTGTGAGCCACGTTTAGTAAACACCTGTTGTACCGTTCTCCTGCAGTCTGTGTCTTATTATACACGGACATAACATTGGCGACAAGGCAAGTTCGAACCTACCTGTAACTCTGCATCACCTCCCGGGGATTCGTTCCTGGAGATCAGTGGATTGGAGGTCAAGGCCAGAGACTCGGGCGTCGATCAAGGGCAACCGCCCAGTCATCCAGCAGAGACTCGAGAGTTGCGGGGGAGGCTGTCGAGAGCCAGGCGAGGTGGTCCAGCGAAACGGGCTGGCAACAGGTAGTGCGCAGACCCTTCCCGGACAGCGGCGGGCTAGAGCCCGACCGAGCGGCACAGCAAAGGGCCGAGCAGCGTCGACGGGGGAGAGAGCGAGAGAGAGGGCAGAGCGCACAGGGCGCAGCCGGTGTTCAGGGGCTGAGCAGCGTCGAAGAGAGGGAGAGAGAGACGCGCAGAAACCCGTGAGGCGCTGCCATTGCCACGAGGACTGCCGAGAGCGGCGTTGGCAGCAGCGCAGGAGAAGCGCGCGAAACCTACAGGGCGCCGCCATTGCCACGAGAACCGCCGGGAGCGGCGTTGGCAGCAGCGGGGGAGGAAGGAAAGCGCGGGAGATGCCATTTTAAGCCATTGGGAGGCGCCATTTTAAACCACACCCAAAATGCCGAAGAGTGGCAGTATCACCGCATTTGACAATGAAGTCGAAGATTGGACTACATATGTCGAACGAATAGAGGTATACTGCAAGGCAAATGAGGTGTCAGATGACAAGAAAGCGTTGGTATTGTTAAATTTAATGGGTGCAAAGACGTATGGTTTATTACAAAATCTAGTAACCCCAACGAAGCCAATGGAAAAGAGTTTTGAAGACATAGTAACGATACTACAGGAACATTTAAACCCCACACCGCTGCTGATAGCAGAAAGATTCAAGTTTCACAAACGGAACCAGCATAAGGATGAAAGCAATGCTGATTATTTAACAGAACTGCGCAAACTATCGAAACACTGCCAGTTTGGAGCGGGACTGGCAGATACCTTAAGGGAGAAGTTTGTGTGTGGGCTTCAAAGTGAAGGAACCCAGAAACGGCTTTTATTTGAAAAGGACCTTACGCTGGAAAAGGCTTTCAGCATTGTGGTATCATATGAAGCAGCAGCACGGGGCGCTGCAGAGATACAACAGAGACCGCAAGAATATGGCACAAACGAAATGCCATATGGAACAGAGAAGTGCTATCGCTGCGGCAGAACAACACACGACCAGAATGATTGCTGGTTCAAAGACAAAGTGTGCAGACAGTGTGGAAAAGTAGGACACATAGCACGAGTCTGCAGGTCGGGAACGAAAACCAGCAATAAGAAACCTACCAAAGGAAAGTACAAGAAGGTACATAAGATGATGGAGAATAGTTCAGACGAACAAAAGAGTGATAACGACTCCGAAAGCAGGGAACTGAGTTGTCTGAAACTACATAATGTGATCACAACGGAGGATCACCGAACCATTTGGGTCACTCTCAAGATAGCAGGAGTCCAGGTAAAGATGGAATTGGACACAGGATCAGCCCTAACAGTCATAAACCGACGGGACTATGAGCGGCTATTCTCACACATACCCTTGAGAGACAAAAAAATTATTTTGAAGACGTACATGGGACAAAAAGTCTACCCCAAAAGAAAAATAAGGGTGACCGTTATATATAACGGTAAGGAAACACCAAAACTAGACCTGTATGTATTGCAAGATGGATGACCACCATTACTGGGACGTGAATGGATCCGGAAAATACAACTGGATTGGCATTCCATACAGGCACTGACTGTGGCTGACAAAAAGGATGACGACGTCACACCTGGGCGACTGTCAAAGATCCTAACTGACGCGAAAGAAGTGTTCCAGCAAGGACTCGGTACACTAAAAGGCATGACAGTGACGATTAAAATTGAAGAAAATGCAAGCCCAAAATTTTTTATGCAATCCGCCCAGCCATCGAAGCAGAGCTGGAGAGTCTGAAACGTTCGGGTGTACTGTCCAAGGGAGACTGGAGCGAGTGGGCTACACCCATCGTCCCTGTGATGAAAAAGTCGTTGAGCAGCACGCCTGGGGAACCAAGGAAGGTTCGCATCTGTGGGGACTTTAAGGTAACAGTGAACCCGGTCCTTCACACCGTACAATATCCACTTCCGCGGATTGAAGATATTTTCGCCTCGCTATCTGGAGGGAAACGCTTCACTAAGATTGATCTGGCCCAGGCGTATCTGCAAATGGAGGTAGAAGAAGCATCAAAAAAATACTTCACAATCAACACCCATAAAGGTCTCTACCAATACAACCGGCTGGTATTCGGGGTAGCATCAGCTCCGGCTATTTGGCAGAGGGCAATGGAACAAGTCCTGCAAGGGATCCCAGGGACCCAGTGTTATTTGGACGACATCCTGGTCACGGGCGAAAATGACAGTGATCACCTTGCCAACCTGGAGCAGGTGCTCACTAGATTGCAGGAATATGGGCTCCGAGCTAACCGCCCCAAATGCGAGTTTTTTAGAAAACAGATCTCGTATTGTGGCCACGTTATCGATAAAGAGGGGTTACATAAGTCCCCAGAGAAGATTGAGGCAGTAGGCAAGGCTCCAGCACCGGAAAATGTGTCACAACTGAGGTCGTTCCTCGGGCTGGTAAACTACTACCATAAGTTCTTGCCAAATTTGTCTACAATACTACACCCACTGAACACCCTACTGCAAACTGGGGTGCCATGGAAGTGGAGTGACGAATGTAGATGAGCTTTCCAGAAGAGCAAAACACTAATCACATCGAAAGAGGTATTGGCCCATTACAACCCAGCATTACCAATTCGGTTGGCATGTGATGCGTCACCCTACGGCATTGGAGCGGTGCTGTCGCACAAATTCTCGGACGGCTCAGAGATGCCAATAGCCTTTGCGTCACGATCACTAACCTCAGCCAAGCGTAACTATGCCCAGATTGACAGGGAGGCCCTCAGCCTAGTGTGGGGAGTGAAAAAGTTCAATCACTATCTGCACGGGCAGAAATTCACCCTGCTGACTGATCGCCAGCCTCTTGTCTCCATTTTTAATCCGAAGAAGGGCGTTCCGGTGATGACTGCGCAACGACTACAAAGATGGTCACTTTTTCTAGGGGCGCACCACTATGAGATTGAATATAAGGGCACGAAACAGCATGGAAATGCTGATGGGCTATCACGCCTGCCACTGCCTACTGTGGAGGAAGCACCAGCAGTGGATCCTGTCGAAATATTCCATTCGACTATAGTTGAATACCTACCGGTAACTAACGCTTGTATCGAAAAGGAAACCCGAAATGACCCGACACTGTCTCGGGTATATGATTTGACGGTGAAGGGATGGCCAGCACATGGCAAATCACTGTTGCCAGCATTCTCGACAAGGAGAGAACAGCTGTCAGTGTGCCGGGGCCCTTGATGTGTGGATCCCAAGTGGTAATTCCACCCAAGTTAAGGGATAGAGTGCTCAATGAGATTCATGAGGGTCATCTGGGAGGGGTAAAAATGAAAAGCCTAGCCAGGGCTTATGTGTGGTGGCCGGGAATCGATAAACAAATCGAGGACCTGACCAAGAGCTGCTCAGGATGCCAGAAAGTCCAAAATGCACCACCACAGGCCCCTCTACACCCATGGGAGTGGCCCTCATCTCCATGGCAACGGGTGCATATTGATTTTGCTGGTCCATTCATGGACTCAATGTTTTTAATAGCCGTGGATGCGCACTCGAAATGGCCTGAGGTCATCAAAATGTCCTCCACCACCACGGAGAAAACTATTGCAGTCCTACGGACCATTTTTGCCAGGAATGGCTTGCCAGAACAGATTTGCTCCGACAACGGACCACAGTTTGTGTCCGAAGAGTTCCGGAGGTTCTTGAAAAAGAATGGGGTAAGGCATTACACATCCACCCCGTATCATCCAGCCACAAATGGATTGGCTGAGAGGTTCGTACAAACCTTTAAGAAGGCAATAAAGGCTATGTACAATGACAACATTCCGCTGCAGCACAAGGTGGACAATTTCCTGTTCGCCTACCGGAATGCGACACATGCAGTCACCAACCAGGCCCCAGCCATGATATTCTTTAACCGAAGGTTAAGATCTCGCCTGGGTTTGCTCAGACCAAACGTACGAAGAGATGTTGAGAGTAAGCAATTCCAGCACATCCATGAGAAGCCAACAAGGAGCTTCAATGTAGGGCAACCAGTCTTGGCCCGCGACTACCGAACAGAAAAATGGCAGCCAGGAACGATATGCACACGGCAGGGCCCACTAATGTACACAGTGGACGTTGGGGAAAGCATTGTGAGACGCCATGCTGACCAGATCCTAGAGTCACAGGAACAAGTCAACCCCATGCCTCGCCCATACGTACCTGGTGATGAACCCGACGTACAGGTCGCATCTACCCCAGAAACAGTAGCATCGGAAGCTGATGAACCAACCGACGACAGGGGGCCAGAATTGCCTCCGCACCAAGAGCAAGACACTCGGGAAAGGCGCTATCCAGAAAGGATCAGGAAGCCTCCCCAAAGACTGAATATATAAATAGACTATTTTCAGCTAATGTTGCATGTTAAAAGTGTTAATTGTAATTAGTTTGATATTTAATTGTTAAATGAGTGTTATGGTACTGTTAATCTAAAAGGGGAGGAATTGTAATGTATATACCTTTAAGGGGGGAACTATGTTTTACAGCTCATGTGTACTGTAGTACCGGCAGTGACCACACCTGTATATAGCACTGAGTAGTAATCTGTACAGATCAGTTCCAGTGTGAGCCACGTTTATTAAACACCTGTTGTACCGTTCTCCAGCAGTCTGTGTCTTATACACGGACACAACAGATACAACACAGGGCTACCCATGCTAAACAAAAAGCAGCAGCTATAGAGTTAAGTGGTCCCACAACCAACAGATCTGTAGAAAGCTCTCTATCCCTACAATATCCAGTCAAAAATGGTGGTGGATAATCTAAGACAACTAACTGGAGGAGAAAGCTTCATGAACATTATTGTCCCCAACTATGGGAGAGCCCAGCCTGTCAGTGCAAGACAAGACTGAAGTGTTACACTTTCAGCCAAAATTGCCACCACTATCATAAATGACAGTGTCCATGACACTGAGGAGCAGCTAAGTGCCCTGGACACAGTGAGGCTACAGGCCCTGACAACATCTCTACTGTAATGCTAAATACCTGTGCACCAGAACTAGCCACTCCTCCACTCCCCCGCCCAGCCAAGCTATACCAGTTCAGCCATGACATGGGCATCTTCCCAAATGGAAAGTTGTCCAGGTACATCCTATCCACAAAACTTGAGACAAATCTAATCACGTCAAATAGCACCCCATCAATCTCCTCCCAATCATCAGCAAAGTGATAGAAGAAAGAAGAAAGAAGAAAGTATTAACTGTGTCATAAAGGAGCACCTACTCACCATTAACCTGCTTGTTGATTCTTAGTTCAGGTTCCACCAGACCTCATCACAGCCTTGAGGCAGATATGGCCACAAGCTAACTATAAAGTATCCCGTATATGTAATCACACTGAGATTGTGTAGCAGGAGTGTTCCCCCCAGGTCCCACAAGGAATCCTTCAGCCTCCTCCAGCCCCGATTGCAAGCCTTTCCGCCCTCCTCTCCCCAGCCCCGATTGCCGACTTCCCCCAACCCCTCCCAATCACAGGCCTCTGCCCCGCCCCCTCCTGATTGCAGCCTCTCCGACCTCTCGATTGCCGTGGACCGCCCCCAAGGGTCCCTGGCAGTGGCCTCCTACCACTGGTGTTCCCTCCAACTCCCTGACAGGCTGTCCATTTGGCCGGCTGCTGGGTGGTAAATGGAGCTCAAAAAATTTAATTGCCGGGTCTTCGGCTGTTTTTGGTCTCACCCGCACCCTCCCCGCCTCCCTGTAAATATCAAGGCCATAGAATCTACAGCACATCGTGCTTGTGCTGGCATTAGCTGTTCAACTCTAATTTACTCTAATATCATGTCCCTGCCCTTTGCTGGAATCATTTCTATTTTTCTTTTCAAATACTCATGCAATTTATTTTGAAATGATGTTCTAGCCTCTGCCTCTATAATCACTTGTGGTATAGGAACAATGGAACAAGAGTGGGCCATTCAGCTCCTCTAACCAGTTCTGCCATACAATTTGACCATGGCTGATCTGTACCTCAACTCTATTTACATGTGTTTGTTCGATAACCCTTGATACCCTTGCCTATTAAAATTTATCAATCTCAGTCCTGAAAATTTCAGTTGACCTTTTAGAGGAGTGAATTCTGGATTTTCACTGCCCTTTGTGTGAAAAACTGCTTCCTGATTTCACTCCTAAATAGCCTAGCTCTAATTTTAAGATTATGCCCCCTTGGTCTGGATTCCCCCACCAGAGGAAATTGTTTCTCTGTATCTACCCTATTCAATCCCTTTATCACTTTAAAATACCTAAATAGATCACCCACTCAACCATCTAAACTCAAGGAAATACAAGCCAAGTTTATGCAAACTGTCCTCATAATTTAACCTTTTAAGCCCTGGTATCATTCTGGTAAATCTGTGCTGTATCTGTTGAATCCGTGAATCTTAAGGTATGGTGTTCTTCAATAAATAGACGGAGACTGCAGATCAACAATCTGGATGAGGGTAGTCTAAAAACTAACAGTACAGATGCCTGCTCAAGGCTTATATACAAGTGTGGTCACTGCCGGTACTACAGTATACAGGAGCTATAAAAGTAGTTCTCTCTTAAAGGTACATACACTATAATTCCTCCCCTTTTAGATGAACAGTACCATAACATTCAAATAACAGTTAACACTTTAACATGCACATTAACTGAAATAGTCCATTTATAGGTTCAGTCTTTGGGGCGGCTTCCTGATCCTTTCTGGATAGCGCCTTTCCTGAGTGTCTTGTTCTTGGTGCGGAGGCGATTCTGGCCCCCTGTTGTCGGTTAGTTCATCAGTTTCCGCTGCTACTGTTTCTGGGGTAGATGCTACCGGTATGTCAGGTTCATCCCCAGGTACGCGAGACATGAGGTTGACTCGTTCCTGTGACGCTAGGATCTGGTCGACATGGCGTCTCACAATGTTCTCTCCGACATCCACTGTGTACATTAGTGGCCCCTGCCGTGTGCAAATCGTTCCGGGTTGCCATTTCTCTGTTCGGTAGTCGCGGGCCAAGACTGGTTGTCCTACATTGAAGCTCCTTGTCGGCTTCTCATTGATGTGCTGGAATTGCTTATTCTCAACATTTCTTCACACATTTGGTCTGAGCAAATCCAGACGAGATCTCAACCTTCGGTTAAAGAACATCATGGCCGGGGTCTGGTTGGTAACTGCATGTGTCGCATTTCTGTAGGCTAACAGGAAATTGTCCACCTTATGCTGTAGTGGAATGTCATCATCGCACATGGCCCTTACTGCCTTTTTAAAGATTTGTACGAACCTCTCAGCCAATCCATTTGTGGCTGGATGATACGGGGCAGATGTGTAATGCCTTACCCCATTCCTTCTCATAAATTTCCGAAACTCTTCAGACATAAACTGTGGTCCGTTATCAGAGCAAATCTGCTCTGGCAAGCCGTTCCTGGCAAATATGGTCCGTAGGACTGCAATCGTTTTCTCCGTAGTGGTGGAGGACATTTTGATCACCTCAGGCCATTTCAAGTGCGCATCCACTGCTATTAAGAACATTGAGTCCATGAATGGACCAGCAAAATCAATATGCACCTGTTGCCATGGAGAGGAGGGCCACGGGTGTAGAGGGGCATGTGGTGGTGCATTTTGGACCTTCTGGCATCCTGAGCAGCTCTTTGTTAGGTCGTCGATTTGTTGATCGATCCCCGGCCACCACACATAAGCCCTAGCAAGGCTTTTCATTTTCACCCCTCCCAGATGGCCTTCGTGAAGCTCAATGAGCACTCTCTCCCTTAACTTGGGTGGAATTACCACTCGGGATCCACACATCACTGTCCCCTGGCATACTGACAGCTGTTCTCTTCTGGATGAGAATGCTGGCAACAGTGAGTCGCCATGTGTTGGCCATCCCTTCACCGTCAAATCATATACCCGAGACAGTGTCGGATCATTTCGGGTCTCCTTCTCGATATCCGCGTTAGTTACTGGTAAGCGTTCAATTATCGACGAATAAAATATTTCGACAGGGTCCACTGCTGGTGCTTCCTCCGCAGTAGGCAGTGGCAGGCGTGATAGCCCATCAGCGTTTCCATGCTGTTTCGTGCCCTTATACTCTATTTCATATTGGTTTGCCCCTAGAAACAGGGACCATCTTTGTAGCCATTGTGCAGTCATCACCGGGACGCCCTTCTTTGGATTAAAGATGGAGACAAGTGGTTGATGGTCAGTCAGCAAGGTGAACTTCTGCCCATGCAGATAGTGGTTGAATTTTTTTACTCCCCATACTAGGCTGAGGGCCTCCCTGTCAATCTGGGCGTAGTTGCGCTCGGCTGAGGTTAGTGACCGAGACGCAAAGGCTACTGGCCTCTCCAACCCGTCTGGGAATTTGTGCGACAGCACCGCTCCAATACCATAGGGTGATGCATCACACGCCAACCGAATTGGTAGTGCTGGGTTGAAATGGGCCAACACCTCTTTTGATGTGATCAATTCTTTGCACTTCTGGAAAGCTCGTTTACATTTGTCATTCCACTTCCATGGTACCCCCGTTTGCAGTAGGGTGTTCAGTGGGTGTAATACTGTAGACAAATTTGGTAAGAACCTATGGTAGTAGTTCACCAGCCCGAGGAACGACCTCAGTTGTGACACATTTTCCGGTGCTGGAGCCTTGACTACTGCCTCAATCTTTTCAGGGGACTTATGTAACCCCTCTTCATCAATAACATGGCCACAATACGAGATCTGCTTCTGGAAAAACTCGCACTTTTGGCGATTAGCTCGTAGCCCATATTCCTTCAATCTTGTGAGCACCTTCTCCAGGTTGGCGAGGTGATCACTGTCATTTTCACCCGTGACCAGGATGTCGTCCAAATAACACTGGGTCCCTGGAATCCCTTGCAGGACTTGATCCATTGCCCTTTTGCCAAATAGTCGGAGCCGATGCTACCCCGAACACCAGCCGGTTGTATTGGTAGAGACCTTTGTGAGTGTTGATCGTGAGGTATTGTTTCGAGGCTTCTTCTACCTCCATTTGCAGCTACGCCTGGGCCAGATCAATCTTAGTGAAGCGTTTTCCTCCAGATAGCGAGGCGAAAATATCTTCAATCCGCGGAAGTGGATATTGTACCGTGTGAAGGACTGGGTTCACTGTCACCTTAAAGTCCCCACAGATGCGAACCTTCTTTGGTTCCCCAGGCGTATTACTCAAAGACCTCTTCATTACAGGAACGATGGGTGTAGCCCACTCGCTCCAGTCCACTTTGGACAGTACTCCTGAACGTTCCAAACCTTCCAGCTCTGCTTCGACGGCTGGGCGGATCGCATAAGACACCGGTCTGGCCGTAAAAAACTTTGGGCTTGCATTTTCCTCTATTTTAATCGTTGCTGTTATGCCTTTTAGTGTTCCGAGTCCCTCCTGGAACACTTCTTGTGCGTCAGTTAGCATTTTTGACAGTCGTCCGGGTGTGACGTCGTCATCCTTTTTGGCCTCAACCTTCAGTGCCTGTATGGAATGCCAATCTAATTGTATCTTCCGGATCCATTCACATCCTAGTCGTGGTGGTCCTCCATCTGGCAATACATATAGGTCCATTTTTGGTATTTCCTGGCCGTTGTATATCACGTTCACCCTTATTTTTCCTTTAGGGTTGACTTTTTGCCCCGTTGACGTCTTCAAGACAATCTCTGTAACTTTCAAGGGTATATCTGAGAATAGCCGCTTGTAGTCCCTTCGGTTTATGACTGTTAGGGCTGATCCTGTGTCCAATTCCATTTTCACTTGGACTCCGTCTATCTTGAGCGTGACCCAGATAGTCTGGTGATCCTCCATTTTGATTACATTATGTAGTTTCAGACAACCCAGCTCCTTGCTTCCGGAGTCTTTATCACTTTTCTGTTCGTCTGAACCACTGTCCGTCACCTTATGTACCTTTTTGTACTTCTCCTGTGGAGATTTCTTGCTGCTGGTTTTCTTCCCTGACCTGCAGACTCTTGCTATGTGTCCTGCTTTTCCACACTGTCTGCACACTTGGTCCTTGAACCAATAATCCTTCTGGTCGTGTGTTGTTCTGCCACAGCGATAACACTTCCCTGCTCCATATGACATTTCATTGGTGCCATATTCTTGCGGTCTCCGTTGTATCTCTGCAGTCCCCATGCGGCTGCTTCGTGTGATTCTGCCATGCTGAAAGCCTTGTCCAGCGTAAGATCCTTTTCTGATAGAAGCCGTTTCTGGGTTCCTTCACTTTGAAGCCCACACACAAACTTGTCCCTTAACATATCTGCTAGTCCCATTCCAAACTGGCAGTGTTTCGATAGCTTGTGCAGTTCTGTTAAATACTCAGCATTACTTTCGTCTTTATGCTGGTTCCTTTTGTGGAACTTAAATCTTTCTGCTATCAGCAGCGGTGTGGGGTTTAAGTGGTCCTGTCGGATTTCCACTATGCTTTCGAAATCCTTATCCACTGGCTTCTCTGGGGTTACTAGGTTTCGCAGCAAGCCATACGTTTTTGCACCCATGGAATTCAACAAAACCAGTGCTTTTCTGGCATCTGGCACTTCATTCGCCTTGCAGTACACCTCAATGCGTTCCACATATGTCGCCCAATCTTCGACTTCATTGTCGAACGCTGTGACACTGCCACTCTTCAGCATCCCTGGGTGTGGTTAGACTGGCTGAAATGGCGTCTCCCGCGCTCTCCCTTCTTCTCCACGCTTGCCGTTCTGCTCCGCTGCGGCTTCAAAAATGGCGTCTCCCGCGCTCTCCCTTCTCCGCGGCTCAAATGGCGTCTCCCGCACTTCTCTTTCACCGCGGACGCTGCTCAGCCCTTGAGCCCTGGCTGCGCTCTGCGCGTTCTCCTGTGCGCCTCTCTCGTTGCCGCCGCTCGGTCCTGAACCCCGGCTGTGCTTTACCCTCTCTCTCTTTTTGTTTTCCGTCGACGCCGCTCGGTCTTCAACCCCCGGCTGCGCCCTGTGCGCTTTACCCTCTCTCTTACCCCGTCGACGCTGCTCGGCCTTTTCTGTGCCATCGGTTGGCTCCAGCCGCCGCTGTCCGGGAAGGGTCTGCGCTGTACCTGTTGCCAGCCTGTTGGTGGATCGTCGTGGCTGGAGAACCAAGCCCAGCTCTCAACAGCCTCCCCTGCGATGTTCACTCTCTGCCGGACGACTGGGCGGTTGCTCGTGGCCGACGCCCGTGCTTCTGGCCTCGACTGTCTTCCACTGTCCTCCCGGAGCGAATCCTTGGGAGGAAATGCAGAGTTGCAGGTAGATTCGAATCCCATCCTCGTCGCCACTGTTGAATCCGTGAATCTTAAGGTATGGTGTTCTTCAATAAATAGACGGAGACTGCAGATCAACAATCAACAGGTGTTTACTGGATGAGGGTAGTCTAAAAACTAACAGCACAGATGCCTGCTCAAGGCTTATATACAGGTGTGGTCACTGCCGGTACTACAGTATACAGGAGCTGTAAAAGTAGTTCTCTCTTAAAGGTACATACACTACAGTATCCCTTCCAAGGCCAATATGTCTTTCCTGAGGATTGGTGCCCAAAACTGAACGCAGTACTCCAGATAGGGTCTGACCAAGGGTTTGTACAAATGAAGGATCACGTCCTCCATTTTGAATTCCAACCCTCTTGAAATAAAGGCTAACATTCCATTAGCCTTTTTGGGGTTTGTGTACCTGGACACCAAAATCCCTTTGCTCTCCCACAGTTTGTACTCGGCATTAACTAAATATTCCAATTACTGACCCATGTCACATGGTTCCCTTCAATTTCATGTGCTCCAATTTCTGCTAATAATATTTTGTGTGGAACCTTATCACCTGTCTTCTGGAAGTCCATATAGAGAATATTCATAGACACTCCCCTGTCCACCATGCTAGTCACCTCCATCCAAAATTCAACTACATCCATGCTGACTCTCTGATCAACTGATAGGAATAGGAGTAGGCCATTCAGCCCTCAAACCTGTTCCACCATTCAATAAAAGCATGGCTGATCTGTATCCTAACTCCATTAATCTGCCTTGGCTCAATAATCCCTTAATACCCTTGGCTAGCAAAAATCTATCAATCTCAGAATTAAAATTATTAATTGAGCTAGCATCTACTGTTTTTTTGTTGGAGAGAGTTCCACACTTCTATGCCATTTGCATGAAGAATTGTTTCTTAAATTCTCCCTTGAATGGCCTGGCTCTGATTTTAAGGTTATGTCCCTTTGTCCTAGACTCCCCTACTGGTGGATAAAGTTTCTTTCTATCTACCCTATCAATTCATTCCAAAACCCTACAAACCTCAATCAAATCACCTCTTCGCCTTCTATATTCCAGAGAATACCAGCCTAGTTTATGTAATTTCTCCTCTTAATTTAATCCTTGGATCCCTGGAAACATTCTGGTGAATCCGCACTGTATTCCTTCCAAGGCCAATATATCCTTTCTAAGGTGCGGTGCCCAGAACTGTACACAGCACTCCAGATGTGGTTTAATCAGGGCTTTGTATATCTGTAGCAAAAGTTCCTCCCCTTATCTAGATAAGGGAACTAGAAGTAATATCTCTAAGTTTGCAGACGACACAAAGCTGGGTGGGCGTGTGTGCTGCGAGGAGGATACCGAGAAACTCCAGGATGATTTGGACAGGTTGGGTGAATGGGCATAAGCGTGGCAGATGGAATATAACGTGGATAAATGCGAGGTTATCCACTTTGGTGTCAAAAACAGAAAGGCAGACTATTATCTGAATGGCAATAGATTGGGAGAAGGGGAAGTGCAATGAGACCTGGGTGTCCTTGTGCACCAGTCACTGAAGGTAAGCATGCAGGTGCAGCAGGCGGTGAAGAAGGCAAATGGTATGTTGGCCTTCATAGCGAAAGGGTTTTGAGTACAGGAGCAAGGATGTCCTGCTGCAGTTGTACAGGGCCTTGGTGAGACCACACCTTGAGTATTGTGTGCAGTTTTGGTCGCCTTATCTGAGGAAGGATGTTCTTGCCATGGAAGGAGTTCAGCGAAGATTCACAAGGCTGATCCCTGGGATGGCAGGAATGACATATGAGGAGAGATTGGGTCGATTGGGATTATACTCGCTGGAGTTTAGAAGAATCAGAGGGGATCTCATCGAAACTTATAAAATTCTGACAGGTCTGGACAAACTAGATGCAGGTAGAATGTTCCCGATGGTCGGAGAGTCCAGAACCAGGGGTCATAGTCTAAGGATAAGGGGTAAGCCATTTAGGACAGAGATGAGGAAGAGTTTCTTCACCCAGAGAGTGGTGAACCTGTGGAATTCTCTACCACAGAAGGCGGTTGAGGCCAAATCTTTAAATATATTCAAGAAGGAGTTAGATATATTTCTTAGAGCTAAAGGTATCAAGGGATATGGGGAGAAGGCAGGTACGGGGTATTGAGTTTGGATGATCAGCCATGATCTCATCGAATGGCGGAGCAGGCTCGAGGGGCCGAATGGCATACTCCTGCTTCTATCTTCTATGTTTCTATTGTAGCCCTCTAGATATAAAGGCTAACATTCCATTAGCCTTTTTGATTATTTTTTGTACCTGACCACTACATTTTAATGATCTGTGTACATGAACCCCTAAGTCTCTGGATCGCCACCATCCCTAGATTTTCACCATTTAAAAAATACTCGGATCTATCCTTTTTTTGTCCAAAATGGATGACCTCACACTTACCTACATTGAAATCCATCTGTCACAGTTTTGCCCACTCACTTACAGTGTCAATGTTTCTTTGTAATTTTATGCTCCCGTCTACAGTACTTACTATGCCACCAATCTTTGTATCATCTTTGCAAACTTGGATATATGGCTCTCTATTGTGTTATCCAAGTCATTAATAAATATATAGTGAATAATTGGGACACCAGCACAGATCCTTGTAGGACACCACTAGTCACTTCCTTCCAATTTGAGTACATACCCATTGTCCCTACTCCGTCTTCTACCGCCTAAATTATCTCCTAACCAGGTCAATAATTTACCTTCTATTCCATGAGCTTTAATTTTAGCTAACAGGCTCTTATGTGGAACCTTATCGAATGCCTTCTGGAAGTTCATATAAACTACATCCATAGGCATTTCCCTGACTACTACTTTAGTTGCTTCCTCAAAAAATTAAATTAAGTTCATTAGACATGACCTACCCTTTACAAATCCATGTTGGCTCTCTCTGATCAGCTCAAATTTCTCTCAGTGCTCAGTCACTCTGTCCTTAATTATAGATTCCAATAACTTCCCACAACAGATGTTAGACTAACAGGTCTATAATTTCTTGGTTTCTCTCTCGCCTTTCTTAAATAAGGGAGTTACATTTGTAATTTTCTGCGAAGACTGACACAAAGTAATTATTCAACAAGTTTGCCATTTCTTTATTTTCATTTGCAATATTATCTGCATCTGTTTTTAAAGGGCCCACACTACCCTTTTTCTTCTAATACAATTGTAAAAACTGTTTGTGTTAATTTTGATAGCCCTTGCAAGTTTCTTTTTGTATTCCTCTTTGCAGCTCTTACTATCTTTTTGTCTTCCTTTGCTGTTCTTTATATCTATCCCAGTCCCCTGGATCTACACTATTCTTTGCATGTTGGTATGCTTGTTCCTTTAGTTTTATGTTATCTCTCACCTCTTTTGTTGACTATGGCTGTTTTATTTGGTAAGTAGACCTCTTGCTCCTTAGGGGTATATACTGATCCTGTATTACGCTAAATTCTTTTTTGAACACCTCCCACTGTTCATCTGTAGTTTTAACCAATAACACTTTTGACCAGTTTGCTATCGTAAATCCCATTAAAGTTAGCCTTACCAAAATCTAGAATCTTAGGGCTGGATTTTGCAGGGAGTCAGCAGGCACGATTGTGGCGGGTCAGGTGGGAAAGTGTTTTTTTTCCCCTGTGGGTCTGGACCCCACAATGGACCCGCCGCCACCCGCCTTTACCAAATGTCAGGACTGTCAGCACTGAGCAGACCCAACATGCAGTGGCGGGGGTGGCAGTTAAAATCATTAATGGCTTGTTTACAGCCACTTTTCAATGGTTTTTTCCCAGCTTTTTGGATTTGACAGGTTGCCCACCGGTTTTCCGCTGTGCCTAGCCCTTATCTGTGAAGCTGAGGCGGCGGGTCAGTGGCCATTGAATCAGCTGATGAGTTGACAGCTTCAAATGTCAAGTCAAAGCTCCCAGCTGATTGAGAAATGTTCCCTTAACCATTATCTTCTCTAAACTGCATTTCCACTACAGATTCAGGATGCTGCAAGTCTTCACACAAGTCTCCATCCAGTCTGACTTCATTACTTCTCCCACCATTGACAGATCGCTTCTGTCATCTGTACTTCACCTGCCATCTATTCCATCAGCATGGGTGCCCTTGAAACTCTCTCACCTTGGTCCTCAGAATCCCACCACGATCAGCCCCAACACCAGCATTACCAGGCACACCAGCAGCACCAACAACAACACCAACCTTCTTTGCAATCAACTGATGCTGCACAGGACAGAGGGCATCAGCACCCGACCACATTGCTGCCCAGGAGGCCAGGGATGGCCAGATTTACTTCACTTGATGCTGTACACCTTGGCTGCCACATGATGCGCCAGGTTGGCACCACCCCACACTAACACCATAAAGCATCCCTACAATGCCCAAGCCATTCCTTTCACACTCATCACCATTGCGGGGGGTACCGTTATGTCTCACCATTCACTGCAACTCACTAAGCCAATTCCAAAGGTGCACACAAATCTGTCCAAGAATGCAAAGCGTTGAAAATAAAAGTTTCAATGTTTGACACCACATTAACAGAAACTTTACATGAACATTTATAAAACACCCAAGTGCCTACCCTTGTGTGTTGTTAGTTGGTGTGATTGCACTAGGATGAGGGTGAGTGTGAGGGTTGGCTAGTGAGATGGGGATGTGATAATGTAGATAGAGAGGGATGGGTGGAGGCGCAAGGTAAGTTGGTGTGAGTAAGGATGTGCAGGAGTAGGGTAGGGAAGGCAGAGTTTACATTTATATTTTCTAATTGTCAACAACAAGATGACATAATCTGTTGTCTTCAAAATTCAGGATTTTTTGCAAATGTAACTAATATTAGCAGGAATAAAGACACTGGGCTGGATTTTATCAATGGAGGCGACTTGGAGGCGGGACTGCTGCTTATCGTGTCGATGTCCCGCCTCCATCCTCGCCTGACCATTCAGAGGGATTTTCCCCTGATTGAGCTTGTTAAGCCCGCCCTGCGGGCTCAGCAAGCCAATTAGGGAAGAAGTCACTGACAGATCACGTTAACATCAGACGTGCTATCTGTCAAGACTTTTTGAAAGAAGAAATAACAGCGTTTGACAGCTCTGTGAAGCTGTCAAACATTGACATTCTCTTTAGTTTGATTAGTTTTTGTGGTGAGGACTGAAAAAACATTGTAAAAAAGTAAATTTCAGACGTCTGATGGATCGGAGGGTCCATCAGCCAGTACCTGAAATTGACATGGTGGATGTCCGCTCTCCCGATCCAGCACGGCTAAAGGCTATAGAAGTAAAAAAGGTAAGTGAACACTTTTTTAAACTTATCACTTACCTTGCATACTTACCACTCCACACTTGTACCCATCACTCACCTCTACACCTTACTTCCAGGTGCCTCCGACCGCTGCAGACCTCCTCCACATCTCCTCCAACCCGACGGGGTTCTCCGAGGTCGGGAAGCATTCACCTGTGAAGGTAAAATGGCACTAATCCCTTTTTCTGCTTGTTAACTACCTGTTAACAGGCAGTTAAAAGGATTAAATGCCTTTCCTGCCTCCAGGAGACGGGACCCGAAGCTGCACATTCACCCGCCTCCTGGCAAAAGGGCACGGAGACGGGATGGGGGCGGGTTTGCCACCCGCCCCCAATTTCTCTGATTTTACGTGCTGTCCCGCCTCCATGCCCGCCTCCTCGGGGTTTGGAAAATCAAGACCACTAGATCCGTTTAATACACTTTCTGAAATATATAGAAAATGTAAACAAATGCCACAGCAGGAGTGTAATCAGTACAATGTAGCTTTTCTTCAAATAATTTGGAAAAACAACTGACAGAATCTAAATAAAAATATTCCATCATGATAGCTGACTGAACAGTAAGGAAGGATATTAGCTCTGATGATGTGGAATCTGTATGGGTAGAGCTGAGAAATACCAAGGGGCAGAAAACGTTAATGGGAGTTGTATACAGACCACTAAACAGTAATGCTGAGGTTGGGGATGGCATTAAACGGGAAAGTAGAGATGCGTGCAATAAGGGCACAGCAGTTATCATGGGTGACTTCAATCTACATATAGATTGGTCTAACCAAATTCGTAACAATACTGTGGAAGAGGAATTCCTAGACTTTATACGGGATGGTTTCCTGGACCAATATGTCGAGGAACCAACCAGAGATCAGGCCATCTTAGAGTGGGTATTATGTAATGAGAAAGGATTCATTAGCAATCTTGTTGTGCAAGGCCCCTTGGGAAGGAGCGATCATAATATGATAGAATTCTTCATTAAGATGGAGAGTGAGGTAGTTGATTCAGAGACTTGGGTACTGAATTTAAATAAAGGAAACTACGATGGTATGAGGCGCGAGTTGGCTAGGATGGATTGGGGAATGTTACTTAAAGGGTTGACAGTGAATAGGCAATGGCAAACATTTAAAGATCGCATGGATGAACTACAGAATTTGTTCATCGCTGTTTGGTGTAAAAATAAAACAAAAAAGGTGACTCAACATTGGCTAACGAGGGAAATTAGGGATAGCATAAGATCCAAGGAGAGGACATATAAATTGGCCAGAAAAAGCAGCAAACCTGAGGATTGGGAGCAGTTTAGGATTCAGCAAAGGAGGACAAAGGGATTAGTTAAGAGGGGGAAAATGGAGTATGAGAGTATGCTTTCAGGGAACATAAAAACTGACTGTAAAAGCTTCTATAGATATGTGAAGAGAAAAAGATTGGTAAAGTCAAGCGTAGGTCCCTTGCCGTCAGAATCAGGGGAATTTATAATGGGGAACAAAGACATGGCAGACCAATTAAATACATACTTTGGTTCTGTCTTCACAAAGGAGGACACAAATAAACTCCCAGAGATGTCGGGAAACATAGCGTCTAATGAGAGGGAGGAACAGAATGAAATCAGTATTTGTAGGGAAATGGTGTTAGGAAAACTGACGGGATTGAAGGCCGATAAACCCCCAGGACCTGATAATCTACATTCTAGGGTACTTAAGGAAGTGGCCCTAGAAATAGTAGATGCATTGCTGGTCATCTCCCAAAATGCTATAGACTCTGGAACAGTTCCCATGGATTGGAGGGTAGCTAATGTAACCCCACTATGTAAAAAAGGGGGTACAGAAAAAAGCAGGGAATTATAGACCGGTAAGCCTGACATCGGTAGTGGGGAAAATGCTAGAGTCCATTATCAAAGATGTAATAGCAGAGCACTTGGAAAACAGTGACAGGATCGGACAAAGTCAACATGGATTTACAAAAGGTAAATCATGCTTGACTAATCTACTGGAATTTTTTGAGGATGTAACTGGTAGAATAGATAAGGGAGAACCAGTGGATGTGGTGTATTTGGACTTTCAGAAGGCTTTCGATAAGGTCCCGCATAAGAGACTAGCGTGCAAAGGTAAAGCACATGGGATTGGGGGTAAGGTACTGACTTGGATAGAAAACTGGTTGTCAGACAGGAAGCAAAGAGTTGGAATCAACGGGTCTTTTTCCGAGTGGAGGGCAGTGACTAGTGGGGTACCGCAGGGATCGGTGCTAGGACCCCAGTTATTCACAATATATATTAATGATCTAGACGAGGGAATTAGATGTAATATCTCCAAGTTTGCAGATGACACAAAGCTGGGTGTGCGTGTGTGCTGTGAGGAGGATGCGGAGAAATGCCAGTACGATTTGGACAGGTTCGGCGATTGGGCAGATGCATGGCAGATGCAGTATAATGTGGATAAATGCGAGGTTATCCACTTTGGTGGGAAAAACAGGAAGGCAGATTATTATCTGAACGGCAATAGACTGAGAAAAGGGGAAGTGCAACGAGACTTGGGTGTCCTTGTGCACCAGTCGCTGAAAGTAAGCATGCAGGTGCAGCAGGCGGTTAAGAAGGCAAATGGTATGCTGGCCTTCATAGCAAGAGGATTCGAGTACAGGAGCAGGGATGTCTTGCTGCAGTTGTACAGGGCCTTGGTGAGACCACACCTTGAGTATTGTGTGCAGTTTTGGTCACCTTATCTGAGGAAGAATGTTCTTGCCATGGAGGGAGTGCAACGAAGATTCACAAGACTGATACCTGGGATGGTAGGAATGACGTATGAAGCGAGATTGGGTCGATTAGGCTTATATTCGCTAGAGTTTAGAAGAATGCGAGGGGAGCAGTGAGGCGAGGAGGAGCCCGGTATAAAAACCGGCGCGAGCACCGAGGCCCGACCAGTTCCAGGGAGCAGCGAGGCGAGGAGGAGCCCGGTATAAAAACCGGCGCGAGCAGCGAGGCCCGACCAGTTCCAGGGAGCAGCGAGGCGAGGAGGAGCCCGGTATAAAAACCGGCGCGAGCACCGAGGCCCGACCAGTTCCAGGGAGCAGCGAGGCGAGGAGGAGCCCGGTATAAAAACTGGCGCGAGCAGCGAGGCCCGACCAGTTCCAGGGAGCAGCGAGGTGAGGAGGAGCCCGGTATAAAAACCGGCGCGAGCACCGAGGCCCAACCAGTTCCAGGGAGCAGCGAGGCGAGGAGGAGCCCGGTATAAAAACCGGCGCGAGCACCGAGGCCCGACCAGTTCCAGGGAGCAGCGAGGCGAGGAGGAGCCCGGTATAAAAACCGGCGTGAGCACCGAGGCCCGACCAGTTCCAGGGAGCAGCGAGGCACACCAACTCAGCAGCGGGGAGAGAGGTAAAAAGTAATCAGAGTGTGACGTCATCAGGGAGCAGGTAAGTGATTGGTTGGTGAGTATTTCTCTTTTTTAAACTTTAACTCTGTAGTTTATAGTTACTAGGGTCTTTTCTGGTGTAGCAGGGACTGTTGGTAGACCATACAAGCGCCTTAGAGATATCTTTAATTGGTGATAGTGAATTAATTTAAATTAATTAAAGGGTAAGTCATGCCAGGAGAGCCCAGCCCCGTGTTATGCTCCTCTTGCTCTATGTGGGAATTCAGGGACACTGCCGGTGCCCCTGATGACCACGTGTGCCGGAAATGCATCCAGCTGCGGCTACTAGCAGACCGCATTGAGGCGCTGGAGCTGCGGGTGGATGGGTTGTGGAGCATTCACGATGCTGAGAGGGACGTGGATAACACGTTTAGTGAGTTGGTCACACCGCAGGTAAGGGCTGCACAGGAAGAAAGGAAATGGGTGACCACCAGGCGGAGCAATAGAAGCAGGCAGGTAGTGCAGGAGACCCCTGTGACCATTCCCCTCTCAAACAGGTATACCGATTTGGATACTGTTGAGGGGGATGACTCACCAGGGGAAGGCAGCAGCAGCCAACTTCCTGGCACTGGGGGTGCTCCTGCTGCCCAGGAAGGGAGGAAAAAGAGTGGGAGAGCAATAGTGGTAGGGGATTCTATAGTAAGGGGAACAGATAGGCGTTTCTGTGGCCGTAGACGTGAATCCAGGATGGTTTGTTGCCTCCCTGCTGCCAGGGTCAAGGATGTCACTGAGCGGCTGCAGGGCATTCTGGAGGGGGAGGGTGAACAGCCAGAGGTCGTGGTCCACATTGGTACCAACGACATAGGTAAAAAGAGGGATGAGGTCCTGCAGCAAGAATTTAGGGAGCTAGGTGGAAGATTAAAGAGCAGGACCTCAAAGGTTGTAATCTCTGGATTACTCCCGGTGCCACGTGCTAGTGAGTATAGGAATAGGAAGATAGAACAGATGAATGCGTGGCTAAAGGGATGGTGCAGGAGGGAGGGCTTTAGTTTCCTGGATCACTGGGTCTGCTTCTGGGAAAGGTGGGACTTGTACAAGTCGGACGGTTTACACCTGAACCAGAGGGGGACCAATATCCTTGCGGGGAGGTTTGCTAGCACTGCTGGGGGGGGGTTTAAACTAACTTGGCAGGGGGATGGGACACAGAGTGGAACTATAGTAGGGGGTGATTTACAGCTAAATACGGAGGAAAAAACAAGTCAGCTGGGAAGGCAGAGCAAATATGTGAAGGCAAAAGGGAATATGGCAAGGCTGGAAGGCATTTACTTAATGCAAGGAGTCTTGCAAATAAGGTGGATGAACTGAAGTTGTTGTTGAACACATGGGAGTACGATATTGTTGCTATCACGGAGACATGGTTGAGGGAGGGTCAGGACTGACAGCTCAATATTCCGGGGTATAGAATCTTTAGGCGAGACAGAGGGGGGTGTAAAAGGGGAGGGGGTGTTGCAATATTAATTAAGGAATCAATTACTGCTGTAAGGAGGGATGATATATTAGCGGGTTCCTCTAATGAGGCCATATGGGTAGAACTTAAAAACAAAAAGGGGGCAAGCACTTTGCTGGGAGTGTACTATAGGCCCCCATACAGTCAGGGGGAGATAGAGGAACAGATATGTAGGCAAATCTCAGAGAAGTGCGAAAATAATAGGGTAATAATAGTGGGGGATTTCAACTTCCCCAATATTAATTGGGATAGTCAGAGTGTGAAAGGTTTAGAGGGTGCAGAATTCTTAAAGTGCATCCAGGAGAGCTTTTTGAGCCAACATGTAGAAAGTCCTACAAGAGAGGGGGCGGTACTGGACCTAATTCTAGGGAATGTAGCCGGGCAAGTGGGGGAAGTGTCAGTAGGAGAGCATTTTGGCGACAGTGACCATAATTCGGTGAGATTTAAGGTGGTCATGGAAAAAGACAAAGACGGCCCGGAAATAAGGGTTCTAAATTGGGGGAAGGCCGATTTTAATATGATAAGGCAGGATCTGGCCAGAGTGGACTGGGAGCAGCTACTTATAGGAAAATCCACATCAAAGCAGTGGGAGACTTTCAGAAGGGAAATAGAGAGAGTACAACGCCAACATGTTCCTGTAAAGGTCAAGGGTGGGACCAACAAGCAAAGGGAACCTTGGATGACAAGGGATATACAAAAATGCATTAGGAAAAAAAGGGGGGCTTTTGGCAGTTACAAAAGACTAAAGACGGAGGAAGCCCTAGAGGAGTATAAAAAGTGCAGGGGCATACTTAAAAAAGAAATTAGGAGGGCGAGGAGGGGCCATGAAATAACACTGGCGAGCAAAATAAAGGAAAATCCTAAGATGTTTTATAAGTATATTAAGGGCAAGAGGATAACCAGGGAAAGGGTAGGGCCCATTAGGGACCAAAGTGGCAATCTGTGTGTAGAGCCAGATGATGTAGGCGGGGTTTTGAATGAATTTTTTGCATCTGTGTTCACTATGGAGAAAGACGATGTAGACATAGAAATCGGGCAAGGGGACTGTGACATACTTGAACATATTAGCATCGAGAGGGAGGAGGTAGTAGCGGTTTTAGCAGGCCAAAAAGTGGATAAATCCCCAGGCCCGGACGAGATGTATCCCAGGCTGTTGTGTGAGGCAAAGGAGGAGATTGCAGGGGCTCTGACACAAATTTTCAGAACCTCTCTGGCCACAGGGGATGTACCAGAGGACTGGAGAACAGCTAATGTAGTACCATTATTCAAGAAGGGTAGCAGGGATAAACCAGGGAATTACAGGCCAGTGAGCCTAACATCTGTGGTAGGGAAATTATTGGAAAAAATTCTGAGGGACAAAATTAGTCTCCACTTGGAGAGGCAAGGATTAATCGGGGATAGTCAGCATGGCTTTGTCAAGGGTAAATCATGTCTGACCAATCTGATTGAATTTTTCGAGGGGGTGACGAGGTGTGTGGATGAGGAAAATGCTGTGGATGTGGTTTACATGGATTTCAGTAAAGCTTTTGACAAAGTCCCGCATAGGAGACTGGTCAAGAAGGTAAGAGCCCATGGGATCCAGGGTGCCTTGGCGCGTTGGATCCTAAACTGGCTGAGTGGCAGGAGGCAGAGGGTGATGGTCGAAGGTTGCTTTTGTGACTGGAAGCCTGTGTCCAGTGGGGTACCTCAGGGATCGGTGCTGGGACCCTTGCTGTTTGTGATCTACATAAATGATTTGGATGAGAATGTAAAAGGTATGATCAGTAAGTTCGCAGATGACACAAAAATTGGTGGGGTGGTAAATTGCGAGGAGGAAAGCCTCAGGCTACAGGACGATATAAACGGGTTGGTCAGATGGGCGGAAAAGTGGCAAATGGAATTTAACCCTGAAAAGTGCGAGGTGATGCATTTTGGACGGACAAATAAGGCAAGGGAATACACAATGAGTGGTAGGACCCTAGGAAGTACAGAGGGTCAGAGGGACCTTGGTGTACATGTACATAGATCCCTGAAGGCAGCGGAACAGGTAGATAAGGTGGTTAAAAAGGCATATGGGATACTTGCCTTCATTAGCCGAGGCATAGAATATAAGAGCAGGGAGGTTATGATGGAGCTGTACAAAACGCTGGTGAGGCCACAGCTGGAGTACTGTGTGCAGTTCTGGTCGCCTCACTATAGGAAGGATGTGATTGCTTTGGAGAGGGTGCAGAGAAGATTCACCAGGATGTTACCTGGGATGGAGCGCCTCAGCTATGAAGAAAGACTAAACAGGCTGGGGTTGTTTTCCTTGGAGCAAAGAAGGCTGAGGGGGGACCTGATTGAGGTGTACAAAATGATGAGGGGCATAGATAGGGTAGATAAAGAGGAACTTTTCCCCTTAGTAGGGGGGTCAATAACAAGGGGGCATAGATTCAAGGTAAGGGGCAGGAGGTTTAGAGGGGATTTGAGGAGGAACTTTTTCACCCAGAGGGTGGTTGGAATCTGGAACTCACTGCCTGAAAGGGTGGTAGAGGCAGGTACCCTCATAACATTCAAGAAGCATTTGGATGAGCACTTGAAATGCCATTGCATACAAGTCTATGGACCAAATGCTGGAAAATGGGATTAGACTGGACAGGGATTGATGGTCGGCGCAGACACGATGGGCCGAAGGGCCTCTTTCTGTGCTGTATAACTTTATGGCCTAGAAATTCAGTTTGGGCCCGCCAGCTGGTTTGCGCCCAAAAGTTAGCGCTGGGCGGGGAGCCATTAGCGACCGTCAGATATTCGGCTTCTGCGCCCCAAGTCGGAACCGGGCGCTATTCCAGGGTGTGGCCGCCCCCGCTTGGGGCGCTGAAACTGAATTTCAGCGCTGTAGGCGCCGCTGCGCCACCCGATGCGGTGCGGCAGGCTGCGGTACTGCAGGCCTCCTCCTTCTCTTAAGGTGGAGGTGCCTGCAACGGGGAGATCGCCGCTGGATTGTGCCGGCAAATGAGCCCGGCACCACGGAGAAGTGCCGGGCTCGCGGAAAGCAGCCGGCAATGCCGCGGGGGGGGGTGGTGGAGGAGGCCGGGGAAGGAGGTGCGGGCAGGCGGCCGCCGAAAAAGCGGCCGGCCGCACCTCCACCTTTATGCGCCCCACTAAGGCTGCAGTAAGGCCCTGGTCTCCGGATGTAAGTAGCGGCCGCCACGGAGGAGGTGGCGGCAACTGAATATGGGATTCGGGCCGGCATCGGGGCGGAACCGGGGCACTGCGCACACCGATGATGTCATCGGTGCCGGCGCAGCGCTACCGGCTACCGCCGCCATTACCGCAGCGCTGAATATCAGCGCGAACTCCTCTATTGGCGCAAAAGCCCTCTTTGGGCGAAACTGGGCGCAAAGCCAACCGAATTTCTAGGCCTATGACTCTATGACTCTCACTCATTGAAACTTATAAAATTCTAACAGGGCTAGACAGACTAGATGCAGGAAGGCTGTTCCCGATGGCGGGGGAGTCCAGAACCAGGGGTCACAGTCTAAGGATAAGGGGTACGCCATTTAGGACTGAGATGAGGAGGAATTTCTTCATCCAGAGAGTGGTGAACTTGTGGAATTCTCTACCACAGCAGACAGTTGAGGCCAATTCATTAAAGATATTCAAGAAGGAGTTAGATATATTTCTTAAGGCTAAGGGGATCAAGGGATATGGGGAGAAGGCAGGGACAGGGTACTGAATTTGAATGATCAGCCATGATCACATTGAATGGCGGAGCAGGCTCGAGGGGCCGAATGGCCTACTCCTGCTCCTATCTTCTATGTTTCTATGTTACTGTTACATTCTGGGAAAGTAGATACACTGAACATACGTTGACCACTTAATCCAAATTTATTTAACAGCGTCACTGCTCTGAGCAAAAATATCAAATCCGTGCTCAGGCTTTTGTGAGAAGATAGGCCTTCAATAAAAACTTTAATAAAGACATTAAAAGACACAAAAGACAATTCAATGGAAATGTGTAATCTCATTATTGTGAAATATGCACCTTTTAAATATGTTATTTTGTTTAAACCCTCATTTTGGACGTTAGAAATTTCAGCTACTGGCAGAATGTCAATTCAAAAATTATCAGGAAGCATTTTAAGCAATTTGTAGGGAAAAGATAACACAGTGCCACTAATGACCAAATTGTATAGTTACAGGTGACGAGTTTACAAAGGTAAAGATTTTATATTGGAAAAAGTTGACACAAAAATGTGACAATGAAATTAAGGTTTTGTAGGCATGATGCATGCAGATGTAAGATTTTTCAATAAGATACAGATGATTAGTTAATTACTTTTGATCTTTGTAGAATAATATGTTTGTGAGATCAAAAGGAGAATACATGTGGCAAAAAATGCAATTTCAGAGTAAGTACATGGAAGGGAAAATAAGACATCAGCAGCATTTGAGAACATATATAAACACAACCAGATACATATAAGCATCATATCAGTGAGTGGTTGCACAATTTAATAACTTGCCCATGACGGTATGAAGCTTTGTTTGGTTCAAATTTGTGGTTTAAAATATTTCTGATTATAGAAAGTAGATCATTAACTTTGCCTTCTAAATTTGTTTCTGACTAATTTTATTCATTTTTTTCTCCGCAAGCCTGTACATGCATGTTACAATATCTTTTGTTTACAGTTCATTTGCTTCTCAAAAAAAATTCCACACAGCAAATACATCAGAGTGATTTATTGCTCCTTAGATATGTATTAGCATCTCCCACGGAAGTTAACACAATGGCCTAGAAATTCAGTTGCGTTCGCCAGCCGTTAGCGCCATAAGAGGGGTAGATTTCAAGCGCTAGGCACTTAGCGCCCGGGCACAGGCCGATCTGCGCCTACGCCCAACTTCAGTTGACATTTAGCGCTGGCGCAAAGTGTTTGCGCCCGCTCAGCTGCGCGCGCAGCTTGTGACGTCATTTCGTCGTGCAACGCTGTTTGTGCGCCCCAAACCGGAAATTCAGTGGCGCCCGCCCAATGTGGGCGTGGCGCTGTTAAGAACTGTGAAGTGGAACGCAGCAGAGGCCCTGCGGGCCTCGGGGAGCGCTAATTAAAGGGCACTTAGACTGAACTATAAAGGCCAGCCATTTTGCTGCAATGACTTTAGTGCTTTGGATTTCTGGACAGAGACCAAGGAACAGACCTTACTGATTTGGGACAACATAGGAGAGGTATTTTTGGCTTCTGGCCAGAGCTTGGAAATTTGACTCATTGTGATTTCACTGTTTGCAAGTTTATTATGGGGGCTGCATGGGGTTCCAACCCTCAGTTCCAGCATTATGTGCGAAGGGCTCGCAGACGCCGTGTGAGAGGGCCAGCCATGCCTAGACGCAGAGGGGCCATCAGGCGTCGGCAACGTAGGCCTTACCCACTCAGGGAATACCGGCAGCAGGTGTCCTATCTCACCATGACTGCCGCGCATTGTGTTAAGAGGCTGCGCTTCAGAAGGGAGGTGGTTGCAGAGATCTGCCAGCTGCTTCACAGAGATCTGCGTCCACAGCTGATGTGCAGGACGTCTCTGTCGGTGGAAGTGAAGGTCACGGTGGCTCTGAACTTTTATGCAAGCGGCTCCTTCCAAGCCGCTGCTGGGGACATAGCGAACATCTCCCAGTTCGCCGTGCATCGCTGCATCCGGCAGGTCACCGATGCCCTTTTCGCAAGGAGACACCAATTCATCTCCTTCCCCATGACCCTAGAGAGGCAGGAGCAGCGTGCAGTCGGATTTGCCAGGATCGCCGACTTCCCCATGGTGCAGGGCGCCATTGACTGCACGCATGTGGCTATGCGGACACCTATCGACAATGCCGAGGATTACCGCAACCGGAAGGGCTACCATTCCCTCAATGTACAGCTGGTGTGTGACCACAGGCAGCGCATCCTAGCTGTCAATGCCCGCTTTCCAGGAAGCAGCCATGATGCATTTATCCTGCGCCAGACTACTGTGGCTGACATGTTCGAGGCACAGCCTCCACCAAGGGGATGGCTTATTGGGGACAAGGGCTACCCTTTGTGTACATGGCTCATGACCCCGCTCCGCACGCCCAGGACCCCTGCTGAGGAGGCATACAACGAAAGCCATCAAGCCACAAGGAACATCATAGAGCAAACGATTGGCGTCCTCAAGCAACGGTTCCGCTGCCTGGATCATTCCGGCGGATCTCTACAGTATTCGCCGGATAGAGTCTCCCAGTTCGTCGTCGTTTGCTGCATGCTGCACAACCTGGCTATCCGCAGGACTCAGGCACTGCCACCTCACGTTGGACCACCACCTCAGGAGGACGAGTAGGAGGACCATGAGGAGGAGGAGGAGGAGGAGGAGTACCAGCCCAGGAGGGAGCCACAAGGTCCAAGGGCCGTCCGCCGGCGGCTTATTGAACGACACTTCTAGGCCCCCTGTCAGGGAATGGCTTGTGGCAATGAACGCACCTGAATGCAGCCGCTCCGCAAGCCCTCAGCCGGTTAACGCAACAACCACTTGAAACATGACACCTGGACAAGCTGAATAAATAAAAAGCTTTATTTAACAAACTCAGGGCCCTTCCCACATGAAACAGAAAAACAGACAAGACCCCCAAAAAACAGTCAAAAACATATCTCACTCCCACAACCTGGGGAGGAATAACAAAACTTGTCCATCCAATTGGCCTTCATCCTCGGCCTAACCAAGACAAACCCCCCCATACAGAACACAAACACCCCCATATAAAAAAACAGTTGGCAACACACTCTACTTGGTGTGCCGAGAGGGCGAGTCCTTGTGCAGGCTTCTCCGGCCCCTGCCCGACCTGTTGCTCCGCCTCAACCTGGGCCCTGTGGGTGTTGCAAGGCTGGGGGAAGGCTCCTGAGGGGCACAATGCGTGACGGCAGATGCCCTTGGGGGTCGGCCTAGACGAGGTCCGGCCCTGGAGGGGCCGGCTGCTGACTGCTGCAGCTGTGGCTGGGCAGCATCAGTCTCACCAGCAGCTCGTCGCAGCTTGGCTGGGGGAGTGGCAGTGGCGGCTGCAGCAATGGGGGCAAGCTGGCTGATGCCAGGCGCTCGCTGGTCGCCAGAGACACTGGCACTCGGCCGGGCTGGCACTGCAGCAAGCGCAGCAATCTGGTGAAGGCCAGACCGCTGTGCTGCAGCAGGGCGGCGGGTGCCCTGGCGATGCGTCCGTGACACAGCGAGTGTGGCAGAAGTGAGTGCCCGAACTGCCCTGGTCTGTGCCCGCATCAGACCAGCCAGTGTCTGCACGGCACCACTCAGGAACTCTCGACTCGCGTCCTGTGCTGCCGCGAGTTGGTCGACACCCCTGGCCTGTGAGTCCCCGAAATCGGCCACACTATGAGCCAGGGACTCAATGGCCTGAGGCAACTGTCCCACAACCCCCATGAACTCGGTGTGGCGCCACTCCGAGTCCGCGGACATTTCATCAAGGAGGCGCACCTCTTGGGCGAGGACCGTCTCCGGACTGGAGGCCGGACTCTCCCTCTGGGGAGAAGGCCGCCGAGCTGCCCGACCCTTCCCGCGTGCCTGGACGCCACTGGGCCCAGCAACTGCCCTCCCCTGCAACACTTCCCCCCTCTGGGGAGAAGGCAGCCGTGCTGCCCGACCCTTCCCGCGTGCCTGGACGCCACTGGGCCCAGCAACTGCCCTCCCCTGCAACACTTCCCCCCTCTGGGGAGAAGGCAGCTGTGCTGCCCGACCCTTCCCGCGTGCCTGGACGCCACTGGGCCCAGCAACTGCCCTCCCCTGCAACACTTCCCCCCTCTGGGGAGAAGGCAGCCGTGCTGCCCGACCCTTCCCGCGTGCCTGGACGCCACTGGGCCCAGGAGCTACACCCCCCTGCAACACTTCCCCCTGGCTCTCCTCCAGGCAAGACGTGTCCCCTCCATTGCCATCCCCTGGCGCGGATGAGGGTTCCCCCGATGTGCCGCCTTCCTCTTGGTCCTCGTCGTCCTCCTCTTCCGAGGGACTGGCACTCTCAGCTTCAGGGACCTCCTCCTCACCAGTTGAAAGCAGGAAGGCACAAGAGTAGCTTTAGAGTGAGGACAGGGCATCAGCGAGGGAGGCATGAGTGTTGGCATTATGCGCATTGGTGGGACAGTGGCAAAGGATGTAGATCTGAAGCGCAAGGGGAACGAGAGAGGTCCAAACGGTCATGTCCTTACCATTGGGGCCCAGCACAGGGTCGGCATCTCCAATAGCTACGGGGCCAACCACCCGGGCACGCATGAGTCGAGCCACGTGCTCCTCCAGGTCACTGAGCTCCTGGAACTGGACACGGCCTCCCCCGGTGACAGTCCGGCTCTTCAGATTCTGCGCCAGCTTGGCCTGCAAGAGAAAGGACGGCCTCTAAGTACAGTGTGGTGCCCTGTTGTTGTGTGCACTGCCTCCCATGGTCGAATAGCTTGGCCAGTGTGGTGCCCTGTTGTTGTGTGCACTGCCTCCCATGGTCGAATAGCTTGGCCAGTGTGGTGCCCTGTTGTTGTGTGCACTGCCTCCCATGGTCGAATAGCTTGGCCAGTGTGGTGCCCTGTTGTTGTGTGCACTGCCTCCCATGGTCGAATAGCTTGGCCAGTGTGTAAAGTGCAGAAAGTGCTATTGATGATCATGCCAGTGCCATAGCTGCGGGAGGAGGGCTGGCCATTAGGCCTTTGAGGTCCCTTTGCCCATAATGTGAGGTGCACATGCAAGGATGAGGAGGGCACTGGAAAGGGTACTCACCCTGACCAACCGAGTGAAGTCGTTGTACTTCTTGCAGCATTGGTCACCAGTCCTGGGGACATCGCTGTTGGCTGAGACCCTCTGGGCGATTTCCCTCCAGGCTCTCCTGTACTGTCTCCTGGGAGCCTTCTTGCCACTGTCCGGGCACAAGATCTCTCTTTTCTTTTCCAAACCCCTAAGCAGCACCCTCAAAGCATGCTCTGAGAAGCGCTGCGCTCGTTCACGGGCCTTCTGCATGGCTTCAGGCGCTATTTGGGTCCACCAGCAGTGTTCAGGCCTAGCTGCAGGGCTTCACTATCCAGGGCGTGGCAGCAGACAAAGTCGACCCTTCCCCCTTTAAGAGCTGGCCGGCGTCAGGGTGTCTGCTGTCAATCAAAACATGACCGCACCTGCGCTGCACCCGGCCTCGGCGTTATCAGTCTGCACCGCCGGCTTAGCGCCTAAAGATAGGAGTGCAACGCCAGTTTCAGCGCTCGCCCAAACTCCTTGGCCAAAGCTACTGAATATCGGCGAAGTGGCCTCCACTTTCCGGCGGGCGCTAACTTTAGCGCCCGCCCGACTTTACTGCCCCAAAAGTGGCTACACTGAATTTCTAGGCCAATTGTTCTTTAAGGTAATATACATACACCCTGTACGCAAGAGTCCACTATAAAGGGTTGACAGTGAATAGGTAATGGCAAACATTTAAAGATCGCATGGATGAACTACAGAATTTGTTCATCCCTGTTTGGCAAAAAATAAAACGAAAAAGGTGACTCAACATTGGCTAACGAGGGAAATTAGGGATAGCATAAGATCCAAGGAGAGGACATATAAATTGGCCAGAAAAAGCAGCAAACCTGTAAAAAAACAGAAAAGTCATTATATTTATTATGTAATTTATTTATACATTTATTATTTAAAATTGAACAGTATAACAATTTAGTAACCCAGCAATAAAATATATTAATTATTTTGTTATGTTTGTATCCCTCTGTTCCTAAAATTCTAACTTTCTAGAAATCACTTCTTGTACTTTTTTTTTGCATAGAGGCAGAAATAGAATAAATGTGACATGATTCTACAGTAATTCCTGGTTTTTGTAATTGATGAGGAAGCTGACTCCACCCTCATCCAATTAAAGGCGTGATTTGTGATAAATCGGAATGAGAGACAGCATAGCATACATGTCAGTTCAATATTATCAAATACTTTTAATGCAAAGTTTGAAAAGAAAGTTCTTATACACATTTTTGCTTATAATGATTTAAGTACAGAAAACTACAAGTACACATTTCAAAGAACTTTTTTTTTGAACAAAATATGTTATATATTACTCCATGATTACTCGGAACCCTCAAGGTGGATCTTTGGATGGTCTTACAATATTTTTCTGGCTGTCCATTGCTCTTTATGGGTGATTGAAATATGTCAGTCTTGGAGCTTCTAAGATGATCTAAATCTATCCAGCAGAGGTGCTTTCTGTATCCTTTCTGAGGTTCACTAACTATGAGGCAATGGCATGAGGTTCAGGGGAACACAGCAATCAGTCATGTTGTGAGTAGCTTGATACATCCTTTGCTTTCCAATTGTATATTCAACAATACTGGAAACTTCAGATCATTGACCAGTTAGCTTCTTTGTTAAGAGTGCAGTGTAGTTGTCTTGAACAAGAGGATATGGTTATGACAAAGAACATAAGAACATAAGAAATAGGAGCAGGAGTAGGCCATTCGGCCCTTCGAGCCTGCTCCACCATTCAATGAGATCATGACTGATTTTCTGCCTCAACTCCATTCACCGGCCCTATCGCCATATCCCTTGATGTCCTTACTAGTCAGAAATCTATCGACTTCTGTTTTGAATATACCCAATGACTAAGCCTCCACAGCCCTCTGGGGTAGAGAATTCCAAAGATTCATCACCTGTGTGAAGAAATTTCTTCTCATCTCAGTTCTGAATGGCCTACCCTTTATCCTGAGACTGGCCCCTGGTTCTAGACTCCCCAGCCAATGGAAACATTCTCCCAGCATCCATCCTATCAAGCCATGTAATAATTTTGTATGCTTCAATGAGATCCCCTCTCATTCTTCTCAATTCAAGAGAATACAGGCCTAGTTTACTCAATCTCTTCTCATACAACAGTCCCGCCATCCCAGGAATCAATCTCGTGAACCTTCGTTGCACTTCCTCTATGGCAAGTATATCCTTCCTTAGGTAAGGAGACCAAAATTGTACACAGTACTTCAGGTGTGGTCTCAACAAGGCTCTATATAATTGGAGTAAGACTTCTTTACTCCTATTCTCAAATCCTCTTGTAATGAAGTCCAGCATACCATTTGCCTTCCTAATGGCTTGATGCACTGCACATGCACGTTCAGTGACTTATGTACAAGGACACCCAGGTCCCTTTGAGCATCTGCATTCCCCAATCTTTCACCATTTAGGAAATACTCTGCCTTTCTTTTTTTCTACCAAAGTGGATAACTTCACATTTATCCACATTATATTCCATCTGCCATGTTCTCGCCCACTCACTGAGCCTGTTGAGATCCCCTTGAAGCCTCTTCACATCCTCTTCACAACTGACACTGCCACCTAGCTTTGTATCATCAGCAAATTTGGAAAGGTTACATTTAGCCCCCTCATCCAAATCTTTGATATAGATTGTGAATAGCTGGGGCCCAAACACCGATCCTTGCGGTACCCCCCTAGTCACAGCCTGCCATCTTGAAAAAGGCCCTTTTATCCCTACTCTTTGTTTTCTGTCTGTTAACCAATTCTCAATCCATGTTAGTATATTACCCCCAATTCCATGTGCCCTAATTTTGTTCACCAACCTCTTGTGTGGGACCTTATCGAAGGCCTTCTGAAAATCCAAATATACCACATCTACCGGTTCCCCTTTTTCTACTCCACTAGTGACATCCTCAAAGAACTCCAATAGGTTTGTCAAACAGGATTTCCCTTTCATAAATCCATGTTGACTCTGCCCAATCTTACTATTAGTTTCTAAGTGCCCAGTTATTGCATCCTTTATAATAGATTCCAGCATTTTCCCAACTACTGATGTGAGGCTAACAGGTCTGTACTTCCCCATTTTCTCTCTCCCTCCTTTCTTAAATAGCGGGGTTACATTTGCTATCCTCCAATCTGCAGGAACCGTTCCAGAATCTATAGAATTTTGGAGATGACAACCAATGCGTCCACTATCCCAATGGCCACCTCTTTCAAAACCCTAGGATGTAGGTCATCCGGTCCTTGGGATTTATCGACTTTTAGTCCCATTAGTTTTGCTAGTACTGTTTTTTTACTAATAATAATCTCTTTAAGTTTCTCATTCTCGCCACACCCTTGGTTTTCTCGTATTTCTGGGAGGTTTTTGTGTCTTCCTCCATGAAGACAGAAACAAATTATTTATTTAATTTCTCTTCCATTTCCTAATTCCCCATTATAAATTCTCCCGTCTCTGACTGTAAAGGACCTACATTTACCTTCGCCAGCCTTTTCCTTTTCACATAACTATAGAAGCTTTTACAATCCATTTTTATATTTTTCGCTAGTTTGTGCTCATATTCCATTTTCCCTTTCTTTATCACAAAGGGTGTCTCCAAAGTTGGAGCAAGGTGCGCAGTCATAAAACGGATGTTGCTGACCATGTCTTTGGGACCAGGACCAGGTGTTTGTTACTGCTATTAGGATGGACTCTGTTGGAAGATAATGGCCTTGAAATTGCGGTCAGAGGCGTACCTCCAGAGTACTCCTCCGATCCGCGAAACAATTCCGAAAGTACCTCCTGGTGCCCAGGCTGCGAAAAGTTGTGGTCTGAGGCCTCGAGGCGGAGGGCAGCATACTGGCCCACGGATCCCAGGGACACAGGCGGTTTGGAAGCGTACCTGGGATCACGTGGAATTCTATTTCAATCATTTACGAAGGGAATCCCCTAATGATATGCAATGGAATCCCAAAAAGAAATGGAAATTTATTCATAAGTACTTTCATTGCACCAACCTCAATAAAAATTTAATTTTTTATAATTTTAAATATCATTAAAACTGTAATCCTGGCCAATATTTGCTTAAACTCATTTAATACAGTGTATGTGCATAATTTTGGATAAGAAAATGTTTAATTTAAGAACATAAGAACATAAGAAATAGGAGCAGGAGTAGGCCAATCGGCCCCTCGAGCCTGCTCCGCCATTTAATAAGATCATGGCTGATCTGATCCTAACCGCCAATCTACTATCACAGAACCATCTCCTGAATCTAACAGAATTAGACACACGAAATAGGAGCAGGATCAGGCTACACGGCCCCTGGGCCCGCTCCGCTACCCACAGGGCCATGTCCGATCCGAACCTAGACTCATGTCCAAATTCCTGCCCGCTCCCCGTAACCCTTAATTCCCTTTACTTCTAGGAAACTGTCTATTTCTGTATGTAATGATGTAGCTTCTACAGCTTTTTGGGGCAGCATATTCCATGGACCTACCACCCTCTGAGTGAAGTAGTTCCTCCTCATCTCAGTTTTGAAAGAGCAGCCCCTTATTCTAAGACTATGCCCCCTAGTTCTAGTTTCACCCATCATCGGTAACATCCTCCCCGCATCCACCCGATCCAACCCCTTCACAATCTTATATGTTTCAATAAGATCGCCTCTCATTCTTCTGAACTCCAATGAGTAGAGTCCCAATCTACTCAACCTCTCCTCATATGTCCATCCCCTCATCCCCGGGATTAACCGAGTGAACCTTCTTTGTACTGACTCGAGAGCAAGTATGTCTTCTTAAGTATGGACACCAAAACTGTATGCAGTATTCCAGGTGCGGTCTCACCAATACCTTGTACAACTGAAGCAATACCTCCCTATTTTTATATTCTATCCCCCTAGCAATGAAAGCCAACATTCCATTGGCCTTCTTAACCACTTGCTGCACCTGAATACTAACCTTTTGAGTTTCGTGCACCAGGACCCCCAGATCCCTTTGTACTTCAGTACTTTCCAGTTTCTTGCCATTAAGATAATAACTTGCTCTACGATTTTTCCTGCCAAAGTGCATAACCTCACACTTTCCAGTATTGTATTCCATCTGCCAAATCTCTGCCCACTTACTTAGCCTGTCTATGTCCCCTTGCAGGTTTTTTATGTCCTCCTCACTCACTACTTTCCCTCCCATCTTAGTATCATCTGCAAACTTTGATATGTTACACTCAGTCCCCTCCTCCAAATCGTTAATATAGATTGTAAAGAGTTGGGGACCCAGCACTGACCCCTGCGGAACACCACTAGTTACTGATTGCCAGTCTGAGAATGAACCATTTATCCCAACTCTCTGCCTTCTGTTAGATAGCCAATCCTCTATCCATGCCAGAATATTACCCCCAATCCTGTGATTTTTTATCTTAAGCAATAATCTTTTGTGTGGCACCTTGTCAAATGCCTTTTGGAAGTCTAAATACACTACGTCCACTGGTTCCCCTTTATCCACCCTATATGTTACTTCCTCAAAGAACTCCAGCAAATTTGTCAAACATGACTTCCCCTTCATAAAACCATGCTGACTTTGTCCTATTAAATTATGATTATCCAAATGTCCTGTTACTGTCTCCTTAATAATGGACTCCAAAATTTTACCTACCACAGATGTTAGGCTAACCGGTCTATAGTTTCCAGACTTCTGTCTACTGCCCTTTTTAAATAAGGGTGTTACATTAGCAGTTTTCCAGTCTGCCAGGACCTTTGCTGAGTCCAGGGAGTTTTGGAAAATTAATACCAATGCATCCACAATCCCTTTCGCCACTTCCCTCAAGACCCTAGGATGTAAGCCATCAGGTCCAGGTGATTTATCCGCCTTGAGTCCCATTATTTTACCGAGTACTGTAGTGTCCGTGTGTTGATAAAGACACTGAAGACAGGAGTTGGTTCATAGGTATTTACTAAGCAAAGTCTGGGGGGGGGGGGGTTCTAACGGATATACACAATATACAGGCTTATATAGCCCGAGTGGCAATTACCGGCATTACAGCACACCTGGGGCTCTTAAAGGCACATACACCACAATTCCTCCCCTTTTAGCTAACCAGTACATCATATTTTAAGTAATTATTAATTACATGTTATAAGCAAAATAATATACATTGCTGTAGTTAATTAATTATAAGTTAGTCTCTCAGGAGGCTTCCTGACTCGGTCCGGATAATGCCTCCGGGGTGTAGTAGTTTCTGGTGGTGTAGTAGGTTCTTCTGGCAAGGCTGATTCGGCTTGAATGCCAGTGTCGGGTTCATCGGGTTCCAGTATCACCGGATCGGAGGTAGATATGGGTATCTCTACTTCATCGTTAGATGTATAGAGTTGTGGTGTAGGTTGTGCCTTTTCGGATGACTTTATGATTTGGTCAGCATGGTGCCTTATTATGCTTTCTCCAATGTCCACGGTATACATCAGTGGTCCTAGTCGTGTGCAGATAGTTCCAGGCTGCCATTTCTCGGTACGGTAGTCCCGGGCCAAAACTTGTTGACCTATCTGGAAGGTTCTAGTTGGCCTTTCATTCATGCATTGAAACTGCCGGTTCTCCACGTCCCTTCTGATGTTGGGCTTGACCAAATCCAGCCGGCATCTTAGGTTTCTATTGAAGAACATCATGGCGGGAGTTTGGTTGGTAACCATATGTGTTGCATTCCTGTATGCGAATAAGAAGTTATCCACCTTGTGCTGAAGTTTTATGTCTTCATTACCCATGGCCTTTATGGCCTTCTTGAAGGTCTGGACAAACCTTTCAGCCAATCCATTGTGGCGGGATGGTATGGGGCGGACGTGTAGTGCTTAACCCCATTGTTTTTTAAGAACTTTCTGAATTCTTCGGACACAAATTGCGGTCCATTATCAGAACATATCTGTTCCGGCAGCCCATTCCTGGCAAATAAGGTCCTTAATACTGTGATGGTTTTTTCCGTGGTGGTGGAGGACATCTTTATTACCTCCGGCCACTTGGAGTGTGCATCAACCGCGATTAAGAACATTGAGTCCATAAATGGACCAGCAAAGTCGATGTGCACCCTTTGCCAGGGAGATGAGGGCCACTCCCATGGATGTAGAGGGGCTTGTGGTGGAGCGTTTTGGACCTTCTGGCATCCTAGGCAGCTCTTGGTCATTTCTTCGATGTCTCCATCGATACCTGGCCACCATACAAACGCCCTAGCTAGGTTCTTCATTTTCACTCCACTCAGATGCCCCTCGTGAAGCTCCTTTAGCACTTTATCCTGGAGTTTGGGTGGAATCACCACTCTGGATCCACACATCAAGGTTCCTCGGCACACTGACAGCTGTTCTCTTCTTTGCGAGAATGCTGGCAACAGTGGTTCGCCATGTGCTGGCCATCCCTTCACTGTTAAATCGTAGACCCGTGAGAGAGTCGGGTCATTTCTCGTCTCCCTTTCAGTGGCAGAATTTGTCACTGGTAGACATTCCACTATGGTAGAGTGGAACATCTCTACTGGGTCTACTGTAGGTGCCTCTTCTACCATTGGCAACGGTAGGCGCGATAAACCGTCAGCATTCCCATGCTGTTTTGACCCTTTGTATTCTATGTTGTATTGGTGTGCCCCTAGAAAAAGGGACCACCTCTGTAGCCTTTGCGCTGTCATAATGGGAACACCTTTTTTAGGGTTGAATATGGAGATGAGGGGTTGATGGTCAGTCAACAAGGTAAATTTTTGTCCGTGTAGGTAATGGTTGAATTTCTTCACTCCCCATACCAGGCTGAGTGCTTCCCTGTCGATTTGGGCATAGTTACGCTCAGCTGAGTTTAATGAGCGTGACGCAAAAGCTATCGGCCGTTCTGAGCCATCAGGGAATTTATGGGATAATACTGCTCCTATGCCTTAAGGGGATGCATCGCACACCAGTCTGATTGGCAGTGATGGGTTGTAATGAGCCAAAACTTCTTCGGATGTGATTAAGTCTTTGCATTTATGCAAGGCACGTTTACAGTCTTCGTTCCATTTCCAAATCACTCCTGTTTGTAGAAGTTCATTAAGAGGGTGTAGAAGAGTTGATAAGTTAGGTAAAAATTTATGATAGTAATTTATTAATCCCAGGAACGACCTTAATTGTGAAACATTTTCAGGTGCTGGGGCTTTTATAACCGCTTCAATTTTTTCAGGTGACTTATGCAACCCTTCATTATTAATTATGTGGCCACAATATGATATCTGATTTTGGAAAAATTCGCACTTGGGGCGATTCGCTTGTAGGCCCCGTTCTTTCAGCCTAGTGAGCACCTGCTCCAAATTGGCAAGGTGCTCGTTGTCGTTTTCTCCTGTTACAAGGATGTCGTCTAGGTAGCATTGAGTCCCCGGAATCCCTTGCAGGACTTGCTCCATAGCTCTTTGCCAGATAGCTGGAGCTGATGCTACTCCAAAAACCAGTCGATTGTACTGGTACAGGCCTTTGTGTGTGTTTATCGTGAGATACTTTTTAGAGGCCTCCTCAACCTCCATCTGTAGATGTGCCAAGTCAATTTTTGTGAAACGTTTCCCTCCGGATAGTGAGGCGAAAATATCTTCTATCCTCGGAAGAGGATACTGTACTGTGTGAAGGACCGGGTTTACAGTCACCTTGAAGTCACCACAGATGCAAATTTTTCTCTGTTCTTCAGATTTATCTTTATTCAATGCTTTTTTCATGACTGGAACGATGGGTGTTGCCCATTCGCTCCAATCTATTTTGGATAATACGCCTGCTTTTTCCAAATTCTCTAGCTCTGCCTCGACTGCTGGACGTATTGCGTATGGCACCGGTCTTGCCTTAAAAAATTTGGGAATTGCTGCATCTTCCACTTTTATTGAGGCGGTGATGCCTTTCAAGGTTCCTAGTTTCTCTTGAAACACTTCTTTGGCGTTGGCCAAGATGTCTTTTAATCGTTCAGGTATGATGTCATCATTGTTTTTTTCCTTACTGGTCACCGTCAGTGCCTGAATGGAGTGCCAGTCTAAACGTATCTTCCTGATCCATTCACGTCCCAACAACGGTGGACCACCATCTTGTAGAATGTATAAATACAACTTTTGTATTTCTTTGCCATTGTATACAACAGGCACCCTTATTTTTCCTTTGGGGTATACTTTCTGCCCCGTATATGTTTTTAAGATAATGGATGTGTCTTTTAGAGGTATATGCGAAAATAGCCTCTCGTAATCCCGTCGATTTATTACGGTTAGAGCTGATCCTGTATCTAGCTCCATTTTAACTGGGGACCCTGCTATTGTGAGGGTAACCCAAATGGTTTGGTAATCATCTTTGGCAAGTACATTATGTAATTTGAGACAGCTTAGTCTCTTGTTTTCGAAGTCGCTATCGCTTTTCTGGTCTTCGGAGCTACTGTCCGTCATCATTTGTACCTTCCTGTACTTTTCTTTATTGATTTTTTTTCTGTCAGTGGATTTATTTTGTCCAGATCGGCATACCCGTGCAATGTGTCCAATCTTTCCGCATTGCCTGCATGCTTTGTCCTTGAACCAGCAGTCCCTCTGGTTATGGGTGGATCTGCCGCAGCGATAACATCTTTCGAAACCCTGTGTCATTTCATGGGTGCCGAAGTCCTGTGTCTTTTGTTTTATCTCTGCAGCTCCTTTTGCTGCTGCTTCGTATGATACAGCCATACTGAAAGCTTTGTCCAATGTTAAATCTTTTTCAGAAAGCAGTCTTTTTTGTGTTCCTTCACTTAAGAGACCGCAAACGAATTTGTCTCGAAGATAATCTGATAGTCTTGCCCCGAATTGGCAGTACTTTGATAGCTTTCTTAATTCGGTTAGGTAATCAGCGTTACTTTCATTCTTGTGTTGATTTCTCTTGAAGAACTTGAATCGTTCCGCTATCAGCAGCGGTGTTGGGTTTAAGTGCTCCTGCAGGGTATCAACAATTTCTTTAAAATTCTTGTCCTTTGGTTTGGCTGGAGTGATTAAATTTCGTAACAGCCCGTATGTCTTTGCGCCCATTAAGTTCAGAAGTACTGAAGCTTTTTTTTCATCTTCTATTCCATTTGCAGTGCAATATACCTCTACTCTTTCCACATATGTGGTCCAATCCTCTATTTCACTATCAAAAGCATCAATATTGCCAGACTTAGGCATTTCAGAAAAGATATGGCGCTTCCCGTGCTTTCCCGCCGCTGCTGCCGATAACAACGCTGTTTACTGCGGTTTCCGTTCTCTTTTTTTTAAATTTACTGTTGGAGACTCGTTCCCGCCGGAGGTCTGAACGCTGACCTGCTTGCCGCGCCGGCCGTCTCCCGAGTGCTCCCTCCCAGTCCGTTATTGCTTGCCTCCGATTTCGCTGCCTGTCTCAGCTGTAGAGCCAGCCGCTGGAGCCCCAGCCTGACGCCCAGGAAGGATTAGCGCAGTACCTGCCACCAGCTTGGCCAGCTGGTGAAACCACAGCTTCTCTCACTTACTTGAGTCTTCTGGACGCCCGAGGAATCGATGTCCTTGAGGTGATGCCGAATTGCAGGTAAGTCCGTTTCACTTCGTCGCCACTGTAGTGTCCGTGTGTTGATAAAGACACTGAAGACAGGAGTTGGTTCATAGGTATTTGCTAAGCAAAGTCTGGGGGGGGGGGTTCTAACGGATATACACAATATACAGGCTTATATAGCCCGAGTGGCAATTACCGGCATTACAGCACACCTGGGGCTCTTAAAGGCACATACACCACAATTACCACTTCCTTAGTGATTTTGATCGTGTTTAGCTCCTCCCCCCCTATAGCCCCCTGTTTGTCCAGTGTTGGGATATTCTTAGTGTCCTCTACTGTAAAGACTGATACAAAATATTCATTCAGTGTTTTTGCCATCTCCATATTTCCCACCATTAATTTCCCGGTCTCATCCTCTAAGGGACCAACATTTACTTTAGCCACCCTTTTTCTTTTTATATAACTATAAAAACTCTTACTATCTGTTTTTATATTTTTTGTTAATTTACTTTCATAATCTATCTTCCATTTCTTAATCAATCTTTTTGTTATTTTTTGCTGTCTTTTAAAGTTTTCCCAATCCTCTATCCTCCCACTAGATTTGGCTACCTTAAATGCCCTTGTTTTTAGTCGAATACTATCCTTAATTTCTTTACTTAGCCATGGATGGCTGTCTTTTCTTTTACACCCTTTTCTTCTCAGTGGAATATATTTTTTTTGGAAGTTGTAAAATAACTCCTTAAATGTACACCATTGATCATGTATCGTCTTACCCTTTAATTTATTTTCCCAATCCACTCTACTCAATTCCGCTCTCATACCTTCATAGTCTCCTTTATTCAAGCTTAGCACGCTTGTTTGAGATCCAACCTTCTCACCCTCTAATTGAATATGGAATTCAACCATGTTATGGTCACTCATTCCAAGGGGATCCTTTACTAGGACATTTTTAATTAATCCTGTCTCGTTACACAGGACCAGATCCAAGGTTGCTTGCCCCCTGGTCGGTTCAGTTACATACTGCTCAAGAAACCCATCCCTAATACACTCAATGAACTCATCCTCAAGGCAGCCCTGCCCAATTTGATTTGTCCAATTAATATGATAGTTAAAATCCCCCATAATTATAGATGTTCCCTTATTACAAGCCTCAACTATTTCCTGATTGATACTCCTTCCAACAGAGTTGCAACTGTTCGGAGGCCTATAGACTACGCCCACTAGTGTTTTTTTCCCCTTATTATTCCTTACCTCCACCCAAACTGTTTCATTATCCTGATCTTTTGACCCAATATCATTTCTCTGTATTACAGTGATTCCTTCCTTTATTAACATAGCCACCCCACCTCCCCTTCCTTCCTGCCTGTCCTTCCTGATCGTTAAATAACCTGGTATGTTTAATTCCCAGGCATTGTCACCCTGCAGCCATGTTTCTGTAATGGCCACAAGATCATACCCATATATAGTTATTTGTGCCATTAACTCGTCTATTTTGTTACGAATGCTACGTGCATTCAGATAGAGAACTTTCAAATATGTTTTGTGACACTTAGTTCCTGCTTTTGCCCTTTTTATTACTTTACCTTTTACTCCATACATTCTCCCCCTTCCTGACACGCTCTGGTTTTTAATTTCCCCACTGCTACCTAAGTCTATGACCTTCTCTGTTGTCATTTTTATTATTTGCTCTCTAGGAACCTCCCCCCCACTAGTTAGTTTAAAGCCCTCTCTACAGCCCTAGTTATATGATCCGCCAGGACTCTAGTCCCAGCACTGGCCAAGTGAAGCCCGTCCCAACGGAACAGCTCCCTCCTGCCCCAGTACTGGTGCCAGTGTCCCAGGAAGCAAAACCCATTTCTCCCAAACCAGTCTTTGAGCCACGCATTTAACTCTCTAATTTTATTTGTCCTAGCCAAATTCGCTCGTGGCTCAGGTAATAATCCAGAGATTATTACCCTTGAGGTTCTGTTTTTTAATTTGACCCCTAGCTGCTCATACTCCTTTAACAGAACCGGCTTCCTAATCCTATCTACGTCATTTGTACCAACATGGACCATGACAACTGGATCCACCCCCTCCCACTGCAAGTTTCTTTCCAGCCCAGAGGAGATGTCCTTAACCCTGGCACCGGGTAGGCAACACAGCCTTCGGGACTCTCGCTCTCGGCTGCAGAGAACTCTATCTATCCCCCTAATAATACTATCCCCTACCACTACAACATTTCTAATTACTCCCCCCTCTTGAATGGCTCCCCGTTCCACGGTGCTGTGGCCAGGTTGCTCATCCTCCCTGCAGTCCCTGCTCCTGTCCCCACAGGGAGTAAGAACCTCGAACCTGTTGGACAAAAGCAAGGGCTGCGGCTCCTCCAGCTCTACCTCCTGGATCCCCGTACCTGCCTCACTCGTAGTCACACCGTCCTGTCCCTGACCATGGGCTACATCTGAATTAATTAACTTCATAGGTGTGACCACCTCCTGATACACAGAGTCCAGGTACTTCTCCCCCTCCCTGATGTGTTGCAGTGTCTGAAGCTCAGACTTCAGCTCATCAACACGGAGCTGGAAACATAGAAACATAGAAGATAGGAGCAGGAGTAGGCCATTCGGCCCTTCGAGCCTGCTCCGCCATTCAATGAGATCATGGCTGATCATCCAAATTCAGTACCCGGTCCCTGCCTTCTCCCCATATCCCTTGACCCCTTTAGCCTTAAGAAATATATCCAACTCTTTCTTCAATATACTTAATGAACTGGCCTCCACCGCCCTCTGTGGCAGAGAATTCCACAGGTTCACCACTCTCTGGGTGAAGAAATTCCTCCTCATTTCAGCCCTAAATGGCTTACCCCTTATCCTTAGACTATGACCCCTGGTTCTGGACTCCCCGGCCATCAGAAACATCCTTCCTGCATCTAGTCTGTCCAGGCCTGACAGAATTTTATAGGTTTCGATGAGATCCCCTCTCAATCTTCTAAACTTCAGTGAGTATAAGCCCAATTGACACAATCTCTCCTCATACGTCATTCCTGCCATCTCAGGTATCAGCCTGGTGAATCTTTGCTGCACTCCTTCCATGGCAAGAACGTCCTTCCTCAGGTAAGGCGACCAAAACTGCACACAATACTCAAGGTGTGGTCTCACCAAGGCCCTGTACAACTGCAGCAAGACATCCTTGTTCTTGTACTCGAACCCTCTTGCTACGAAGGCCAACATACCATTTGCCTTCTTAACCGCCTGCTGCACCTGCATGCTTACCTTCAGCGACTGGTGTACAAGAACACCCAGGTCTCTTTGCACTTCCCCTTATCCCAATCTATTGCCATTCAAATAATTGCCTTCCTGTTTTTGCCACCAAAGTGGATAACTTCACATTTATCCACATTATAGTGCATTTGCCATGTTTCTGCCCAATCACCCAACCTGTCCAAATCGTGCTGGAGTTTCACGACATCTTCCTCACAGCATACCCTCCTACCCAGCTTTGTGTCATCTGCAAATTTGGAGATATTACATCCAATTCCCTTGTCCAGATCATTAATATATATTGTGAACAGCTGGGGTCCTAGGACCAATCCTTGCGGTACCCCACTAGTCACTGCCTGCCACTCGGAAAACGACCCGCTTATTCCAACTCTGCTTTCTGTCCGCCAACCAGTTCTCTATCCAAGTCAATACCTTGCCCCCAATCCCATGTGCCTTAATTTTGCACGCTAATCTCTTATGCGGGATCTTATCGAAAGCCTTCTGAAAGTCCAAATACACCACATCCACTGGTTCTCCTTTATCTATTTTACCAGTTACATCCTCAAAAAATTCCAGTAGATTAGTCAAGCATGATTTACCTTTTGTAAATCCATGTTGACTTTGTCCGATCCAGTCACTGCTTTCCAAGTGCTCTGCTATTACATCTTTTATAATGGACTCAAGCATTTTCCCCACTACTGATGTCAAGCTTACCGGTCTATAATTCCCCGCCTTTTCTCTACCACCTTTTTTGAATAGTGGGGTAACATTAGCTACCCGCCAATCCATGGGTACCGTTCCAGAGCCTATCGAGTTCTGGAAGATGACCAGCAATGCATCTACTATTTCTAGGGCCACTTCCTTAAGTACCCTGGGATGTAGATTATCAGGCCCTGGGGATTTATCGGCCTTCAGTCCCATCAATTTTCCTAACACCATTTCCCTACAAATACTGATTTCTTTTAGTTCCACCCTTTCATCAGACCCTATGTTCCCCGGCATCTCTGGGAGGTTATTTGTGTCCTCTTTTGTGAAGACAGAACCAAAATATGTATTTAGTTGGTCTGCCATTTCTTTGTTCCCCATTATAAATTCCCCCGATTCTGACTGCAAGGGACCTACGCTTGACTTCACCAATCTTTTTCTCTTCACATATCTATAAAAGCTTTTACAGTCAGTTTTTATGTTCTCTGCAAGCTTACTCTCATATTCTATTTTCCCTTTCTTAATTAATCCCTTTGTCCTCCTTTGTTGAATCCTAAACTGCTCCCAATCCTCAGGATTATTGCTTTTTCTGGCCAATTTATATGCCCTCTCCTTGGACCTTATGCTATCCCTAATTTCCCTTGTTAGCCACGGTTGGGTCACCTTGTTTTATTTTTATGCCAAACTGGGATGAACAAATTCTGTAGTTCATCCATTCGGTCTTTGAATGTTTGCCATTGCCTATCCACCGTCAACCCTTTGAGTGCCATTCCCCAATCAATCCTACCCAACTCGCTCCTCAGACCATCGTAGTTTCCTTTATTTAAATTGAGGACCCTAGTCTCTGAGTCAACTACTTCATTCTCCATCTTAATGAAGAATTCGATCATATTATGATCGCTCCGACCCAAGGGGCCTCGTACAACAAGATTGCTTATTAATCCTTTCTCGTTACATAATACCCAGTCTAAGATGGCCTGATCTCTGGTTGGTTCCTCGACATATTGGTCCAGGAAACCATCCCGTAAACACTCCAGGAATTCCTCCTCCACAGTATTGTTACTCATTTGGTTGGCCCAATCTATATGTAGATTAAAGTCACCCATGATGACTGCTGTGCCCTTATTGCACGCTTCTTTAATTTCTCTTTTAATGCCATCCCCAACCTCCGCCTTACTGTTTGGAGGTCTATAAACCACTCCCACTAACGTTTTTTTCCCCTTAGTATTTCTCAATTCTACCCATACAGATTCCACCTCATCAGAGCTAATATCCTTCATTACAATTGTGTTAATCCCTTCTTTAACCAGTAATGCTACCCCACCTCCCTTTCCTTTTTGCCTATCTTTCCTGAATATCGAATACCCCTGGATGTTGAGTTCCCAGTCCTGGCCTTCCTTGAGCCACGTTTCTGTAATCCCAACCAAATCGTATTTGTTTACTTCTATTTGCGCAGCGAATTCATCCACCTTATTACAAATGCTCCTCGCATTAAGACACAAAGCCTTCAGGCTTGTTTTTTTAACGCTCTTAGACCTATTAGAATTATTATTTACTGTGGCCATGTTTGATTTAAACCGTCGATTTCTCTGACTGCCACTTTTGTTTTCTCCTTCCTATCTTTTGCTTTTATCCTTGTTTCCCTTTCCTCTGTCTCCCTGCTCAGGTTCTCAACCCCCTGCCATTTTAGTTTAACCCTCCCCCACAGCACTAGCAAACACTCCCCCTAGGACATTGGTTCCAGCCCTGCCCAGGTGCAAACTGTCCGGTTTGAACTGGTCCCACCTCCCCCAGAACCGGTTCCAATGTCCCAGGAACTTGAATCCCACCGCCTGGCACCATTCCTCTAGCCACGTATTCATCTGAAGTATCCTTCTATTTCTACTCTGACTAGCACGTGGCACTGGTAGCAATCCTGAGATTACTACCTTTGAGGTCCTGTTTTTTAATTTATCTCCTAACTCCCTATACTCCGCTTTTAGGACCTCATCCTGCTTTTTACCTATATCGTTGGTGCCTATATGCACCACGACATCAGGCTGTTCACCCTCCCCTTACAGTTCCTGTAGCAGCAGACACTTGTCACAGATGTAATCACCGTGTGCCTCAATGGGGTTCACCGGCTCCCACATCTCGCAACAGTAACACATCACCTGCTCCATTCTTTGTAATTAATTAAATTTTTTATTGTTAGTTATGGACACCCTCTGCCCGATTTTAGATTCTAGTATCCCCTTTAATTAATTGGATTTAAATTAAATCAATCACTCTCGTTACACCAGTTAAATGGTTTACCAACAGTCACTCTGCACCAGAAAGGCCTTATTAACTACAACCCACAGAGTTAAAGTTTGAAAAGAGCACCTAACACCCCACTTACCCTAACTCACACTTACCCAAACTCAGAGCACTCTTTGATGACTCGCACAATTTAAGCCTTATATATCCCCTTACATGATGCAAACATGCCCTAAGCCTGCTTGCATCAACCATAAGACTTGCATGAGCAATTGCTGGCCAGTCGCTGGGCAAATAGCCCAACTCTACGCCAGCAATTAAAAACTGAAACTAGAACCTGCTAGCTGCTAATCCACTTAACAACATCCTGTTAAGGTAACTTAAGCAAAAGCAAAAGGTCTTTAATCTATAGAGCAGTTCTTTAAAAAAAAAGTATTAAAAAAGACAAAGGAAGCCAGTCATTTTCTGTTGTTTTCTTCTGACCCTGGGGAGGAGCTGCAGATTTATAAGTAAGACTTGAAGCTTCTTCAGAGCAATCAAAGGGTGCAAGAGTAGATTATGACGCAGCACATTTGACCCAACAGGCCATAGTAAGGAGCCATCTGCATAGTGGTCAGAAAAATTGGTGCAATGTATTACACATACAGAAGGCCTTAATGAACCAAATTTGATGGGAGGTAGTGGACTTCACACTACATTGCCTAGCTAATGGGAGGGCAGTAGGTACAGATAGTATTCATGTAAATTTCCTAAAAACTATTCTAGCTGAGTGGAAAAGGGACAGCAATGTTCTTGATGAACTACTGACTTGTTTTAGAGCAATCCTTTTTGGGGCTGGCACACATACCTTCAGCATTCCGAAACACAGTTGAAGCCGAGGAAGATACAGGGCTATAGGGAGCAAGCAGGACAGAGGTATTCGTTTTGGATTGCTCTAGAAAAGAGCCAGCCCAGACACAATGGGTTGAATGGCCTCCTTCTGTGCTGTAAACTTCTTTGGTTATATTTCCTCCAAAAAAAACATAAATAAAAGGGGATTCCCATGGAACAATATTACATAGAATCTTGATATACCTATCAATTCATCCAATGAAAAGCGACGAGTTAGGAAAGTAACTATAGGTTTTTATTGGCTAAATAACAGAGCCCACCCTCGTGGGTGATCGGATACAACAAGGAGGAATGCCAGCCAGTCGACTACCTTTATACCTGGGCAGGTAGGTGGAGTCATGGGCGGAGTCAGCAGTGGTCAGCCCAGGTATATCAGCGTGACAAGAGGCGACCTCGTATAGTGATACAACAGTGTGAACAGTGATAACCATAGAGTAACGATATAACAGTGATAACTATAGTGTAACGATAGTGTACGATAAAAGTGGTTTACCACATTCACCCCTTGTTTAGATTTGAGTCCGGCGGGGTGAAGTGTACTACCAGTTCTGGTATGTCAGTCTGTCCGGAGGCCTCGTAAGCCTTTCTGATCGTCGCAGCGGCGGTGTTGCATTATCCGGTGTTAATGCTGGTGTCTGCGTGGTCGGCGAAGGCTCGTGGGGCTCCGGCATGCCGTCTACCTTGGCTGGAATTGGGGGGGTGGTGGGGGGGGCTAAAGGTGGTGTCTCCGGAGTGCCCGAGGGTGCGAGGTCTCGTAAGGAGACTGTGTCCTCCCGCCCGTCTGGGTATGCCACATAGGCGTACTGGGGGTTGGCGTGCAGGAGGTCCACCCTCTCGACCAGGGGGTCTGTTTTATGGGCCCTCATGTGCTTTCGCAGCAAGACGGGCCCCGGAGAGGTCAGCCAGGTTGGTAGCGTGGTTCCCGTAGTCGACTTCCTGCGGAAAACAAACATTCGTTCATGGGGGCTGGCGTTGATGGCAGTGCAAAGTAGTGACCGGGTGGAATGCAGCGCTGCCGGGAGGACTTCCTGCCAGCGGGAGGTTGGGAGGCCCTTAGACTTTAAGGCTAAGAGGACGGCCTTCCATACCGTCGCGTTCTCTCTTTCCACCTGGCCGTTCCCTCGGGGGTTGTAGCTGGTGGTCCTGCTTGCAGCAATACCTCTCGCTAGTAGGAACTGACGGAGTTCCTCGCTCATGAAGGAGGAGCCCCGGTCACTATGTATATAGTTTGGGAACCCGAACAAGGCGAAGAGGTCGTTCAGGCATTTAATGACCGTGGTACTGGTCATGTCTGGGCAGGGGAAGGCAAAGGGGAAACGGGAGTACTCATCAACAATGTTGAGGAAGTACACATTACGGTCAGAGGACGGGAGGGGCCCCTTAAAGTCGATGCTCAGGCGCTCGAAGGGGCGGGTGGCCTTGATCAGGCTTGCTCTGTCCGGCCTAAAGAAGTGCGGTTTGCACTCGGCACAGGTCTGGCAGTTCCTGGTCGTGGTCCTGACCTCCTCGATGGAGTAGGGCAGGTTGCGGGCCTTAATGAAGTGGTAAAGTCTGGTGACCCCGGGGTGGCAGAGGTCGTTGTGGAGGGTCTGAAGTCTATCACTTTGCGCGCTGGCGCATGTAATTCGTGACAGAGCATCGGGGGGTTCGTTCAGCTTACCTGGCCGGTACAAGATATCATAATCATAGGTGGAGAGCTCGATTCTCCACCTCAAGATCTTGTCATTCTTGATTTTGCCCCTCAGCTTGTTATTAAACATAAAAGCGACCGAACGTTGGTCGGTGAGGAGGGTAAATCGTTTGCCTGCCAGGTAATGCCTCCAGCGTCGTACCGCCTCCACAATCGCCTGGGCCTCCTTCTCGACCGACGAGTGTCGGATCTCAGGGCCCTGTAGGGTCCTTGAGAAGAAGGCCACCGGTCTCCCCTCCTGGTTAAGGGTGGCGGCTAGGGCGAAGTCGGATGCATCGCTCTCGACTTGGAAGGGGATGGACTCATCCACTGCGTGCATTGTGGCCTTGGCAATGTCTCCCTTAATGAGGGAGAAGGCTGCGCACGCTTCCTCCGTAAGGGGGAAGGATGTGGACTTCATGAGGGGTCTGGCTTTGTCCGCATAATTGGGCACCCATTGGGCATAGTAGGCGAAGAGCCCCAGGGTTCTCTTCCGTGCCTTTGGACAGTGGGGGAGGGGTAGCTCCATGAGGGGGCGCATTCTTTCGGGGTCGGGGGCGATGACTCCGTTCTCTACTACACAGCCGAGGATGGCAAGGCGCTGATATACCTATCAATTCGTCCAATAAAAAGCGACGAGTTAGGAACGTAACTAAAGGTTTTTATTGACTAAATAACAGAGCCCACCCTCGTGGGTGATCGGGTCCAACAAGGAGGAATACCAGCCAGTCGACTACCTTTATACCTGGGCAGGTAGGTGGAGCCATGGGCGGAGTCGGAGGTGGTCAGCCCAGGTATAACAGCGCGACAAGAGGCGACCTCGTATCGTGATACAACAGTGATAACGGTGATAACAATACAACAGTGATAACTATAGTGTAACGATAAAAGTGGTTTACCACATTCACCCCTTGTTTAGATTTGAGTCCGGCGGGGTGAAGTGTACTACCAGTTCTGGTATGTCAGTCTGTCCGGAGGCCTCGTAAGCCTCTCCGATCGTCGCAGCGGCGGTGCTGCATTATCCGGTGTTAGTGCTGGTGTCTGCGTGGTCGGCGAAGGCTCGTGGGGTTCCGGCATGCCGTCTACCTGGGCTGGAATTGGGGGGGTGGTGGGGGGGGGTAAAGGTGGTGTCTCCGGAGTGCCCGAGGGTGCGAGGTCTCGTAAGGAGACAGTGTCCTCCCGCCCGTCTGGGTAAGCCACGTAGGCGTACTGGGGGTTGGCGTGCAGGAGGTTCACCCTTTCGACCAGGGGGTCTGTTTTATGGGCCCTCACGTGCTTTCGCAGCAAGACGGGCCCCGGAGAGGTCAGCCAGGTTGGTAGAGTGGTTCCCGTAGTCGACTTCCTGGGGAAAACAAACATTCGTTCATGGGGGGTGGCGTTAACGGCAGTGCAAAGTAGTGACCGGATGGAGTGCAGCGCTGTCGGGAGGACTTCCTGCCAGCGGGAGGTTGGGAGGCCCTTAGACTTTAAGGCTAAGAGGACGGCCTTCCATACCGTCGCGTTCTCTCTTTCCACCTGGCCGTTCCCTTGGGGGTTGTAGCTGGTGGTCCTACTTGCTGCAATACCTCTCGCTAGTAGGAACTGACGGAGTTCCTCGCTCATGAAAGAGGAGCCCCGGTCACTATGTATATAGTTTGGGAACCCGAACAAGGCGAAGAGGTCGTTCAGGCATTTAATGACCGTGGTACTGGTCATGTCTGGGCAGGGGAAGGCAAAGGGGAAACGGGAGTACTCATCAACAATGTTGAGGAAGTACACATTACGGTCAGAGGACGGGAGGGGCCCCTTAAAGTCGATGCTCAGGCGCTCGAAGGGGCGGGTGGCCTTGATCAGGCTTGCTCTGTCCGGCCTAAAGAAGTGCGGTTTGCACTCGGCGCAGGTCTGGCAGTTCCTGGTTATGGTCCTGACCTCCTCGATGGAGTAGGGCAGGTTGCGGGCCTTAATGAAGTGGTAAAGTCTGGTGACCCCGGGGTGGCAGAGGTCGTTGTGGAGGGTCTGAAGTCTATCACTTTGCGCGCTGGCGCATGTAATTCGTGACAGAGCATCGGGGGGTTCGTTCAGCTTACCTGGCCGGTACAAGATATCATAATCATAGGTGGAGAGCTCGATTCTCCACCTCAAGATCTTGTCATTCTTGATTTTGCCCCTCAGCTTGTTATTAAACATAAAAGCGACCGAACGTTGGTCGGTAAGGAGGGTAAATCGTTTGCCTGCCAGGTAGTGCCTCCAGCGTCGTACCGCCTCCACAATCGCCTGGGCCTCCTTCTCGACCGACGAGTGTCGGATCTCAGGGCCCTGTAGGGTCCTTGAGAAGAAGGCCACCGGTCTCCCCTCCTGGTTAAGGGTGGCGGCTAGGGCGAAGTCGGATGCATCGCTCTCGACTTGGAAGGGGATGGACTCATCCACTGCGTGCATAGTGGCCTTGGCAATGTCTCCCTTAATGAGGGAGAAGGCTGCGCACGCTTCCTCCGTAAGGGGGAAGGATGTGGACTTCATGAGGGGTCTGGCTTTGTCCGCATAATTGGGCACCCATTGGGCATAGTAGGCGAAGAGCCCCAGGGTTCTCTTAAGTGCCTTAGGGCAGTGGGGGAGGGGTAGCTCCATGAGGGGGCGCATTCTTTCGGGGTCGGGGCCGATGAGTCCGTTCTCTACTACACAGCCAAGGATGGCAAGGCGCGAGGTGTTAAACACACATTTCTCCTTATTGTAGGTGAGGTTCAGCCGTTGGGCTGTACGGAGGAATTTCTCCAGATTCACGTCGTGGTCCTGCCGGTCGCGGCCGCAGATGGTGACGTTATCTAGGTAGGGGAATGTGGCCTGCAGTCCGTTCTGGTCAACCATCCGGTCCATCTCCCTTTGGAAGACCGAGACCCCGTTGGTGACACCGAAGGGGACCCTAAGGAAGTGGTATAGGCGCCCATTCGCCTCGAAGGCGGTGTACTGGCGGTCCTCGGGGTGGATAGGGAGTTGGTGGTAGGCCGACTTAAGGTCGATGGTCGAGAATACGCGGTATTGTGCAATCTGATTGACCATGTCAGATATGCGGGGAAGGGGGTATGCGTCCAGCTGGGTGTATCTGTTTATGGTCTGGCTGTAGTCGATGACCAGGCGATTTTTATCGCCGGTCTTAACGACCACGACCTGGGCACGCCAGGGGCTGTTGCTCCCCTCGATGATGCCCTCCTTCAGGAGACGCTGCACCTCAGAGCTGATGAAAGCTCTGTCCCCAGCGCTGTACCGCCTGCTCTTGGTAGCGACGGGTTTGCAGTCGGGGGTGAGGTTAGCGAACAGGGAAGGTGGCGGCACCTTGAGGGTGGATAGGCTGCAGGTGTTACGCGGTGGGCGGTTTAACCTTCGCTGGTTGTCGACTGTGAGTGGGGGGAGGGGTCCACCGTATGCTAGGGTTACACTTTGGAGGTGGGATTGGAAGTCCAGCCCTAGTAGGACGGCAGCGCAGAGCTGGGGGAGGACGAGGAGTTTAAAGTTTTTATACTCTGTACCCTTAACCGACAAGGTCACAGCACAGTAGCCGCTAATGTCCGTGGCGTGGGACCTCGATGCCATCGAGATTCGGTTGCGCGTTGGCAGGACAGGGAGGGAGTAGTGGCTCACCGTGTCTGGGTGGATGAAGCTCTCCGTGCTTCCGCTGTCGAACAGGCAGGTCGTGGCGTGGCCGTTTACTTTGATGTCCATCATCGACTTGGACAGGTGGTGTGGGCGGGCTTGATCCAGAGTGACGGAGGCTAGCGTGTAGGTAAGCGAGTCGTTGTCGTCTGCGGGCGAGGCGGTCGTCGGGTCCGGGGGCCCGGTGGCAGTCGGGCGTGGTGGGTAAAATGGCGTCTCCCACGAGGTAGGACAAAATGGCGGAGAAGATGGCTGCCCCCATAACTCACATGAGGCACTATTGGGGTCGGTTGCCTTGATCAAAGATGGCCGCCCCCATGACTCACGTGTGGGGATACTGGCCTCAGTTGCCGTGAAAGAAGATGGCCGCCCCCACAGTTCGCATGAGGCACTGCTGGCCTCTGAAGATCCGCTCCTGCAGGCCTTAGAGAAATGGCCTTTCTTCCTGCAGGTTGTGCAGGTAGAGTTCCTGGCTGGGCAGCGCGACCTCGGGTGCTTCTCCTGGCCGCAAAAGAAGCAGCCGGCGGCCCGATCGCGGGTGCCCGATGTCGGAGCCGGTACCGGGGGTGGCGGGCCCGGTCGGGTCCGGGACGCCGACGCTGAGGTAGGTCCCGGGGGCGGCGCTGCGAAGGGTATTGCGGTAGGGGTCGGGCCCGAGTCCCAGGGTCGCGAGCAGTACCTGGAAAACGCCTCCTGGTCCTGATGGGCCACCTCCAGGGAGAGAGCGAGGGCTTCAGCTTTGTCCAGGTCGAGGTCTTTAGCTTCAAGCAGTCTTTGCCGTGAGTAGTCGGACCGTAGGCCTTTCACAAAGGCATCGCGGATATTATCTTCCGTATTTTCAACAGCCGTCACCGCTTTAAAGTCACAGTTCCTGCCGAGTGCTCTTAGCGCCCGTAAAAATTCAGCTACAGACTCTCCTGGCTGTTGCGGGCGGGATCTTAGGAGGTGCCTGGTGTACATGTAATTTACCGGGCTGCGGTACTGCTGTTTCAGTAGGTTGATAGCGGCCTCGTACGTAGTCGTGTCCTGTATGAGTGCGTATACTCTCGGGCTCGCTTGGGCGTTCAGAAGTCTTAGTTTGGATCTCTGCGGGGCGCCGGATTCTTCCAGGTAGGATTCGAAGCAGTCCAGCCAGTGTTTGAAGTTGAGGGCTGCGTTTGCTGCCTGTGGGTTTAGATCCAGGTACGGTGGTTTGAGGGCTTGCAGCCAAGCCGGCTGGTGTGGCTGTGCTTCTGGGAGGGCTTCTGGCTGGCCAGTAGTAGACATCTTTAAAATTTAGTCAATAAAATTGATATACCTATCAATTCGTCCAATAAAAAGCGACGAGTTAGGAACGTAACTAAAGGTTTTTATTGACTAAATAACAGAGCCCACCCTCGTGGGTGATCGGGTCCAACAAGGAGGAATACCAGCCAGTCGACTACCTTTATACCTGGGCAGGTAGGTGGAGCCATGGGCGGAGTCGGAGGTGGTCAGCCCAGGTATAACAGCGCGACAAGAGGCGACCTCGTATCGTGATACAACAGTGATAACGGTGATAACAATACAACAGTGATAACTATAGTGTAACGATAAAAGTGGTTTACCACAGGCGCGAGGTGTTAAACACACATTTATCCTTATTGTAGGTGAGGTTCAGCCGTTGGGCCGTACGGAGGAATCTCTCCAGATTAACATCGTGGTCCTGCCGGTCGCGGCCGCAGATGGTGACGTTATCTAGATAGGGGAACGTGGCGTGCAGCCCGTTCTGGTCAACCATCCGGTCCATCTCCCTTTGGAAGACCGAAACCCCGTTGGTGACGCCGAAGGGAACCCTAAGGAAGTGGTAGAGGCGGCCGTTCGCCTCGAAGGCTGTATACTGGCGGTCCTCAGGGCGGATAGGGAGTTGGTGATAGGCCGACTTAAGGTCGATGGTGGAGAATACCCGGTACTGCGCAATCTGATTGACCATATCAGATATGCGGGGAAGGGGGTATGCGTCCAGCTGGGTGTACCTGTTTATGGTCTGGCTGTAGTCGATGACCAGGCGGTTTTTATTGCCGGTCTTAACGACCACGACCTGGGCATGCCAGGGGCTGGTGCTTCCCTCGATGATGCCCTCCTTCAGGAGACGCTGCACCTCAGAGCTAATGAAAGCTCTGTCCCCGGCGCTGTACCGCCTGCTCTTGGTAGCGACGGGTTTGCAGTCGGGGGTGAGGTTAGCGAACAGGGAAGGTGGCGGGACCTTGAGGGTGGATAGGCCGCAGGTGTTACGCGGTGGGCGGTTTAAAATCTGCTGGTTGTCGACTGTGAGTGGGGGGAGGGGTCCGCCGTATGCTAGCGTGACGCTTTGGAGGTGGGATTGGAAGTCTAGGCCTAGTAGGACGGCAGCGCATAGCTGGGGCAGGACGAGGAGTTTAAAATTTTTATACTCCGTACCCTTAACCGACAGGGTCACAACACAGTAGCCGCTGATGTCTGTGGCGTGTGACCTCGATGCCATCGAGATCCGGTTGCGCGTTGGCAGGACAGGGAGGGAGTAGTGGCTCACTGTGTCTGGGTGGATGAAGCTCTCCGTGCTTCCGCTGTCGAACAGGCAGGTCGTGGCGTGGCCGTTTACTTTGATGTCCATCATCGACTTGGACAGGTGATGCGGGCGGGCCTGGTCCAGTGAGACGGAGGCTAGTGTATAGCTGAGCGAGTTGTTGTAGTCTGCGGTTGAGGCGGTAGTCGGGTCTAGAGTCACGGTGGCGGTCGGGCGTGGTGGGTAAAATGGCGTCTCCCACGAGGTTGGACAAAATGGCAGAGAAGATGGCTGCCCCCATAACTCACATGAGGCACTGCTGGTGTCGGTTGCCTGGATCAAAGATGGCCACCCCCATGACTCACGTGTGGGGATGCTGGCCTCTGTGGCCTTGATGGAAGATGGCCGCCCCCACAGCTCGCATGAGGCACTGCTGGCCTCTGATGATCCACCTCTGCAGGCCTTGGCGAAGTGGCCTTTCTTCGTGCAGTTTGAGCAGGTAGAGTTCCTGGCTGGGCAGCGCGCCCTCGGGTGTTTCGCCTGGCCGCAGAAGAAGCAGCCGGCGGCCCGATCGCGGGGGTCAGAGGTCGCAGCCGGTACCGGGGTTGGCGGTCCCGATCGGCTCCGGGACGCCGACGCTGAGGTAGGTCCCGGGGGGGGTGCTGCGGGGGGTATTGGGGTCGGTCCCGAGTCCCAGGGTCGCAGGTTACAGTACCTTGAGTATGCCTCGAGGTCCCGATGGGCCACTTCTAGGGAGCGAGCGAGGGCTGCAGCTTTGTCCAGGTCGAGGTCCTTTGCTTCCAGTAGTCTTTGCCGTGAGTAATCGGACCGCAGGCCTTTCACGAAGGCATCGCGGACATTGTCTTCAGTATTTTCTGCCGCCGTTACCACTTTAAAGTTACAGTCTCTGCCGAGTGCTTGCAGCACCTGTAAAAATTCATCCACGGTCTCTCCTGGCTGTTGCGGGCGGGATCTTAGGAGGTGTCTGGCATACATGGAATTTACCGGGCTCAGGTATTGTCTTTTCAGCCGGTTGATGGCGTCCTCGTATGTTTTAAGGTCCCGGATGAGTGCGAATACTTTAGGGCTCAGTTGGGCGGTCAGAACTCTTAGCTTGGATCTCTGAGGCACGCCGGATTCTCCCAGGTAGGACTCGAAACAGCTCAGCCAGTGTTCGAAGTCGAGGGCTGAGTTTGCTGCCTGTGGGTTTAGATCCAGGTACGGTGGTCTGAGGGCTCGCAGCCAAGCTGGCTGCTGTGGCTGTTGTAGCTCGGCGTCTGGCTGGTCATTTGACTGCTCGCTTTGCTGCTCAGGGAACGTCATTTTAAAATTTAGCCAATAAAATTGATATACCTATCAATTCATCCAATGAAAAGCGACGAGTTAGGAAAGTAACTATAGGTTTTATTGGCTAAATAACAGAGCCCACCCTCGTGGGTGATCGGATACAACAAGGAGGAATGCCAGCCAGTCGACTACCTTTATACCTGGGCAGGTAGGTGGAGTCATGGGCGGAGTCAGCAGTGGTCAGCCCAGGTATATCAGCGTGACAAGAGGCGACCTCGTATAGTGATACAACAGTGTGAACAGTGATAACCATAGAGTAACGATATAACAGTGATAACTATAGTGTAACGATAGTGAACGATAAAAGTGGTTTACCACAAATCTACAGCACAGAAACAGGCCATTCGGCCCAACTGGCCTATGCCGGTGTTTATGCTGCACACAAGCCTCCTTCCACCCTTCTTCATCTAACTCGATCAGCATATCCCTCATGTGCTTATCTGACTTCCCCTTAATTGCAACTTTGCTATACGTCTCAACTACTACTTGTGGTAGTGAGTTCGACATTCTAACCACTCTTTGGGTAAAGAAATATCTCCTGAATTCCCGATTGAATTTATTAGTGACTATCTTATATTTACGGTCCCTGGTTTTGGTCTCCCCCATATTTTGTGGACGTTCAAAAATATGGGAGTGTCAAAACATTCGGCACAAAGCCTCCTGAGTAACTAAGTGAAATAGGGAGCAAAAATCAACAACAAAGTTGGAAAAACTGCTTCAAAATACAACAACAAGTCTTCTTCAAGAACAGTTTAAATGCACTTCTGCACACAATCGACAACCCTGGATATGGATGGGTTTATGACTAAGTGCTACTGTGGCACAAACTCTAAGAAACTGCATGGAAGTCTAAATGATGGTATTGGAGCCTGATTCAAAAATTGAAAACGGGAAACTGTTTCTGTGCCACTTGAAAACACAACAGGAAAATTAAATCAGTTACTACATCTCTGCCCATATTTCCCATCGGTTACACGCACTTTATACTCATTTATAAACATAGCCAGTGGGGGGGTACTTGCATCCGATGGGTGCAGATGGTGCTCCCCCTCCCCCCATTGTAAGGGTAGGTGGGGCTCTTTAGCCTTCATTGCAGCCCACCTAGGAGAAGGTACTCTGCTGATAAAAACAGTGAGGAAGGCAATGGGAAACCACTTCAGCTACTCTTCCCTAGTAAGTAGCTCAGGAATCTCATGTGTGAGACTTGAGTTTGGCCCTGATCTAGGGCAGAACACAATGGACAGATGGATCAACATGGTTCATTTTGTTCAGTTTCCTGTAAATTCGTTACCTTCATGTATATTTTCTGTATTGAAATTAAACCTCTCCCTACAGCTTCCCATTCTGTGTGTTGGAAGGATCCATGATCGAAGCCTCAAACATTATTTCAATGATCCTAATATTAAGACAACTCTACAGACGACCTTTGGAAAAACAGTTGAAGAACAAGAAAGAAAACTGCAATTAAACTACAACAGGGAAATGAGAGTTGAAAAAATCATCAGGAAAAAAATGTCAAAACTTGCTTTTTCTGTAAGTATATTTAGTAAATTAAAATAGTATGAAAAATCTAGGGGGAAAAATTGGGTTGCTTTGCGCCTCCAGTTAGCGCCCTAACCTCCCGCGAAATTCAGCCGTGCGCAATGCCCCGCTCACACCCTGGCCGCTTCCCTCTTGGGGCACAAACACTCAATTTCTGGCGCAGGGGTGCTAATTTTTCCGGGGCGCTAAAAGTAGCGCCCCGGCGAAGTTGGGGCACTACTCAATTTTTAGCCCCATAGGTTTTATGTGTGTATTAAATTGCAAGTATTTAACAAAATTTTTACATGAAAGCATATCCGTAGTATTTAGTATCTAGTATCTTTTGAATTATTTAACACTTATTTCAAAGATAGTTCTAGTTAAGAGTGAAAAAGGAGATTCAATTGGATGGCACAGTGGGTTTTACACTGAGTTCTGGATTCAAATTTATAGAATTGCACTCTGAATAACTTTTATTCACACGTAAGCTTCTGCAGAGTCCCACTGTAATGCAGTGACTTTAGGCAAAGGCAGGATAAATGTTTCACAATTAGGGCTTTTACCTGTTGTTCCATAATCATTTTTGTGTGTTATGTTTGCATAAACATAATAATCGGGCTTGTATTGTGAATGCATTGAAATGAAAACCCATCAAAAACTGCTAGTTTCCCTCCATGCAAATCATTAGGTGTTGCTAGGCGTCATTGCAGTTCCAGCCCCTACAACACTACTGCCTCATTTGGGAGGAGAATAATTAATAGGGATGCCAGCGGTCATCTCCACCTGCCCTCTACAATCATTCTTACTTTGAACTCTTTCTTCTGTCATGGTTAACAATCCACCTCACTGCCCTCTCCACTTTACTGTCAATCCTGTTCATTATGCCATCTGTTTTTGTTCTTTTCATCTCCAGTCTTAAGGAGTTCCCCATCTATACTCCCACAAATACCTGACGTCCCAAGTCCATTACATATACCTGACATTTACATCCTAGGTCACTGTACTTAGCCATGAAGTCTGTATATCTCACTAGCTTTCTTTCATATGCTGTCTCTGACCTTGTCTCCCACGGAACATTCAGCTCCACCATGATCACCATCTAAACACAGACCATATCTGGTCTCAGATTGGTCTTAATTATTTCTACCCGAAAAGAGCTTTGTCACCCAAAAGGTCTGTTGCCAATTTTTCATCTCTTGTATTAATCCACTGTTGCGTTTGCAAAGATAATCCAGAGGCCATATGCAGAGCTCAGTTCATGTTGCTTTTAATGGCTGATCCAAACACACACTTACAGGCAAAAGCAATCGAATACCTATATCCAATGTCAGACACAATACAACGATAACAGCACTATCAAACTCCATGTGCTCAGGCCAAGGCAATCGAGTACCTATCACCAATGTCAGACGTAACATTTCCTCCTCCCTCACAAAATTTCAAACATGAAATGTAGTGACAAAGTCCTGTAGGTGGCCAGGGCGAGAACGTGTATGAACAGGCCGAGGTGCGGACTGGTGAAGAGCAGGCCGAGGTGGTGACTGGTGAGGAGCAGGCTGAGGCACAATATCTGCTTGAGGGTTGGCTGGCTGAACCACATGTGCATCCCGCCACTCTGGGGGTAAGGCTTGGGGATTAGATCCATATAATCCCGCATCAGGGGGTGCTGGCACCTTCCGAAGGTGGCTGGCATGCCACCGAGAGCCGTCAGTGAGGCAGAAAGTGGCTGGTCCAAGATGGCAGCTGATTTGGAGAGGGGAGGACCAGAATGAGGCCATTTAATTGTTGCGGTGAGGCCTGCGGACTCTGACCCAATCGGAGACTGAGCTGTTGGGCGCCTTGGCCCTCTTCGACTGGTCGAAGCGGAGTTTCATCTTCTCCTGCTGTCTAGCGACTGTGGCTTGAGCCCGTGGAGCAGGGCTCTGAGCTAGCGAGGGGCAGAGCCTGCCAAGGGGCAGCATGAGCTCACGGCCTAGCATGAGGGATGCGGGTGAGACCCCTGTAGTGGAATGCTGGGAGGCTCTGTAGTGCAGCAGTGTGTGGAGGAGGGCCTTGTCAAATGCACACCCCTGGGATAGGTGTGCTCTGAGGCCATTTTTCAGTGTCTGGTTAAAACGCTCCACCCCCCCATTTGACTCGGGGTGGTAGTACGCTGTGCATATGTGATGGATGCCCTTACTCTCAAGGTAAGAGGAGAGTTCCGAAGAGACCATTTGGGGGCCATTGTCTGTGGTGATGGCCTTTGGATGCCCCCAGCAGGAGAAGAGGGACTCAAGGATATCGATAATGACCCGAGAGGTGACGGAGCCCACGGCAGTGACCTCTGGCCATTTTGAGTGCAGGTCATAGGTCACCACTAGGAACCGTTGATGGTGGGGGACACCATGGATCTCCCCGCAGACGTCCAGCTGCAGGTGCTCCCAGGGCGCAGAGGGCCAGGCAAGGGGTTGCAGGGGTGGAGGAGCTTGGTGGCCAATCTTGCCACTTACAAGGCAGGCTGCACAGTCCTTGACCAGGGCCTCGATTTCCCTGTCGATACCCGGCCACCACACTCGGTCTCGGCATCGTTGTTTGAGCTTCACTATGCCCAAGTGGCCCTCGTGCACCATGGATAAAACACGCACACGAAGGGCACTTGGGATCACAGTGCAGAGCCCACGTGCAACACAGGAGTCATTCCAGTAGGAGAGCTCCTCTTTAACTCTGGAGTAGGCAGACAGTTCCTCAGGCACCTTGCGAGGCCAGCCATCTCTGATGAAGGTGCACAGCTGGGAGAGGGCCGGATCCTGTTCAGAGGCCTCTTTGAGCTCCTGGAGAGAGACTGAGGTTTGGAGAGGCGTGTGCAGCATCTGGACGATGTCCTGTTCCACATGTTCAGACCCGACGAGTGGGGCTGGGGCAGAGACAGTGCGGGAGAGCAGATCTGCAACAACATTGTCACGTCCTGGTGTGAACTGGAGACTGAAATTGTATTGGCGGAGGCGGTCAGACCAGCGGTGTAGACGCAGTGGTCTGTGGCCCGTGCCGGATGTCGACAGCAGGGCAGTGAGAGCCTGGTGATTGGTTCGCAGGGTGAAGGCATGGCCATACGTGTACAGGTGCCACCGCTCACATGCCCAGATGCACGCCAGCGCCTCACGCTCGCCTACTGAGTACTTCTGTTCAGTGGGGCTAAGGGCTCGGGAGGCAAAGGCGATTGGTTTCTCCACTCCATTCTGTATCTGCGATAACACCGCCCCCACAGCTGCAGCGGATGCGTCGCAGGTGATGAGGGTGGGGCTGGTGACGTCAAAGTGAGCCAACACTGGAGGCGACGTGAGCTGCGATTTGAGGAGGCGAACAGCTTCCGTACAGGTTTGTGACCACACCCAGGGCTCATCCTTTCGCAGGAGCTGGCGCAGTGGGGCTGTGGTGGCTGAGTACTGGGGCAAAAACTTCAGGTAGTACCCAGTCATGCCAAGGAAGGAGGCAACCTGTGCTGCAGAGCTGGGTTCTGGGATGCTGTGAATGGCATCCACGTTTGACTGGAGTGGGGACATACCGTCAGCTGACAACCGAAACCCCAAAAATTCGATCTCTGAAACAGCAAAGACACACTTTTCGCCATTCAGTGTGAGCTTGTGTTTTGCTAGAGCCGTGAAAACTCTGTGAAGGCGTTCGTCGTGAGTGGAGGTCGAGGGCCCATGCACAACGATGTCATCCAGGTAGATGGCCACCCCAGGAATGCCCGCGAGCACAGAGGACATCATCTTTTGGAAGCAGCTGGGTGCAGAGCTAAGTCCAAATGGTATCCTGGTGTACCGAAAGATGCCAGCATGTGTCACAAAAGCAGTGAGGTCCCTGCTGCTGGGGTGGAGGGGAACCTGTAGATAGCCCTGTCGAAGGTCCAGTTTCGAGAACAGGATGGAACCATAGAACTGCGCTGTGAGTTCCTCTGACGTGGGAAGTGGATATTTGTCAGGGATTACGGCCTTATTCACTGCTCGAAGATCGACACAGACGCGTAGACCACCTGACTTTTTTGTTGTGACCACCCGGTTGGAAACCCATGGGGAGGCATCAACTGGTTCGATGATGCCAGCTTCCAGTAGCTGCTTTAGTTCAGCTGTGACCCCATCACGGAGAGCAAGCGGGATGCAGCGCAGTGGCTGAATGACAGGGGTAACGGTGGAGTCAACCATGGGCTGGTGGGTGAAGGCAGTCAGGCAGCCCAGACCCTCGAAGAGTGCTGGCCATGTTTGGCGCCACGGTGAGGCGACGTGCAGAATCGCAGACCCGCCGGTGTCCAAGAGAGAAAAACCCAGGTCAGTGAAAAGATCCAGTCCCATCAGGTTAGCTCTTTGGCGTGCCACATGAAAACAAAAATCTGGCAAAACTTTTGTTCCATAGCATACAGTGAGGTTGACTGAGCCCACTAGTCCAATTTTCGAATTACCATACCCGCAAAGGGCAGTGGAGGGCGCAGAGAGTGGCAGGGAGCTGAAAAAGCATTTGAATGTGTCCACATTCAGCAGTGAGACGCTGGCACCGGTATCCAACAACAGAGGGATGCACACATCATTCAGGTTAATTGTGCATGACTTGAAAGCCACTACTGGCCCAGAGTTCACGTTGTGAATTATAGGCCAACTGCTTGAGGGCTGAGAGTGTTCATTTGTAGCAACAGGGGCAGAGCGGCAGACATTGGCAAAGTGATTTTGTTTTCTACAATTGCGACAGGCTTGGCCACACGCGGGGCAATTCTGCGCTCTGGTAGCATGTGAACGAGATCCGCAGTTTCCACACTGTTCCGCGGTAGCGCGTGTTGCTGCCGTCGCGCGAGCATTACCGTGTCAGAGCTGCCGGGGCCGAGGGCGCTGTCACTGGGTGTGTGTGCTAGTTTCGCTGCACATTCGGCTGCAGACTCCACTTGAAAGGCAATGTTGACTGCCTGTGACAACGACAGATCGTCGGACTCGAGTAACAGTCTTTCACGCACTCTCACGTTGTTGGTGTGCTCTATTAGTTGATCACGCACCATCTCGTCTTGTAGTGCACCGAACTTGCACGAGCTAGCCAACCCCCTCAAATTAGCCACGTATTGATGCACCGACTCGCCGGGGAGTTGGTGACTGTGGTAAACCACTTTTATCGTTCACTATCGTTACACTATGGTTATCACTGTTTATATCGTTACACTATGGTTATCACTGTTTACACTGTTGTATCACTACACAAGGTCACCTCTTGCCACGCTGTTATACCTGGGCTGACCACAGCTGACTCCGCCCATGGCTCCGCCTGCTTGCCCAGGTATAAAGGTGGTCGACTGGCTGGTATTCCTCCTTGTTGGAGCCGATCACCCACGAGGGTGGGCTCTGTTATTTAGCCAATAAAAACCTATAGTTACGAACTTAACTCGTCGCTTTTCATGAACTGAATTGATAGGTATATCAATTTTATTGGCTAAGTTTTGAAATGTCTACAACGGAGCAGCCAAACGACCAGTCAGACTTACAGCCCCAGCCAAACGGCCATCTACAACAGCCCCAGCAGCCGGCCTGGCTACGAGCCCTCCGGCCGCCGTACCTGGATCTAAACCCACAGGCTGCGAATTCAGCCCTCGATTTCGAACACTGGCTGAGCTGCTTCGAAGCCTACCTGGGAGAATCCGGCGTGCCTCCGGCATCCAAACTAAGAGTTCTGACCGCTCAGGTGAGCCCTAAAGTATTTGCACTCATCCGGGACATTGCCACATACGAGGACGCCCTCAACCTGCTAAAAGAACAGTATCGGAGCCCTGTAAACTCAATGTACGCCAGGCATCTCCTAAGATCCCGCTCGCAACAGCCAGGAGAGTCGGTTGATGATTTCTTACGGGCGCTGCAAATACTCGACAGGGACTGTGACTTTAAAGCCGTAACAGCTGCAGAACAGACAGATGGAAACATCCGAGATACCTTCGTGAAAGGCCTTCGGTCAGACTACTCACGGCAAAGACTGCTGGAATCAAAGGACCTCGACCTGAAAACAGCTGCTATCCTCGCTCGTTCCTTGGAAGTGGCCCATCGGGACCTCGAGGCGTACTCCAGGTACTGTGCTGCGCGACCCTGGGACTCGGGCCTGACCCCGGCCGCAATACCCCTCGCACCGCCGCCTCTGGGACCTACCACAGCGTCGGTGTCCCGGAACCGATCGGGACCGCCACCCCCGGTACCGGCTGCGACATCGGAGCCCCGCGATCGGGCCGCCGGCTGCTTCTTCTGTGGCCAGGCGAAACACCCAAGGGCGCGCTGCCCTGCAAGAAACGCGACCTGCTCCGACTGCCACAAGAAAGGCCACTTCGCGAAGGCCTGCAGGGGGAAAGCCACAGACGCCAGCAGTGCCTCATGCGAGTTGTGGGGGCAGCCATCTTTCATCAAGGCCACAGATGCCAGTATCCCCTCGTGTGAGTCATGGGGGCGGCCATCTTTGATCAAGGCCACCGACGCCGGCAGTGCCTCATGTGAGTTGTGGGGGCGGCCATCTTCTCCGCCATTTTATTCAACGTCGTGGGCGCCGCCATTTTGTTCACCACACTCGACCGCCACCTTGTCTCCAGACCTGACCACCGCCTCACCCACAAACTACAGCAGCTCGCTCAGCCATACACTAGCCTCCGTCACACTTGACCAAGCTCGCCCGCATCACCTGTCCAAGTCCATGATGGACATCAAAGTAAACGGCCACGCCACGACCTGCCTGTTCGACAGCGGAAGCACGAAGAGTTTCATCCATCCAGACACGGTGAGCCACTACTCCCTCACTGTCCGGCCAACGCGCAACCGGATCTCGATGGCGTCGAGGTCCCATTCTACAGACATCAGCGGCTACTGTGTTGTGACCCTGTCGGTTAGGGGCACGGAGTATAAAAATTTTAAACTTCTCGTCCTGCCCCAGCTCTGCGCTGCCATCCTACTAGGGCTGGATTTCCAATCCCACCTTCAAAGTGTCACTTTGGCATACGGTGGACCCCTCCCCCCACTCACAGTCTACAACCAGCAGCTTTTAAACCGCCCACCGCGGAATGTAAGAGCCATGAAAGCTTAAGAAAATACTTTAAAATAGTGGTTAAATGGCATAATACAGTTAATTTACCTGACCGACTTATTTTAAGAAACCCCCTATTTTCTTGCTCCAGTAGTATAGTCCGAGACACCCCCTTCATTCTTGCCACAATGGTACAGTCCCTAAGCCACACATGGTGTGCAGCCATTTTACAGTTTAAACTGCACGTGGCTGAAGGAGGCAGAAGTTGTGAGGTTTGGAGCAATACAGTTTTTGACCGTGTTTGTTTATACGTGTTTGCTTTGTAATTCCGTTTGTTAAGTGTTATAGTAAACAGTTTAAAAGACAAAGCTACGTTTGGGAACGTTTTATTTCGACACGCGTCTACTCGTTGTTAAAAGCCCCACAGCTCAGTGGCTGCCTGTTTGGAAACTAAGAAGCGCTACTACATTAGTCAAAAACTAGCTCCCTAAGAAGGAAAGGACGGAATCGTCGGCGAACGTATACATGAATGGTCACGGAGCCAGACGACAATATAAGAAAGCGAAGGTACAGTGACTGTTACTTGCTTTGTTCATTCTATTGAGAAGCTAAACAAGAGCTGCGGGTAAAATGGCCGAGGCCTTACGGAGCCAGGAGCTTCCCCCAGCCAGAAGGATTGCTGGCCAAAAGAGGGAAATAAAGCTCACCCCAAAGGCAATGGAAGAGAAGTTACATAGAAGCATAGGTGCAAGGAAGGCTAAATTAGCTCAGATAACTGGAAAAATGAAGATAATTGATCGTCTCATGGAAGATAATGCTAATATTAAGAAAGCTGAAGACATAATGTATTACGATTTCTCCAAGCTGCATGAAGAATTTAATGTACTCAATGAAGATGTATTAGCACTTCTGTCTGAAGAAGAGGGAAACGCTGATCAGCACAACTGGTTTGATCTTAAATCAACCAGCATTAAGGACTATATCAAGGTCACAGAACAGTGGATGTTAAAGATTCGTCAAGATGCTGATACAGCAGAGAAAGATAAAGTTGACGATGAAGTCGGACCAGACGATAGCATTTCAGAGACTTCCGCCAGACCGAGCAAAAATCGAAAAGAAGGTAGCTCTGTTTCTGGACGCAGGTCAGTCGCTTCTACCACAAGCTCGTCGCGACGCATGAGAGCGGAGGTTGAACGGGCGGCGTTGATGGCGCGCGCAGCATCTTTAGCGGAGAAGCAAGCTCTTGAACGGGAAGAGGCCCAACTGCAGGTCCAAGAGGCCCAACTGCAGGCCCAACAGGCCCAACTGCAGGCCCAAGTGCAGGCCCAACAGGCCCAGGTGCAGGCAAAGAAAGAACAGCTGGAGATAAAAACAGCTATAGCGGTCTCAGACGCCAGGTTGAGTGCGTACAAAGATTATGAAGGCTCACGGGACGGCGGGAGCGAATACTGCCAGTCAATGTTGTCACATAGAGTTGGATCCAGGGCACCTTCAAGAGTTACAAGAGAGCCCGAAGGCAATCCCCTGGCATTACAGCGTGGAAAAGTGGCCTCTCCACTAACAGGAGCACGTGATGCTACCCCAGACGTCAGACGGTCTAGACTAGACCCTGCTGATGACCACCAGAGGCCTGAAGACACAGGGAGAAGCCTATACCGAGTGATGCAACGTCAGAACGAAATTACAGAGATGCTTGTAAAACAACAGAATCTGTTTCGACTCCCTCAAAGAGACATACCAGTGTTCCAAGGCGACCCACTCAAGTATAAGCCCTTCATCAGATCCTTTGAACAAGCCATTGACTCCAAAACAGAGAGCAGCAGTGATAAGTTGTACTACCTGGGACAGTACACCAGTGGTAAACCACAAGACCTGGTCAGAAGCTGTGAACACATGAGACCGGACCGGGGATACATAGAAGCCAGGAAGTTGCTGCAGAAGCACTATGGTAACGAGCTGAAGATAGCCACTGCATATATTGAAAAGGCTACCAAGTGGCCACAGATCAGATCGGAGGACGGAGAGGCATTGAACGCATATGTTCTTTTCCTCATAGGATGTCGCAACACCATGGAGGATGTTGAATTCATGGAAGAGATGGACAATCCTATGACTATGAGAATCATCATCTCTAAGCTTCCTTACAGGATGAGAGAACAATGGAGAAGAACAGCCTTTGAGATAATGGAGAGACGGAAAAGTAGAGCCAGGTTTGCAGACTTAGTGAATTTCATAGACAAACAGGCTAAAATTGCTAGGGACCCATTGTTTGGAAACATCCAGGATGTCAGTCCGACCACCGATGGAAGAGTGAAAGCCAAGCCTGTTGAATCAAAGACTCTCAGGAAAGGTGGTTCCAGGGGAAGCAGCTTTGCAACTATCATCACCCAGGCCGAGGAAGAAAGGCCCCAGAACTCATCTCCCAAAAAGAGCAGCACAGTGACGTCTGCTAATGCCTTTCAGAAGCCATGCTTATTCTGCCAGAAGAATCATACATTGGATTTCTGCAGCGACATCAAAGCACAGCCACATAAGGACAGAATCGAATTCCTGAAGTACAACGGCCTATGTTTTGGATGTCTCTCTCAGGGGCACCCGAGTAGAAACTGTAAGCAAAGAACAACATGCAGAGAGTGCACTCGGAAACATCCCAGTCTGCTGCATATCCATAAAGAAGAACAAGTCTCTAAGAAGAGTGAAGAAAACAATACCGATGAGAAGGTTGTTTCAAGTGCTCTGGTGTCGCTAGAACCAGAGACTTGTGGACTCACTGGGGCCGGTGACAGTGACTGTATTCTTGCCATCGTACCAGTAAAGATCAAGTCTAAGAGGAGCGAGAAGCTTGTGGAGACTTACGCCTTCATGGATCCAGGTAGCTCAGCAACGTTCTGCACAGAATCACTCATGCGACAGCTGAACGTTAGAGGCAGAAGAACAGAAATCCTATTACGCACCATGGGTCATGAGAAGTCAATGCAAAGTTATATCCTGTCAGACTTAGAAGTGTGTGGACTTGAAGAGAAGGACTTCATAGACCTGCCTAATGTTTTCACACAGAGGGAGATTCCTGTTAGAATAGGGAACTTAGCCCTGCAGAAGGATGTGGATAGATGGCCTTACCTAGAAAAGGTGCGTCTCCCATACATTGAAGCAGAAATTGGCCTATTAATTGGAACCAATGCCTACAAAACTATGGAGCCATGGCAGGTGTTAAACAGCAAGGATGACGGACCCTACGCCGTCAGGACAGCCCTTGGATGGGTAGTCAATGGACCGGTAAGGAGAGATGATGGCAACAAGTCGAACAAGGAGGAACGACAAAACGTCACAGTTAATCGCATCTCTATCGCAAGCATTGAAGAGCTGTTGATACAGCAGTTCAACGCAGACTTCTCAGAACGCAGCTGTGAGGAAAGGACAGAGATGTCACAAGAAGACCATCAGTTCATGGATTTGATGACAAGGTCTACACAGCTCATTGATGGCCACTATCACATTGGTTTGCCACTGAGAAGACAGACTGCGAAGATGCCGAACAATCGCTGCATAGCAGAACAACGCGCCATCAGTCTAAAGAGAAAGCTGAACAAGAACCCCGACTTTCACGAAGACTACAAAGGCTTCATGAGAAACATCATAGCGAAAGGCTATGCTGTAAAAGTGCCCGAGGAACAGTTGAACAGAGATGATGGAAGGGTCTGGTACATTCCTCATCACGGTGTGTATCACCCAAAGAAGAAAAAGATCCGGGTAGTGTTTGACTGCGCCGCCTCATTCAGAGGAACTTCACTGAATGACCAGCTGCTTCAAGGTCCTGATCTTACTAATACCCTCATTGGCGTCTTGACTAGGTTTAGACAAGAGCTCGTTGCCATGATGGCAGACATAGAATCAATGTTCTACCAAGTCAGAATCCCTGATGAAGATGCTGATCTTCTGCGTTTCCTTTGGTGGCCAGATGGCGACGTTAGTCAAGCGATGGTGGAATGTAGAATGGCCGTACACCTGTTCGGAGCCACATCATCTCCCAGCTGTGCAAGCTACGCTCTCAGAAAAACTGCAGAAGATGGCAAAGGCAAAGCACCATCAGAGGCTGTGGAGACAATCTTCAGAAACTTTTATGTCGATGACTGTCTGAAGTCCGTGTCAACAGAAGACGATGCCATCGCACTGTCAAGAGACCTTAGAACTCTGTGTTCAAATGGAGGATTCCATCTGACTAAGTGGATAAGCAACAGCAGAGCAGTTCTAGCTTCTATCCCAGAAAAGGAAAGAGCCACTGAAGTCAAAGATCTGGACCTGAGCCACGATGTCCTTCCTATCGAGAGAGCTCTTGGTGTACAATGGTGCATTGAGTCAGACACGTTCAACTTCAGGATAATGGTGAACGAAAGACCATCCACAAGACGAGGGATTCTCTCCGTGGTCAGTTCCATCTACGACCCTCTCGGATTCCTGGCACCACTCATTCTGCCGGTGAAGCTGATGCTACGAGAGCTGTGTAGAGACAAGAGAGGATGGGATGAAGATATCCCAGAAGGTCAAGCTCAGAGATGGCACAGATGGTTGACAGATTTGCAACAACTTTCTAGCTTCAACGTCAGTAGATGCATCAAGCCCGCGAGTTTTGGAGTTACAAAGACGGCTCAACTACATCATTTCTCGGACGCCAGTGAGGACGGCTATGGCACGGCTACTTACCTCTTGCTGACAAATCAACAGGGCCAGAAACATTGTGCCTTCCTCATGGGGAAATCCAGGGTGGCTCCGCTGAAGTAGGTCACCATCCCGAGACTGGAATTGACGGCAGCGGTTGTTGCAGTTAGAGTTGACCAGGTGATGCGGAAAGAGTTACAGCTCCCATTAGAAGAATCTGTCTTCTGGACGGATAGCACGACGGTGCTGAAGTATATAGAGAATGAGAAGATACGCTTCAAGACCTTCGTAGCAAACAGAATCTCATCCATTAGAGAAGCTACACAACCATCTCAATGGAGGTATGTAAACACCTCATTAAACCCAGCAGATCAAGCCTCACGGGGATTGAAGGCTGAAAACTTCATGAGGAGTGAAACTTGGATACAAGGCCCAAGTTATCTGCTGGAAACAGAGAGATCATGGCCAGAAAGACCAGATATGCCAAGTCAGATTGCTGAAGACGATGTCGAAGTCAAGAGATCAGTCACAGTAAATCTCATAAATACGAAAGAGAACTTTGACACAGTGAACAAGCTTGTTAACCATTTCTCAGGATGGCACCAGTTGAGGAAAGCAGTTGCATGGTTTCTAAGGTTGAAAGAGTTGCTGCTACACCTGAGCGGTAAGAGAAAAGAGTACCGAGCCACTATCAGTCAGTCTGAAAGTAACCCTGATAAGCAGAGAATGCTTCTACAGCAGTATATGCATCAGCACAAGACCACATTGGGCAAGAATTCATTGACCGTGGAGGATTTGGCCAAGGCTGAGAAGGAGATAGTTCGCTTCAGTCAAAGACAAAGATACCCAGAAGAAATCGAAGCTCTACAGTGAAATACTCCAATCAAGAAAGGTAGTCATATCTACAAGCTGGACCCTACACTGCAAGATGGAGTACTGAGGGTGGGAGGGAGACTAAACAAATCTGTTATGCCAGAGGAGGCCAAGCATCCTGCTATCCTTTCTAAGGACCTCCGGGTTGCTACTCTCATTCTTCAGCATATACACCAGAGTATTGGACACAGTGGGAGGAATCACGTGCTTGCGAAGCTAAGACAAAGATACTGGATTCCAGGAGCTAATTCCGTAATAAGAAAAATACTCTCTGAATGCATTGTTTGCAGACGGTTACACGCTAGAGCTGGGGAGCAGAAAATGGCAGACCTGCCTGAAGACCGTTTGTTACCAGACAAGCCCCCATTTACAAACGTAGGGGTGGACTATTTCGGGCCTTTCGAGGTAAAGCGAGGACGGAGCCTTGTCAAGAGATATGGTGTGCTTTTCACTTGTTTGACCATCAGAGCAGTTCATATTGAGGTGGCACACACGCTTGACACTGATTCCTGTATTAACGCCTTGCGGCGCTTTGTCTGTAGAAGAGGACAGGTGTCCATTATGCGTTCTGATAATGGCACTAATTTCGTCGGAGCGGAGAGAGAACTACGGGAAGCTATTGAAGGTTGGAATCAGCTTAAAATACAGGAAGCCATGATGCAAACAGGAATTAAGTGGATCTTCAATCCTCCGGCTGCATCCCACCACGGAGGTGTCTGGGAAAGACAGATACGCACCATAAGAAAACTACTCAGTTCTTTACTGAAGCAGCAAGCGCTTGACGACGAGGGACTCCAAACCGTTCTGTGCGAGGTCGAAGCCATCATTAATGACCGACCGATAACTAAGACACCAGATGATCCCAATGACCTCGAAGCCCTGACTCCGAACCACCTGTTGTTGTTGAAAACACAGCCAGCCATGCCCCCGGGAGTCTTCAAAAAGGAAGATCTGTATGCCCGTCGGAAGTGGAGGCAAGTTCAGTATATGTCAGACCTTTTCTGGACCAGATGGACAAGAGAATACTTACCTCTGCTACAGGAGCGTCAAAAATGGTCCAAAATAAAGAGGAACTTCATTGTCGGAGACATTGTCTTAATCGTGGACGATTCAGCCCCTAGAAATTCTTGGTTGATGGGAAAAATAATTAAGACCATGCCAGACTCCAGAGGCGTCGTTCGTCGCGTTCGTTTGCAAACCAAGACCAGTACCCTGGAAAGACCGATCACAAAGCTCTGCCTGCTACAAGAAGCAGCGTGAAAGGTTCCTGAACGAAAAAAGTGGACACTTATATTGTAAATATGTTGAACTCATTAGTTTATGGCTCTTAATGTTTGAGTAATTGATATGCTTCATGTGCCTAGTCAATTAGGGGCCGGAATGTAAGAGCCATGAAAGCTTAAGAAAATACTTTAAAATAGTGGTTAAATGGCATAATACAGTTAATTTACCTGACCGACTTATTGTATTAAGAAACCCCCTATTTTCTTGCTCCAGTAGTATAGTCCGAGACACCCCCTTCATTCTTGCCACAATGGTACAGTCCCTAAGCCACACATGGTGTGCAGCCATTTTACAGTTTAAACTGCACGTGGCTGAAGGAGGCAGAAGTTGTGAGGTTTGAAGCAATACAGTTTTTGACCGTGTTCGTTTATACGTGTTTGCTTTGTAATTCCGTTTGTTAAGTGTTATAGTAAACAGTTTAAAAGACAAAGCTACGTTTGGGAACGTTTTATTTCGACACGCGTCTACTCGTTGTTAAAAGCCCCACAGCTCAGTGGCTGCCTGTTTGGAAACTAAGAAGCGCCACTACAGGCATACGGTGGACCCCTCCCCCCACTCACAGTCTACAACCAGCAGCTTTTAAACCGCCCACCGCGTACCACCTGCGGCCTATCCACCCTCAAGGTCCCGCCCCCCTCCCTGTTCGCTAACCTCACCCGCGACTGTAAACCCGTCGCTACCAAGAGCAGGCGGTACAGCGCCGGGAACAGAGCTTTTATTAGCTCCGAGGTGCAGCGACTCCTGAAGGAGGGCATCATCGAGGGAAGCAACAGCCCCTGGCGTGCCCAGGTCGTAGTCGTTAAGACCGGCAATAAACACCGCCTGGTCATCGATTACAGCCAAACCATAAACCGGTACACCCAGCTGGACGCATACCCCCTTCCCCGCATATCTGATATGGTCAATCAGATTGCACAGTACCGGGTATTCTCTACCATCGACCTTAAGTCGGCCTATCACCAACTCCCTATCCGCCCTGAGGACCGCCAGTATACCGCCTTCGAGGCGAATGGCCGCCTCTACCACTTCCTTAGGGTTCCCTTCGGCGTCACCAACGGGGTTTCGGTCTTCCAAAGGGAGATGGACCGGATGGTTGACCAGAACGGGCTGCATGCCACGTTCCCTTATCTAGATAACGTCACCATCTGCGGCTGCGACCGGCAGGACCATGATGTTAATCTGGAGAGATTCCTCCATACGGCCCAACGGCTGAACCTCACCTACAATAAGGAGAAATGTGTGTTTAACACCTCGCGCCTTGCCATCCTCGGCTGCGTAGTAGAGAACGGAGTCATCGGCCCCGACCCCGAAAGAATGCGCCCCCTCATGGAGCTTCCCCTCCCCCGCTGTCCAAAGGCGCTGAAGAGAACCCTGGGGCTCTTCGCCTACTATGCCCAATGGGTGCCCAATTATGCGGACAAAGCCAGACCCCTCATGAAGTCCACCTCCTTCCCCCTGATGGCAGAAGCATGCGCAGCCTTCTCCCTCATAAAGGGAGACATTGCTAAGGCCACAATGCACGCGGTGGATGAGTCTATCCCTTTCCAAGTGGAGAGCGATGCATCCGACTTCGCCCTAGCTGCAACCCTTAACCAGGCGGGGAGACCTGTGGCCTTCTTCTCAAGGACCCTCCAGGGCCCTGAGATTCGACACTCTTCGGTCGAGAAGGAGGCCCAGGCGATCGTGGAGGCAGTACGACGCTGGAGGCATTACCTGGCAGGCAAACGATTTACCCTCCTCACCGACCAGCGCTCGGTCGCTTTTATGTTTAATAACAAGCTGAGGGGCAAAATCAAGAACGACAAGATCTTGAGGTGGAGAATCGAGCTCTCCAACTACGATTATGATATCTTGTACCGGCCTGGTAAACTGAACGAACCCCCAGATGCTCTATCACGAAGTACATGCGCCAACGCGCAAATTGATAGACTGCAGACCCTCCACAACGACCTCTGCCACCCCGGGGTCACCAGACTTTACCACTTCATTAAGGCCCGCAACCTGCCCTATTCCATCGAGGAGGTCAGGACCATGACCAGGAACTGCCAAACCTGTGCCGAATGCAAACCGCATTTCTTTAGGCCGGACAGAGCAAGCCTGATCAAGGCCACCCGCCCCTTCGCGCGCTTGAGCATCGATTTTAAGGGGCCCCTCCCGTCCTCTGACCGTAATGTGTACTTCCTCAACATTATTGATGAGTACTCCCGTTTCCCCTTTGCCTTCCCCTGCCCAGACATGACCAGTACCACGGTCATCAAATGCCTGAACGACCTCTTCGCCTTGTTCGGGTTCCCGAACTATATACATACTTCGCCAGTTCCTACTAGCGAGAGGTATTGCTGCAAGCGGGACCACCAGCTACAACCCCCGAGGGAACGGCCAGGTGGAAAGAGAGAACGCGACTGTCTGGAAGGCCGTTCTCTTAGCCTTAAAGTCTAAGGGCCTCCCAACCTCTCGCTGGCAGGAAGTCCTCCCGGCAGCGCTGCATTCCATCCGGTCACTGCTTTGCACTGCCATTAACGCCACCCCCCATGAACGAATGTTTGTTTTCCCCAGGAAGTCGACTACGGGAACCTCGCTACCAACATGGCTGACTTCTCCGGGGCCCGTCTTGCTGCGAAAGCATGTGAGGGCCCATAAAATGGACCCGCTGGTTGAGAGGGTGGACCTCCTGCACGCCAACCCCCAGTACGCCTATGTGGCATACCCAGACGGGCGGGAGGACACAGTCTCCTTACGAGACCTCGCACCCTCGGGCACCCCTGAGACACCACCGTTACCCCCCACCACCCCCCCAAATCCAGCCCAGGTAGATGGCATGCCGGAACCCCACGAGCTTTCGCCGACCATGCAGACACCAGCATTAACATCGGACACTGCACCACCGCCGCCACTGCTGCGCCGATCAGAAAGGCTTACGGGGCCTCCGGACAGACTGACATACCCGAACTGGTAGTACACTTCACCCCGCCGGACTCAAATTTAAACAAAAGGGTTAGAATACAGGAACAGGGATACCTTGCTGCAGCTGTACAGGGCACTGGTGAGACCACACCTCGAGTACTGTGTACAGTTTTGGTCGCCTCATCTGAGGAGGGATGTTCTTGCCATGGAGGGGGTGCAGCGGCGATTCACCAGGCTGATACCAGGAATGGCGGGAATGACCTATGAGGAGAGACTATGTAGTTTAGGGATGTACACACTGGAGTTTAGAAGATTGAGAGGGGACCTCATAGAAGTGTATAAAATTCTGACAGGTCTAGACAGACTGGATGCAGAAGGAATGTTTCCCTTGGCGGGTGAGAACAGAACTAGAGGACATAATTTAAGGATAAGGGCTAAACCATTTAGGACAGAGATGAGGGGGAATTTCTTCACTCAGAGAGTGGTGAACCTGTGGAACTCATTGCCACAGAGGGCAGTGTACGCCAGCTCATTAAATATATTTAAGAGGGAATTAGATATATTTCTACGGGCAAAAGGGGTTAAGGGTTACGGAGAGAAGGCGGGGACGGGATACTGAATTAAAGGATCAGCCATGATCTCATTAAATGGCGGAGCAGGCACGAAGGGCCGAATGGCCTACTCCTGCTCCTATCTTCTATGTATCTATCTATGTATCTATGAATGTGGTAAACCACTTTTATCGTTCACTATCGTTACACTATGGTTATCACTGTTTATATCGTTACACTATGGTTATCACTGTTTACACTGTTGTATCACTACACAAGGTCACCTCTTGCCACGCTGTTATACCTGGGCTGACCACAGCTGACTCCGCCCATGGCTCCGCCTGCTTGCCCAGGTATAAAAGTGGTCGACTGGCTGGTATTCCTCCTTGTTGGATCCGATCACCCACGAGTGTGGGCTCTGTTATTTAGCCAATAAAAACCTATAGTTACTAACTTAACTCGTCGCTTTTCATGAACTGAATTGATAGGTATATCAGTGACACTGTCTAAAAATGAATCGCCGCAGGAGGGCACTTTGTGGGGCAGAGAAGTGTGTGCTTAACAGAGCCACAGCCACATCATACGTTTGAATTGAAATGTCCCAAGAACACGCGGGCCCTCCGCTCCCAAGCAATGGGATAATGGTGCCTTTTTCCGTGCTGTACTCACATTTTTTAGTCCAAGAGCAATGAGGTAGGTTCCAAAGGACTGTAACCAGCGAACCCATGAGATCGGGGGCTCACCGGGTAGTGCAAAGAAGGGAGGAGGTGGTGGAAGAGAGATTTCAGCCATCCTCGTCACCAAATGTTGCGTTTGCAAAGATAATCCAGAGGCCGTATGCAGAGCTCAGTTCATGTTGCTTTTAATGGCTGATCCAAACACACACTTACAGGCAAAAGCAATCGAATACCTATACCTATATCCAATGTCAGACACAATACAACGATAACAGCACTATTAAACTCCATGGCCTAGAAATTCAGTTTGCACAGTTTTGGGGCGCTAAAGTCGGGCGTTCGGTAAATTTAGCGCCCGCCGGAAACTGCAGGCAACCACGCCGAAATTCAGTGGATTTGGCCAAGAGTTTTGGCGAGCGCTGAAACCGGCGTTGCAATGCTCGGTTCCGGCGCTAAACCGGCGCTGCGGCCTGATAACGCCGATGCCGGGCGCAGCGCAGGTGCCGTCATGTGTTGCTTGACAGCAGACACCCTGACGCCGGCCTGCTCTTAAAGGGGGAAGGGTCAACTTTGACTGCTGCCACGCCCTGCACACTGGAGCCCTGCTGCTAGGCCTCAACAGTGCTGGTGGGACAAAATAGCGCCAGAACAGATGGAGATGGCCCGTGAAAGAGCCCAGCGCTTCTCAGACCATGCACTGAGGGTGCTGATTGATGCTGTCCAGGAGAGAAGACCCATCTTGTGCCCGGACAGTGGCAGAAAGGCTCCCAGGAGAGAGTTCAGGAAAGCCTGGAGGAGCATCGCACGCAGGGTCTCCTCAAACTCAGATGTGCCCAGGACTGCGGACCAGTGCCGCAAAAAGTTCAATGACCTCTGTTGGCTGGTGAAGGTGAGTACCCTTTCCACTGTCCTCCTCATCCTTGCATGTGAGCCTGACACTATGGGCAAAGGAACCTCAAAGGCATAATGGGCAGCCCTCCTCACGCAGCAATGCCACTGGCATGATCATCAGCAGCACTTTCTGCACTGACCACACTGGCCAGGCTATTCCACCATGGGAGGCAGTACACACAGCAACAGGGCACCACACTGTACTTAGAGTCCGTCCTTTCTCTTGCAGGCCAAGCTGGCAAGAAATGCGCGCAGCCGGCTGGAGACCGGTGGTGGACGGCCCCACTACCAGGCTCTAAGTGCTCTGGAGGAGAGCGTCGCTGGACTCCTGCGTCCCCGGGTGACTGGCCCTGTAGCCATCGGGGATGCGGACCCTGTGCTGGAAGCCACTGGTAAGGAGATGACCGCTTGCAGCTCTCTCGTTGCCCTAGTGCTTCCGATCTAAATCCTTTCCCACTGACGGACAAATGCGCATAATGCCACCGCTCAGGCGTCCCTCGCTGACGCCCTGTCCTCACTTTAAAGCTACTCTTGTGCCTTCCTGCTTTCAGCTGCTGAGGAGGAGGTGGTCCCTGAGGCGCCGGGTGCCAGGCCCTTGGAGGAGGAGGACGTCCAGGACGAGGAGGAAGCCGGGCCATCGGGCGAGCCCTCAGCCGTGCCAGGGGATGGCAATGAAGGGGGGACGTCTGGCATGCAGGAGAGCCAGGGGGAGGTGTTGCAGGGGAGGGCAGATCCTGCTTGCAGTGGGGTCCAGGCAGGCGGCAGGGGTCGGCCAGCTCGGCCGGCTTCTCCCCAGCTGCAGAGTCCTCTCTCCAGTCCAGAGAGTGGCCTCGGCCAGGAGGTGCGCCTCCTGCAAGAGATCTCGGTGGCGTCTGACCGGCGCCACCATGAGTTCATGGGGGTTGTGCAGCAGATGCCGCACGCCATCGAGTCCCTGGCTCAGAGTGTGGCAGCATTCGGCCAATCACAGGCCAGGGGGGTGAAGCAACTGGCCGCAGCGCACGCCAGGGGGGTCGAACTACTCGCGGCACTGCAGGAGGAGAGTCGCCAGAGAGGTGGTTCCTTCGACACACTGTCACAGCAGCTGGAGGCACATACCCGGGCAGTGCGGTCACTGACTTCTGCCACACTCGCTTTGACGCAGAGGCCTCGCACGCGCACCCGCCGCCCTGCTGCAACACAGCGGGCTGGCCTCCAGCACATAGCTGCGCCAGCTGACCTGCCAGGCCGGACGACTGCCACTGTGTCTGCTGAGCCTCGCGCGCCTGGCAGCAGCCAGCTTGCCCCCCTTGGAGCATCCGACACTGCCACTCCCCCAGCCAGGGTGCGAGGAGCTGCTGCTGCCACTGATGCTGGCCAGCCACAGCCGAAGCAGTCAGCAGCCGGCCCCTCCCGGGACGTGCGTCGTGTTGGCCGACCCCCAAGGGCATCTGTCGCGACGCATGGGGGCCCTCATGAGCCTTCCCCCAGCCTTGAGGCCGCCACAGGGCCCACGTTGAGGCGGAGCAGCAGGCCGGGCAGGGGCCGGGGAAGGCTCTCTAAGGACTCGCCCTCTCGGCACAGCCGCTAGAGTGTGGTCTCTGCGGCATTGTATATATGGGGGGGATTGTGTTTTGGGGGCTGATTTTTGTGGATGGCCGAAATTGAAGGCATTTTTTGTTTTTATGGGGGTCTTTCTGTTGGCGAGGGGGGCCCTTTTTTTGTTACGGCCAATGTTGAAGGCCATGTGGATGGCCAACTTTTGTTAGTCCTCCCCAGGTTGGGGGAGTGACATATGTTTGTGACTGTTTTTTGGGTGTGTTCTGTGTTTTTGAGTTTCATGTGGGAAGGGGCCTCAGTTTGTTAAATAAAGGTTTTTATTTATTCAGCTTGTCCAGGTGTCATGTTTCAAGTGTTTGCTGCATTAACCGGCTGACGGCTTCCGGAGCGGCTGCCTTCAGGTGCGCTCATTCCCACAGGCCATTCCCTCACAGCGGGCCTAGAAGTGTCGAGCAATAAGCCCCCGGCGTACGGCCCTTGGGCCTTCTGGCCCCCTCCTGGCCTGCTACTCCTCCTCCTCCCCCTCCTCCTCCCGATGGTCCTCCTGCTCGTCCTCCTCAGGTGGTGGTGCAATGTCAGGTGGCAGTGCCTGCGTCCGGCGGATAGCCAGGTTGTGCAGCATGCAGCACACGACGACGAACTGGGACACTCTATCCGGCGAATACTGTAGAGAGCCGCCGGAGCGATCCAGGCAGCGGAAGCGTTGCTTGAGGACGCCTATGGTTTGCCCTATGACGTTCCTTGTTGCTTGATGGCTTTCGTTGTATGAGTCCTCCGCTGGGGTCCTGGGCGCGCGGAGCGGGGTCATGAGCCATGTGCACAAAGGGTAGCCCTTGTCCCCGATAAGCCATCCCCTTGGTGGAGGCTGTGCCTGGAACATGTCAGCTACAGTAGTCTGGCGCAGGATAAAAGCATCGTGGCTGCTTCCTGGGAAGCGGGCATTTACAGCTAGGATGCGCTGCCTGTGGTCACACACCAGCTGCACATTGAGGGAATGGTGGCCCTTGCGGTTGCGGTAAACCTCGGGATTGTCTATAGGTGCCCGCATAGCCACATGCGTGCAGTCAATGGCGCCCTGCACCATGGGGAAGCCCGCGATCCTGCCAAATCCCACTGCACGCTGCTGCTGCCTCTGTTGGGTCATGGGGAAGGAGATGAACTGGTGTCTCCTCGCGAACAGTGCATCGGTGACCTGCCGGATGCAGCGATGTACGGCGAACTGGGAGATGTTCGCGATGTCCCCAGCAGCGGCTTGGAACGAGCCGCTTGCATAAAAGCTGAGAGCCACCGTGACCTTCACTTCCACCGAGAGAGACGTCCTGGACATGAGCTGTGGCTGCAAATCTGCGTGAAGCAGCTGGCAGATCTCTCCAACCACCTCCCTTCTGAAGCGCAGCCTCTTTACACAAAGTGCCGCAGACATGGTGACATAGGACACCCGCTGCCGGTATTGCCTGGGTGCGTAAGGCCTACGTTGGCGACGCCTGATGGCCCTTCTGTGTCTACGCATGGCTGCCCATCTCTCACAGCGTCTGCGAGCCCTCCGCACATAATGCTGCAACTCAATGTTGGCCCCCCATGCAGCCCCCATAATCAAGGTCGCAACAGTGAAATCAGCAAGAGTCAAATGTCAAAGCACTGGCCAGAAGCCAAAAAGACCTCTCCTATCTTGTCCCAAATCTGGAATCTCTGTCCCTTGGTCTCTGTGTAGAAATCCAAAGCAGTGAAGTCATTGCAGCAAAATGGCTGGGCTTTATAGGTCAGTGGAGGTGCCCTTTAATTTGCGCTCCCCGAGGCCCACAGGGCCTCTGCAACGTTCCATTTTACAATTCCTAATAGCGCCACGGCCACATTGGGCGGGCGCCACTCAATTTCCGGGTTGGGGCGCTAAAACAGCGTTGCGCGAGGATATGACGTCATAAGCTGCGCGCGCACCCGAGCGGGCGCTAACACTTTGCGCCGGCGCTAAATCTCAAATGAATTTGGGCGTCGGCGCAGATCGGTCTGCATTCCGGCGCTAAGGCTTTATCGACGAAAATATAGCCCTTTTTTGCCGTTAGCGCCTGGCGCAGCCAACTGAATTTCTAGGCCCATGTGCTGAGGCCAAGGCAATTGAGTACCTATCACCAATGTCAGACATAACATCCACCTTCTCTTCTTTCTTCCTCTTATTCCTCATCTGCTTCCTTCCTCCACAAACTCAATAGTGTCTTTTAGTGTGTTAAAAGAAAGATCTTCCATTTTTATAGCACCTGATTACGGCACCAGAAAGTGCAGTCACTGTTAATTATGTAGGCAGACACAGTAGCCAATTTTGCGAACAACATGCTCTCATAAACAGCAAATCAAATCAATGACTATTTTTGATAGTTTTGGTTGAGGTAGAAATATTGGCAAGGTCACTAGAAAAATACCCTGCTGTTCTTCAAATAGTGCCATGGGATTTTCCCCATCCATTTAAACTACCAGAACAGACAGACAGGGCCTTATCTCATCTAAAAAGCAGCACCTCTGATACCTCTGACAATGCAGTACTCCCTCAGTATTCCATTAAAGTGTCAGCCTAGACTATGTCTTACATCTTATGCTTTAAACGTAACTTTTAAATATATTTTAGAATTTTAACCCTGAAGACACATTCAATCTGGAAAAGTTGAAGACTGAAAAAAGGTAAAATGTCATTATCTTATTTCAATTCAGTTAGAACATCTGGTACTTATCATCAAATTAGTCAGCTAAAGGGTTTCATTCCCTATTGTGCACTGTTTTTAGCACAGAGTGCCTTTTTAGCACAAAATGCCTTTGCATTAACTTTCTGTCTCAGTTGTTCGAATGCATTTGTTAATCCATTTAAAATAAAACAGATTAATCATTATGTTAAAATAGTACAGACAGCATGTTAATGAAAACATGTTAACCAGTGCATTAAAAATACAACACAGAGGAAATTAAATGCATTAGACTTTAAGTTGGCTCACATACTTTGTCATTGAGCAGCAATTAATTAAGTAATTACTTACTTTACAAATCTTGCAAAAGTTTGGCAACATTAGTAGTGGGATATCTTCATATGGGTCAACAAAATTAAAATCATGTAACATTAGGACACTCAAATAATATAACAAATTTTTGGCCATGTTAAAGGAGACTATTTTCCTTTATTTTATAGGCATTTGTGAGAAGATTTTATTTTCATATTAGCGTAATGTTAATCACAAGTATTCTACATTATTATTTTGGTAAATTCAGGAACCGGATTCACCGTTGCCCCAAAGTTTTGCGTCAAGTTCCACCCCCTCGTATCTCAAGGAGTGAAGTACTTCGATTAATTTCCTCAGCATCTAAAGTAATAGTTGCCACTGTAAGTAGTTTTTGATTTGTATTTTTATTTTCACACAGTGAAGTTTTTTTTAGAATGAGTTTCATTGTCAAAACCCCTTCCAAAAAAAAAATCAAAAAGCTACAAAAATGATTTTGTTCATTTAACAATTTAGCTAGACATTTTCCAAAGATTGCAATTCATTTCAGTTACATTGGGCCGTATATTCCGATCCCTACGGATGTGTACGTGCTGTGTTCACACCCGTAGGGACATCGGAAATGCCGGTTTCAGGCATGCCAAGCGCATGCACTGAAAACCGGCATTTCCGATCTGTCAAGAATGCCTGTCAAGAAGGACGCCTGCCCTGGAGAAGGGCCTCTGCGGGTGGATAGTTCCGCTTTCTGGAGAACCTCTGCCCACAGAAAACCCTTAGAAATCTTACACCTGGTAAATGCAGGCGTAAGGCCTGTTTTTTTATCAGCATAAGAGTTGAAAAAAGTTTTTAAAAATGTTTTCACTCATTTATCATTTAAAAATACTTTAAAAAAGTAGGTTTATTTTTAGCCCCGTAAAAACTTTAATTATTTTTTTCAAAAAATTACATTTTTGTTTAAAATATTTAGGGCTAGATTTTCAGTATAGACAGTTTTGGGGCGCTAAGCTTAGCGCCCGCCCGAAGTAGCGCCCCGTTGCCGGAAATTCAGTGGCTTCGCCCTAAGAGGTTGGTGGAGCGCTAAAAGAGGCGTTCCACTAGTATCTTTAGGCGCTAAGCCGGCGGTGGAGAGCGCAACACCCGAGCTCGGGCGCAGCACACGGCAGACACTCTGGTGCCAGTGAGCTCTTAAAGGGGAAGGGTGCATGTATTTTTTTCAAATGCAAAGTCTGGGGAGAAACGGTAGGAGGAGGAGGAGGAGGAGGAGGAGGAGGAGGAAAACATAAATAGACCGTTCAGAACAACACACAGCTTACTTCCACACAACACATGCAGAGTGCCTTTTGTACGAGTGCCCTTTAATTTGCGCTCCCCAGGGTGTGTTGCGTTCCATTTTACAAACGCTCTGGACGCCAGGCGCACAATGGGGCGGTCCGACTGAATTTTGGATTCGGGGCGGCCAAAGGGCGTTGCACGAGGATGTGACGTCATTTTCTGCGCGCGCATCTGGGCGGCCGCTAAACTTTGCGCCGGCGCTAACGGGCAACTTAATTTGGGGCGGGGCGCAAACTGCGCTGCGCCCAGGCGCTACACGCATAGCGCCCGAAAATCACTTCTCTTAAGGCGCTAACTGCTGGCGCAAGCAACTGAAAATCTAGCCCTTGATTTATTGTAATTTCAGCTAATTTTAAAAATGTGATTAAAAAAAAAATTATTTAATGTTTTACAGTGTTTTTGGGGTGATCTCCATTCATATATCTGTCAAGTGTATGAAGGCAGATTCCCTTCTTTGATTGGCTCCCCATGGCCCACGTGATCCCAGGGACGCTTGCGAACTGCCTCTGGGATACATGGGCCCTGCATATTTCGAGTTGGAGAGGCCCAGGAGCGGAAGGTCCTGACCTCGGGAGCCCTCAGGTAAGTCCATAGATTTTTTCCAGATCGGAGGCCTCCGCATGCAGGAAGCCTCCGATCGGAAAATACAGCCCAATATTTTTTCCACCTTCTGTCACAAAATCAAAATATGTGCGGTTTTCAGAATATATTATTTGAACAAACCACATAAGTGTGTAAATGGATTACAACCATTTAATTTACACGAAAACCTTCATAAGAGCTATATACTGTACATGTTGTCAGATGGATAACAGCATTTTTCTTCCAAAAATCTGCAAGAAAGAAAGGAGGAATATTACCAGAGGCATGGTACGTTGCTCCAGGAAGATTATCTAAGGATAACATTCCAAGATCAGTCAGAGATACTGGTCTTGCATAGATATTGCCCAAGCAAGCAGTCATTTGGTGAATTATGTGAGGAGTTATTCTCAAAAGTCCTATTACTACTGTGCCACTGGCTTCATGCCAATCTGAACAGATAACTTACCCAGCATAGCCAGTCTTTATCTAAATTAGTCAGTCAGGTAAGCTTTGCATTGGAGAAGTGTACAGCTTATGATATCCGTTTTACACAAACCATCTCCAGTAATAGCAAAGCAAACAGGAATTTTATGATTTTGTTAGGAGCCATATGGTTATCTCTATCGTAAACACAGGAGCATCTTCAGTCAATAATGTGTTAAACTAGTCTTGTGCCCCCATATCCTGAATTCGATTGCCAGTGTGAGAATTTGCTAAGCAATGTGCATCTTCCTTCATAAGGACATAAGAAATAGGAGCAGGAGTAGGTCATTCAGTCCTTTGAGCCTTCTCTGCCATTCAATAAGATCATGGCTGATCTTCTACTTCAACTCTACCTTCCCATATCCCTTGATTCCCTTAGTATCCAAAAATCTATCGATCTCTGTCTTGAATATACTCAATGACTGGTCTTGTCTTCAAAGGTCTTAGAGATAGTACATAATTAAATCTAGTTTTGAGCTGATCAATGAAAACAATTAACAAAATAAAAATTGGAGCATCTGTTCATCACTTGCTATTTATTCAAACAGCATCTTATTCATCTATTTTAACAGGACTTGTCAACCAGTATTATCCCACCTGCATGGAAAGTAGAAAGGGGGGATCAAGGTTAGATCCCAACAACTAGTAAATAGTATCCCTGCTGTGCGCCAGCGTAAATATAACCAAAAGTGAACAGGAATGTTTTTGCACCATCTCAATCACAGCATGCTAACCACTTATCAAGCAGGCTTCAGGGAAACTGGTCAGTTAGAATCAAAGAATGGTTACAGCACAGAAGGAGGCCATTGGCTCGTCGAGTCTGTGCCGGCTCTCTGCAAGAGCACTTCAGCTAGTCCCATTCCCCTGCCCTTTCCTCATAGCCCTGCAAATTTTTTTCCTTCAGGTACTTATCTAACTCCCTTTTGAAAGCCACAATTGAATCTCATAGAATCATAGAAAGTTACAGCACGGAAGGAGGCCATTTCGGCCCATCGTGTCCACACCGGCCAACAAAGAGCTATCCAGCCTAATCCCACTTCCCAACTCTTGGTCCGTAGCCCTGCAGGTTAGAGCACCCTAAGTGCACATCCAAGTACTTTTTAAATGTGGTTAGGGTTCCTGCCTCTACCACCCTTTCAGGCAGCGAGTTCCAGACCCCCACAACCCTCTGGGTGAAGAAATTTCCCCTCAAATCCCCTCTAAACCTTCCACCAATTACTTTAAATCTGTGCCCCCTGGTTTTTGACCCCTCTGCTAAGGGAACTAGGTCCTTTCTATCCACTGTATCTATGCCCCTCATAATTTTATACACCTCAATAAGGTCTCCCCTCAGCCTCCTCTGTTCCGAGGAAAACAGACCCAGCCTATCCAGTCTTTCCTCATAGCTAAGATTCTCTACTCCCAGCAACATCCTTGTAAATCTCCTCTGTACCTTCTCGTGCAATCACATCTTTCCTGTAATGTGGTGACCAGAACTGCACGCAGTACTCTAGCTGAGGCCTAACTAGTGTTTTATACAGTTGAAGCATAACTGCCCTGCTCTTGTATTCTATGCCACAGCTAATAAAGGCAAGCATTCCTTATGCCTTCTTAACCACCTTATCTACCTGGCCTGCTACCTTCAGGGAACTGTGGACATGCACTCCAAGGCCCCTTTGTTCCTCTACACTACTCAGTGTCCTACCATTTAATGTGTATTCCCTTTCCTTGTTAGCCCTCCCCAAATGCATTACCTCACACTTCTCCGGATTGAATTCCATTTGCCACTGTTCTGCCCACCTGACCAATTTATTGATATCTTCCTACAGTCTACAGCTTCCTTCTTCAGTATCAACCACACAGCCGATTTTAGTATCATCTGCAAACTTCTTAATCATACCCCCTATATTCAGGTCTAGATCGTTGATATATACCACAAAAAGCAAGGGACCTAGTACTGAGCCCTGCAGAACCCCACTGGAAACAGCCATCCAGCCACAAAAACACCCATCAACCATTACCCTCTGCTTCCTGTCTCTGAGCCAGTTTTGAATCCAACTTGTCACTTTGCCCTGGATCCCATGGGCTTTTAACTTCCTGACCAGTCTGCCATGTGGAACCTTATCAAAAGCCTTGCTAAAGTCCATATACACTCCTCAAAAAATTCTATCAAGTTTGTCAGACACGACCTTCCATTAACAAATCTGTGCTGACTATCCTTGATTAATCCGTGTCTCCCCCACCCTTTCAGGCAGTGCATTCCAGATCCTAACCACTCTTTGTGTAAAAAAGTTTTTCCTCATGTCGCCTTTGGTTCTTCTGCCAATCACCTTAAATCTGTGCCCTCTGGTTCACGACCCTTCTGCCAATGGGAACAGTTTCTCTCTATCTACTCTGTCTCGATCCCTCATGATTTTGAACACCTCTATCAAATCTTCTCTCAACCTTCCCTGCTCTAAGGGGGACAACCCCAGCTTCTCCAGTCTCTCTACATAACTGAAGTCCCTCATCCCTGGAACCATTCTTGTAAATCTTTTCTGTAGCCTCTCTTAAGGCCTTCACCTCCTTCCTAAAGTGCGGTGTCCAGAATTGGACACAGTACTCCAGTTGAGGCCGAACCAGTGTTTTATAAAGATTCAGAAATAAGGGGGGGAGTTTTTACCTGACGACGTGCTGGGAGCAGAGGAGGGGGGTTCCAGTAGCGCACAGGAAACCCGGAGGATTTAACTCCACAGCATGCATCTTTCGTAATTGACAGGTTCCCGGCCTGGAAGTCAGCCTGATTGACAGGCTTGGCTTCCAATTGGGTGGGGAATGCTCCAGAGGAGGCCGTAGGAACAGGTAGGTTTGATCCCCGACCCCGGGGGGTGGGTGGGGTCCGATCCCAAGGGGGTTCCGATCCCGGAGGAGCGGGGATTTGTATGTTTATGGGGGATCTGATGGTGAGGGAGCTTGGGGATCTGGGAGAAAGCACTATTGCTCCTCCTGGCCCACAAGGAGTGCTCCCTGAGGCTGACTTTGCCTTGCTGCAGCTGCCGGGTTTCCCGAGACCAAGTAAACCTGGCCAGCCACAGTTAAACCTGCAAAGCAGGTTAATCCGAGGCTTCCAGCCTCATTAACATATTTAAAATGCCAACCTGCTTCCTGGGACCAGGTTGGCTGCCCACCCCTTGTCCCTCCTCAGTAAAACCCAGAAGTCGGCGGATTGGAGCCGACTTCCTGGCACACTACGATTTTTTTTGACCATCTAACTCCCCACTCGCACCTACTCCCACCTGCTCACCCATGTTAAAATTCCCCCCGACGGTGATTGCTCTGATACCCAGCACAAAGTTAGAGAAGTAAATGTCAAATGTTGATTATTCAACATGTATGGCTCTCCAAGGTCATAACTCGACCACAGGAGTTACAAGTGTTTAAGAAATTACCTGCATTTTTATAGCACCTTTTACAACTTCAAGACCTAAAGCACGTCACAGCCAAAGAGGTACTTTGAAGAACTGTTGTAATGTATAAAAACATGACATACAGTTTGCACACAGCAGGGTCCCACAAATAACAATGAGATAAATGACCAGATAATCATTTTTTGGTAGTCTTAGTTTAGGGTTAAATGTTGGCCAGGATACCAGGAACACTTTCCTTCTTGTCTTCAAAAAGTTCCATGAGGTCTTTTACGTCCACCTGAGAGGGCCTCGGTTTAACACTTTATCTGAAAGACGGTACCCCCGGCAGTGCAGCAGTCCCTCAGTTCTGCACTGAAGTATATACCTAGATTACACGCTTAATCAAGTATCCTGAGTGCGCCTTAAGACCACAATCTTCAGACGTAGAGGTGAGAGTGCTACCACTAAGCCAAGGCTGAAATCTAGGCCGCGATTTTGCCTACCGTGGCGGGTCTGGAGCGGGCGAAGTCAGTGGCGGGTCCCAACCCCGCTGCTGGCTCCCTCCCGCTCTGTAAAATGAATTTCCCATGATGGGGCTTGTTAAGCTAGCCCAGCGCATTTCCCGGCCAATTAGAGGAAGCGGGTCTGGTCATCAGCCGGTTTCCTTAAAGGGACCATGTCCAAATTTATTTTGACATTTGTACTCTCAGTGTTCTACAGCATTGAGGTGCTGCAAACACTGGCAATGACTGCACAAAGGCACAGGGCTGCACCCAGGCTCTCCCATGACTCCCTCCATATGTTTATGGAGGGAGTCACAACACGCAGGGAGGTCCTCTTCCCTTCCCATGGGCAGAAGAGACCTCCCCAGGAGATCAACACAGCCTGGTTGCGCATTGCAGAGGAGGGCACAAGCAGGGATGTGGTCAGGAGGACCTGGGTGTAGTGCCACAAACCTTTCAATGATCTCAGTAGATCACAAAACATTAGTACAAAGCCACACTCAACCTCATCCTGCTGTGCCTCTCATCACATCCCCATCACTCTGCCTTCCCTACCCTACTCCTGCACATCCTTACTCACACCAACTTACCTTGCACCTCCACCCATCCCTCTCTATCTATATTATCACATCCCCCTCTCAGGAGCCACCCCTCACACTCACCCTTATCCTAGTCCAATCATACCAACTAATAACACACAAGGGTAGGCACTTGGGTGTTCTATGCAATGTTCATGTAAAGTTTCTGTTAATGTGGTGTCAAACATTGAAACCTTTATTTTCAACACTTTGTGTTCTTGGACAAATTTGTGTGCACCTTTGGAAGTGTCTTAGTGAGTTGCAGTGAATGGTGAGGCATAACGGTACCTCCCGCAATGGCAATGAGTGTGAAAGGAATGGCTTGGACATTGCAGGGATGCTTTATGGTGGTAGAAACATAGAAACATAGAAACATAGAAGATAGGAGCAGGAGTAGGCCATTCGGCCCTTCGAGCCTGCTCCGCCATTCAATGAGATCATGGCTGATCATCCAAATTCAGTACCCAGTCCCTGCCTTCTCCCCATATCCCTTGATCCCTTTAGCCTTAAGAAATATATCCAACTCTTTCTTGAATATACTTAATGAACTGGCCTCCACCGCCCTCTGTGGCAGAGAATTCCACAGGTTCACTACTCTCTGGGTGAAGAAATTCCTCCTCATTTCAGTCCTAAATGGCTTACCCCTTATCCTTAGACTATGACCCCTGGTTCTGGACTCCCCGGCCATCAGAAACATCCTTCCTGCATCTAGTCTGTCCAGGCCTGACAGAATTTTATAGGTTTCGATGAGATCCCCTCTCAATCTTCTAAACTCCAGTGAGTATAAGCCCAATCGACACAATCTCTCCTCATACGTCATTCCTGCCATCCCAGGTATCAGCCTGGTGAATCTTCGCTGCACTCCTTCCATGGCAAGAACGTCCTTCCTCAGGTAAGGCGACCAAAACTGCACACAATACTCAAGGTGTGGTCTCACCAAGGCCCTGTACAACTGCAGCAAGACATCCTTGTTCTTGTACTCGAACCCTCTTGCTACGAAGGCCAACATACCATTTGCCTTCTTAACCGCCTGCTGCACCTGCATGCTTACCTTCAGCGACTGGTGTACAAGAACACCCAGGTCTCTTTGCACTTCCCCTTCTCCCGATCTATTGCCATTCAAATAATAATCTGCCTTCCTGTTTTTGCCACCAAAGTGGATAACCTCACATTTATCCACATTATAGTGCATTTGCCATGTTTCTGCCCAATCACCCAACCTGTCCAAATCGTGCTGGAGTTTCACGACATCCTCCTCACAGCATACCCTCCCACCCAGCTTTGTGTCGTCTGCAAATTTGGAGATATTACATCCAATTCCCTTGTCCAGATCATTAATATATATTGTGAACAGCTGGGGTCCTAGGACCGATCCTTGCGGTACCCCACTAGTCACTGCCTGCCACTCGGAAAACGACCCGTTTATTCCAACTCTTTGCTTTCTGTCCGCCAACTAGTTCTCTATCCAAGTCGGGTGGTGCCAATCTGGCGCATCATGTACAGCATCAAGCGAAGTAAATCTGGCCATGGTGAGGCCATCCCTGGTCTCTCGGGCAGCAATGTGGCCGGGTGCTGATGCCCTCTGTCCTGTGCAGCATCAGTTGATTGCAGAGAAGGTTGGTGTTGTTGTTGGTGCTGATGGCGTTGGGGCTGATCGTGGTGGTTTCTGAGGACCAAGGTGAGAGTGTATAAAGGGCACCCATGCTGATGGAATAGATGGCAGGTGAAGTAGAGATGACAGATGTGATCTATCAATGGTGAGAGAGCTAATGAGGTCAGACTGGATGGAGACTTGTGTAAATACTTGCAGCATGGTGAATCTGCAGTGGAAATTTAGTGAGGAACAGCTTGTGGCTGAGGGAAGATATCTCTGGGAGGTGGGCGCTTTTACTTTACATTTGACGCTGTCAACTCAACAGCTAATTCAATGACCACTGAACTCCTGCCTCAACTTGACAGACGTGGGCGAGCTGTCAATTGCGAAAGTAAAGCTGAAAATCATTCTTAAGTGGCACTAAACAAGCCACTAATTACCTGAATTGGGTCCCCCGCCACTGCCTGTCGGGCCTGATCAATGCTGACAGACCCGACATTGGGAAAGGTATGTGCCGCTATGTAAAAAAAAACACTTTCCCACCCGACCCGCCACCAATCACACCCGCTGACCCCCCCGCAAAATTCCGGCCCCAAGATCTCAAATCCTGGCTCAGTATGTCTCCATGGATTGCAGGCCTGCTTTAGCATCTCATCCAAATGACTATTTACAGGTGAGCCTGGACAACAAGTAGCAGTGAGCTATTAAGGCAGACCTTCCAACTAGAGCTGCTGAAGCTTCAGCGCAATATTCTGTATCAATTGAAAAAAGAAATTTAGAAACCATAAGTAGAAAGCTTTACGCATAGTGGCCCTAAAATTCCACATGGGTTCTTCTGGCCTCCCATAGTAAGGGTACCAGCTGAGCCCCCAGGGAAATGATATAAATGGCTAAAAACAGCTGTTTACACCATTTCTCCGAGGGTTCTGCTGGTTACCCCACTGAAGTTATATTGGGGGGGATCTTCATCCTACCTGCCCAGCTAAAATGTCCCAGGTTACTTCCCCATCAGAAAGCCATTTCTGATTTTAATGGACGTTTCTAAGCTGTCTGCCCATATCCAGTGGAGTCCTACTTCACATATGCTGATCAGGGTCTGATGATGTTATCAGGCTCTGACAGCAATTTTAACTTCGGCCTGAGTGGGGAAACCGTCACAGTTTTCCCATCAGGTGACGGTCAGCCTGAAAACGATTGGGAAGCTGAAGAAGCCCTCCAGGCAAGTTTTTAAATTTCCTTTATGAGACCAAGAGTGCCTAAAGTTTAGCCCTGCCCTGCCCCAGATTCACCCCTTTCCCTACCACAAGACCCCATGCAACCCTCTTCCCCACACTTACCTGAGTGACGGTGGGTGGCCGAGGGCCACATAATTTGCCGGAGGTTGGCATCTGCTTCCCACTCGCTTCCCGCATGCTGGAATCATGCTGACAAGTAAAATCCCTCCCAGAAACTGGGAAAACCTCCAGGAATTTCAGGACCAGTGTGTCCTGCCTGAAGAACTATTCAAGGCAGTATGATCAGGTACCATTACCCTAGTATACAGACATTCAACCAAATAGTCAACTACTTCAACCAACATTGTTGGAACACGTAAAAGGCCATTTGAAAAAGTACTACTCTGCGTATTGATCCTCCAACATGAATTCTTGAAATCTTGCCATACTCTCAGCAACTATCAGGGCCAGTTTTAGAGGTGTCTCTCTTTGATAGCTGCACCCCATTGTTATGTCAGTTATATATGCTAACATACTGAAAGATGAATAAGACCATGTTCTCTGCCTTTACTTAAACTGAATACATCAAGACAAATGTTACAGATAAATAGCAATTTGTTCTGCAAACCAACTTATTTAAATTGTTTATTTCCAGCTTAACTATTAAATGCTAATAATATTATTTAGAATTGACGACACCCAGCTCTACCTCAGCACCACTTCTCTCGACCCCTCCACGGTCTCTATATTGTCAGACTGCTTGTCCGACATCCAGTACTGGATCAGCAGAAATTTTCTCCAATTAAATATTGGGTGATACCGAAGCCATTGTCTTCAGGCCCCGCCACAAACTCCGTTCCCTAGCCACCGACTCCATCCATTTCCCTAACAACTGTCTGAGGCTGAACCAGACAATTCAGAACCCTGGTGTCATATTTGACCCTGAAATGAGCTTCAAACCATATATTCGTGGCATAACTAAGACCGCCTATTTCCATCTCCGAAGCATTGCCCATCGCCGCCCCTGCCTCAGCTCATCCGCTGCTGAAACCCTCATCCATGCCATTGTTACATCTAGACTTGACTATTCCAATGCACTCCTGGCTGGCCTCCTACATTCTACCCTATGTAAACCTGAGGTCATTTAAAACTCTGCTGCCCGTGTCCTAACTCGCACCAAGTCCCATTCACCAATCACCCCTGTGCTCGCTGACTTACATTGGCTCCCGGTTAAGCAACGCCTTGATTTCAAAATTCTCATTCTTGTTTTCAAATCCCTCCATGGCCTCGCCTCTCCCTATCTCTGTAATCTCCTTCACCCCACAACCTCCCGAGATATCTGCACTCCTCAGATTCTGCCCGCTTGAGCATCCCTGATTATAATCGCTCAACCATCAGTAGCCGTGCCTTCAGCTGCCTAGGCCCTAAGCTCTGGAACTCCCTCCCTAAACCTCTCTGCCTCTCTACCTCTCTTTCCTCCTTTAAGATGCTCCTTAAAACCTACCTCTTTGAACAAGCTTTTGGTCATCTGTCCTAATTTCTATGTGGCTCGGTGTCAATTTTTTGTCTTATAACACTCCTGTGAAGCGCCTTGGGACGTTTTACTACATTAAAGGTGCTATATAAATACAAGTTGTTGTTGTTGTTGTTGAATTGATTCAGAGGAGTTTTTTTTATTCGTTTATGGGATATGAGCGTCGCTGACAAGCCCAGCATTTATTGCCCATCTCTAATTGCCCTTGAGAAGGGAGTGGTGAGCTGCCTTCTTGAACCGCTGCAGTCTGCAGGGTGAAGGGACTCCCACAGTGCTGTTAGGTAGGGAGTTCCAGGATATTGACCCAGCGATGATGAAGGATCGGCGATATACTTCGAAGTCAGGATGGTGTGTGACTTGGAGGGGAACTTGGAGGTGGTGGTGTTTCCATGCGCCTGCTGCCCTTGTCCTTCTAGGTGGAAGAGGTCGTGGTTTGGGAGGTGCTGCCGAAGAAGCCTTGGCGAGTTGCTGTAGTGCATCTTGTAGATGGTACACACTGCAGCCACGGTACGCCGGTGGTGGAGGGAGTGAATGTTTAAGGTGGTAGATGGGGTGCCAATCAAGCAGGCTGCTTTGTCCTGGATGGTGTCGAGTTTCTCGAGTGTTGTTGGGACTGCACTCATCCAGGCAAGTGGAGAGTATTCCATCACACTCCTTACTTGTGCCTTGTAGATGGTAGAAAGGCTTTGGGGAGTCAGGAGGTGAGACAATCACCGCAGAATACCCAGCCTCTGACCCGCTCTTGTTGCCACAGTATTTATGTGGCTGGTCCAGTTAAGTTTCTGGTTAATGGTGACCCCCAGGATGTTGATAGTGGGGGGATTTGGTGATGGTAATGCCGTTGAATGTCAAGGGGCGGTGGTTAGACTCTCGCTTGTTGGAGATAGTCATTACCTGGCACTTCTGTGGCGCGAATGTTACCTGTTGCTGAGTCTTACAGTGAAAGTGAGCTAATGAACTTCAGTAGAGTTGCACACCTGTAATTTCCACAGGGGTTGGGGGTTCTGATATAAATGACCATTTACACCATTTCTCCAGGGTTTCTGCCCATCCTCCACTGAAGTTATGGCAGGAGAACCCCCACAGAAATCCTACCCTGTTGTCATTAACCCAGGATGGTTCAGAAATTGTGTCAATTCAGTTATGTATTATTTCAGAAATTAAAGCATGAGATCTCAAAGCATTTTGAAGTATCAACATAAAGTATTGCAATTTTACCAACCATTTTTCCCCTTCTGAAATATTAGGAAATAATACCTCAACATCCATACAGAAAATACAGTTCAAAAACAGCAATGGTAAGCATTTGGAAATTTTGTTTATATACTAATTTTATTTTTGAAATTTTTTGAAATAATGCAGGAGCAATTAAAAGAACTTTGAAAAGATAATTATGTCATAGCCATGGTTAATATTTGTTCAAAAAAGTTATTCCACAAAATGATAAATGGAATCTGAAAATAAAGTATAAAGAAATTCAGCATATCTTTGTTTACCGTAAACTGAAATGTGGGAAGTTCTAATCTTGTATTATTTTGGAATGCAGAAATAGCATTGCAGTCCTCAAAGAACTTTGGTAATTAGAATATCAGTCATTACCAAAATTATCCTGTTTATATCTTTTGTAGGTTTTGAGGAGAAGTTAAGTTAATTGGCAATTACCAATCAAGATAACTTCTTGCACATAGAACTCCTCCCTGTATTTGTGTTTTTATTAAATCTATAACCTAAATATTACAGTTGATTATTTTATCATATGAATGCATATTACACCCAAATTCGTCTCCAGTATTTTAACAGAAGTGTTAACTCATTTATTTTAAATAGGTTTATATAAAATGTTCATATTTACAAACTTAGATCTATGGGAAGAGCTCTGCATATTCTCCATTTTGTTTTGCAAAGAGTTGAATAAACTGGAGTGACATAAGCCAAGGCAATCTCTATTGCGAGTACTTACTCATGATCTTATGTTCTGTATGGACAATGATTGCTGGATGCTTTCCTATTTGTCCATCTTGGCTGAGCATTTCCTATGTATGTGTCAGAATATACTTGCCAAAATCTTTATTTAAAAAAAAAAGTGACCTGAGAGCCATCACTAAACAGATTGATAACTAATGATAGGGAGTGGACACAGTCTAATGGGATCTTGATGGCTTGTGTTACCATAATAATAGGTGTACAAAACAAAATTGGAGATGATCCTGGGTAATTGATATTGCATGACCAGAATTGTCTTCTCCTTATATTTTTTAACACATCTTTCTTATTTCCTTTATTTTTAGATCCAACATTATTTGCCACATATTCCTGAAAGACCAATGGTAAAGCTATGCCTTTCTTACTAAGATGCCTTCCTTTCCTCTTTTAATGTGATTTTGCTATTGTTGGAGGTAAAGGCACTGTAGTTTCTGAAAGATCTTGAATCTATTTTTTCTGGTGTCCTGACTTCTGTATACTTTACTGTGTTCACTTTGAATCTCACATAACGACACAGGAAGGACAGGGAGCAGTCTGCAGTCTTGCCACCACATTATTTTAAGACTTTCACCAATTTAAACAAAGGAACAAATCTTTAAAACAGGGAGACATATGCAGCCTTTTAATAACGCCACACCCAAAAACCTGTCAAGAGGTCAATGAGATCAATGTGTTTCCCGATATAATAATCACTACCTTGAAAATGATTATAGTTTCAACTCAAGCTCACTTGAAATTGCGTGAAACGTTGATTATTCAGATTGATTGGTGAACGGTGTATGCTGATAAGTTGAAAGCAATGGCCCCAAAGTTCCTTGGTTTGCAGTCCTGGTGATTACATTGGGATAATGCTCAGCAATTCCCTCCAGCACTGACCCTGCCAAAGTTTGAGTGGGTCAGTGGGAAGGCATGGCATTTGCATAGGATGGGCAGGCACAAGCATTAATTTGGGTGCATTACTGAGCAAGGGGACAGATGTAGGAAAAAATATGTTTACCTCTTTGGGAATCCAGGGCACTCGCCTGGCCTGAACCTCACCAATGGGACCCATATTAGCATTTGTGGAGATCAGTGCTCCTCCATTCTCACGGCGCACCAGCTGCCGCTTTTATGCCAGGTCCCACAAGATCCTGAGAGCAGGAACTCCTAGTTTAGGGAATCCCGGCCCTGGCTTCATCAATTGCTTTGCAAGGAGCGGAATGCAGGTCTCTGCCATTTCCCTGGGAGTTCCGTCAGAGTTACAACATTGGTACCCCCTTGGAATTTATTTACGTGCCAGTAACTGAATAATGATAACTGGTGTATTTATATCACTCATATATAAGGGGGGGTGGGTGGTGGGAGGACTCAGGAAAGAGTAAATTTAAAAGCAGCGAGAGAAATGTCAAGGCTCCAGAGCAGAGTAGAGTTTTGGGTAAAAATAAGCAAAGTGGGTCAGGGAGGGACAGAGAGAGTAACAAAGGTAATAAGGCATCAGTGACTAAGGTGACATCAGGGAAAAACAGAAATAAGTCAAAGCTAAAGGCACTATATCTGAATGCGCGCAGCATTCGCAACAAAATAGATGAGTTAATAGCACAGATAGAAATGAACAGGTTTGATCTAATAGCCATAATGGAGACGTGTTTGCAAAGTGGCCAAGGTTGGGAACTAAATATTCCAGGATACTTAACTTTTAGAAGAGATAGGCAAAATGGAAAAGGAGGAGGGGTAGCCCTGATAATAAAGGATGGGATAAAGACAGTGGAGAGAAAGGATCTTAGCTCCAAAAATCAAGAAGTAGAATAAGTTTGGGTGGAGCTAAGGAACAGCAAGGGGCAGAAAACATTGTTGAGAGTTGTTTATAGGCCCCCACACAGTAGTTGTAATGTAGGGCAGTGTATAAATCAGGAATTTAGAGGCACATGCAACAAGGGTAATAAAGTAACCATGGGGGACTTTAATCTACACATAGACTGGGCAAACCAAATTTGCAGTAATAGTGTGGAGGATGAATTCATGGAATGTATGCAAGATAGTTTTTTAGATCAGTATGTTGAGGAACCGACTAGGGAACAGGCTCTTTTAAATCTAGTATTGTCTAATGAGAAAGGGTTAATTAATAACCTTGTAGTAAAGGGGCCTTTAGGAAAGAATGACCATAATATGCTAGAATTTTATATTGAGTTTGAAAGTGATTTAGTTAGATCCAAAACTAGGGTCTTAAATCTAAACAAAGCAAACTATGTAGGTGTGAGGGGCTAGTTGGCTATGGTAGATTGGGAAACTACATTAAAAGGTATGATGGTAGATAAGCAATGGCTAGCATTTAAAGAATTAATACATAATTTACAACAAATATACATTCCTTTAAGGTACAAAAGCCCCACAGGAAATGTGGTCTAACCGTGGCTAACAAGAGAAGTTAAATATAGTATTAGATCAAAGGAAGAGGCTTATAATGTTGCCAAAAAGAGTAGTAAGCCTGAGGATTGGGAGGATTTTAAAATTCAGCAAAGGAGGACCAAGAAATTGAAAAAGAAAGGGAAAATAGAATATGAGAGTAAACTAGCGAGAGACATAAAAACAGACTGTGAAAGCTTCTATATGTATGTAAAAAGGAAAAGATTAGCGAAAGTAAATGTGGGTCCCTTACAGGCTGAGACAGGAGAAATTATAATGGGGAATAAGGAAATGGCAGAGAAATTAAACGAATACTTTGGGCTGGATTTTGCCGGCGCTCAGAGGGCGGGTTTGGATCAAAGGGTAAAATCATTTTGATTGACGGCGGGTTGCGATGCCACCGTCAACCCGCCGCCAAACAATTTTCCCAAGTGTCGGGTCCCCGAATTGCGCATGGACCCGACACCTAGCGGCGGGAAGAGGATTAAAGCCAATTACCTGCCTATTAACAGGTAGTTGACCGTCTATTTTTTAATTTTGCCACTTCCGCCTCGGGTTTCCTGACGTCTGGACACCATGCCAGGTAAGTGTGGCATGTTGTGAGTCTGCTGTAATGTTTCTGGATTGATGACAGCTGCAGAAGTGGTGCGAAGGATCCAATGGTACACTGGTGAGTCTCAGAGGTAAGAAAATGTTGGGAAATTCATTTTTAATGCATTTACAAATTGTTTAGGTAACAAGTTTTGAAATCCATGTCCAGTGCCACCTTATTGGGAGAACCTCTCTCACCAGTGACAGATCGCTTCTGTCACCTCACCTGCAGCTGCCATCTTTTCCAGGCTATGGACGGAGTCAGTGGAGAGCCTGGGTACAAGAGCTCACCTTGGTACAGTGATTGTCAGTGTTTGCAGCACCTCAATGCTGTCAAACACTGAGAAATCAGCTGTCAAAAAAAAATTGTGCGTGTTCCCTTTAAAAAAAACGGCAGATGACGCGTCATCAAATGACGTCATCTGACCGGCTTCTTCTTAATTGGCCGGCAAGCCCGCAGGGCGGGCTTAACAAGGTCAATCAACGTAAAATCACGTCTGTGGGCCGGATGCAGTTGGGGGTGGGACTGGAAGCCGGAAACCACCTGACCCATACCCAACCTGCCTCCATTGAAAAAATCGCCGCCTTTGTATCTGTCTTCATGGGAAAAGACGCAAAAAACTTCCCGGAAATAGTGGAGAACCAAGGCTCTAGCGAGAATGAGGAAATTAGTATAAGTGAAAAAAATAGTACTGGAAAATTAATGGGACTGAAAGCCAATAAATCCCCTGGACCTGATGGCCTACATCCTAGGGTCTTTAAAGAGGTGGCTATAGAGATAGTAGATGCGTTGGTTGTTATTTTCCAAAATTCCATAGATTCTAGAACAGTTCCCGTGGATTGGAAGGTAACAAATGTAATTCCACTATTTAAGAAAGGAGGAAGAGAGAAAATGGGAAGCTACAGACCAGTTAGCCTGACATCAGTAGTAGGGAAAATGCTAGAATCTATTATTAAGGATGCGGTAACAGGGCACTTAGAAAATAATAATAGGATTGGGCAGAGTCAACACGGATTTATGAAAGGGAAATCGCATTTGACGAATCTGTTAGAGTTTCTTGAGGGTGGAACGAGCAGAATAGATAAGGGGGAACCAGTGGATGTGGTGTATTTGGATGTTCAGAAGGCATTCAATAAGGTGCCACACAAGAGCTTATTAAACAAAATTAGGGCTCATGGGATTGGGTGTAATATACTAGCATGGATTGAGGATTGGTTAATGGGCAGAAAACAGAGAGTAGGAATAAACGGGTCATTTTCAGGTTGGCAGGCTATAACTAGTGGGGTACCGCAAGGATCAGTGCTTGGACCTCAGCTATTCACAATCTAAATCAATGATTTGGATGAGGGGACCAAATGTAATATATCCAAGTTTGCTGATGATACAAAGCTGGACTGGAATGTAAGTTGTGAGGAGGATGCAAAGAGGCTTCAAGGGTATATAGACAGGCTAAGTGAGTGGGCAAGAACATAGTAAATGGAATATATTGTGGAGCAATGTGAAGTTATCCACTTTGGTAGGAAAAATAGAAAAGCAGAGTATTTTCTAAATGATGAGAGATTGGGAAATGTGGTGTTCAGAGGGACCTGGGTGTCCTTGTACATGAATCACTGAAAGTTAACATGCAGGTACAGCAAGCAATTAGGAAAGGAAATGGCATGTTGGCCTTTATTACAAGAGGATTTGAGTATAAGAGTAAAGACGTCTTACTGCAATTATATAGGGCCTTGGTGAGACCACACCTGGCGTATTGTGTACAGTTTTGGTCTCCTTACCTAAGGAAGGATATACTTGCCATAGAGGGAGTGCAACTAAGGTTCACCAGACTGGTTCCTGGGATGGGGGCATTGTCCTATGGGGACAGATTGAGTAGACTAGGCCTATATTCTCTAGAGTTTAGAAGAATGAGTGGTGATCTCATTGAAGCATACACAATTCTTACAGGACTTGACAGGGTAGATGCAGGGAGGATGTTTCCCCTGGCTGGGGAGTCTAGAACCAGGGTTACAGTCTCAGAATAAGGGGCCGGCCATTTAGGACTGAGATGAGGAGAAAGTTCTTCACTCAGAGGGTGGTGAATCTTTGGAATTCTCTACCCCAGAGGGCTGTGGAGGCTCAGTCGTTGAGTATATTCAAGACAGAGATCGATAGATTTTTGAATATTAAGGGAATCAAGGGACATGGGGATAGTGTGGGAAAGCGGAGATGAGGTAGAAGATCAGCCATGATCTTATTGAATGACGAAGCAGGCTCGAATGACCAAATGGCCTACTCCTGCTCCTATTTCTTATGTTCTTATGTTTTTATGTTCATACATATGCTGAGTGTGCCACTGGTGTTAGTAATCATCTCCTATGTATCTTATAGTGCTTATAAGCTTTGGTATATATTCGTTAGATTTCTTCTGTACTAATTAAAAAGATACTTATAATTGCGTTTCTAATTGGGCAATAGCACACTATTTGGCAACAGTAATTACATTTTAGCTATGTCTATGGTAAGACTTTGCTCAATCTAACGGAGCTACTTTGTTCTAATCTATTTTTGTCCAGTAGATGAACTACTGCCCAGATTATGAGCAGTTCAAAACTGTCTCTTATTTGTAATGTAAATTTAAAACCAACCCGCTCCCAGGAGGTGGGTCTCTCATTTATATATTTTAAAAAGTGCTGCTTCAGATTTTACCTCCATTTTAAATTTAAACCGTTAGATGAAGGGAGGCATGGACTGCTGGATCCAGCAGGTAAGTACCTTTCCAGCCTTGCTTGTGGGCAGGAGGAGCAGGAGTACGTCCGCCCCCGCCCCCCCAACAGTCTTTCCGAACTCTTCCATCCTCCTCTGTGCTCCTCAACTATGGCCTCTGACCTCCCCCTGACCCTTCTGATCTCCCTCCGACCCTTCCAATCTCCCCCCGACTTTTCTGATCTCTCCTCCGACCCTTCCGATCTTCCCCACCCCTCCGGCCTCTGATCTCCCACTCCCTCCCCCCGCCCCTGAACCTTCCGATTGCCACCCACCACCCCCTCCACCCAAGCCTCTGATCTCCCCCAACACCGGCCTCTGATCCCTCCCACCCTCCTCACCGCCCCTGGCTATGGGCCTGGTGCCAAAGGCCTACCCGACCAGCAGCCTCTCAATCTGGCTGGCTGCGGCCTGGAAACGGCGACAAAAATTGTTAATCAGGTCCTTCCAATAAATTCGGCAGGACCTAAAGGAGCCCATCCTTCTGGATTTCCTGAATGCAAAAGAGCCCCTCCATTCCCTCCCTGCCTCCACGTAAATATTGGGGCCAATATTGTGGAGAGTTTAATTAGAGGGATCTATGGAGCACTTCATGCAGTGAAAAAAAAATTCACGCAGTGAGCAAAATAGAACTTCAAATGTAACGTCATGGCAGCAAGAAATGTGATTCATCATATTTTTTAATTGCTTTTAACATAGAAGATAGGAGCAGGAGTAGGCCATTCAGCCCCTCGAGCCTGCTCCGCCATTCAATGAGATCATGGCTGATCATCCAAATTCAGGACCCTGTCCCTGCCTTCTCTCCATATCCCTTGATCCCTTTAGCCTTAAGAAATATATCTAACTCCTTCTTGAATATATTTAATGAATTGGCCTCTACTGCCTTCTGTGGTAGAGAATTCCACAGGTTCACCATTCTCTGGGTGAAGAAATTCCTCCTCATCTCTGTCCTAAATGGCTTACTCCTTATCCTTAGACTATGACCCCTGGTTCTAGACTCCCCGGCCATTGGGAACATCCTTCCTGCATCTAGTCTGTCTAGTCCTGTTAGAATTTTATAAGTTTCAATGAGATCCCCTCTCATTCTTCTGAACTCCAGTGAGTATAAGCCCAATTGACCCAATCTCTCCTCATACGTCATTCCTGCCATCCCAGGTATGAGCCTGGTGAATCTTCGCTGCACTCCCTCCATGGCAAGAACATCCTTCCTCAGATAAGCCGACCAAAACTGCACACAATACTCAAGATGTGGTCTCACCAAGAACCTGTAAAACTCCAGCAAGACATCCTTGTTCCTGTACTCAAACCCTCTCGCTACGAAGGCCAATATACCATTTGCCTTCTTAACCACCTGCTGCACCTGCATGCTTACCTTCAGCGACTGGTGCACAAGGACACCCAGGTCTGGTTGCACTTCCCCTTCACCCAATCTATTGCCATTCAGATAATAATCTGCCTTCCTGTTTTTGACACCAAAGTGGATAACCTCGCATTTATCCATGTTATATTGCATCTGCCATGCTTCTGCCCAATCACCCAACCTGTCCAAATCATACTTGAGTTTCTCAGCATCCTCCTCACAGCACACACGCCCACCCAGCTTTGTGTCGTCTGCAAACTTGGAGATATTACATCTAGTTCCCTCGCCTAGATCATTAATATATATTGTGAACAGCTGGGGTCCTAGGACCGATCCCTGCGGTACCCCACTAGTCACTGCCTGCCACTCGGAAAAAGACCCGTTTATTCCAACTCTTTGCTTTCTGTCTGCCAACCAGTTCTCTATCCAAGTCAATACCTTGCCCCCAATCCCATGTGCCTTAACTTTACACGCTAATCTCTTATGTGGGACCTTATCGAAAGCCTTCTGAAAGTCCAAATACACCACATCCACTGGTTCTCCCTTATCTATTTTACCAGTTATATCCTCAAAAAAATTCCAGTAGATTAGTCAAGCACGATTTACCTTTTGTAAATCCATGTTGACTTTGTCCGATCCTGTCACTGTTTTCCAAGTGCTCTGCTATTACATCTTTTATAATGGACTCTAGCATTTTCCCCACTACCGATGTCAGGCTTGCCGGTCTATAATTCCCCGTTTTCTTCCTACCACCTTTTTTGAATAGTGGGGTAACATTAGCTACCCGCCAATCCATGGGTACTGTTCCAGAGTCTATCGAATTTTGGAAGATGACTAGCAATGCATCTACTATTTCTGGGGCCACGTCCTTAAGTACCCTAGGATGTAGATTATCAGGCCCTGGGGATTTATCGGCCTTCAATCCCGTCAATTTCCCCAACACCATTTCCCTACAAATACTGATTTCTTTCAGTTCCTCCCTCTCATTAGACCCTATGTTCCCCGACATTTCTGGGAGGTTATTTAACATCATACTCTTTATATCTGCAAAAAATCCTTTATGAGGGTAACAGCTTGTCATCGGATATGTCACAACCTCATTTCTCTTCATGATGTATTTCTTCCCTTTGTTTGATTTTAGCTTCTGCCTTATCTTATTAATTAATAGGCCTGGGTGTCTAGTTTCAGCAACTTTAATACTTTATTAAGAAATTCAAGATTTAGCCCCTGCCTGATCTTATATTGATACATCAATCATATTGAACAAGCAAATGAAATGCGTCTGTATACTTACATATATGCGACTCGTTGGATGACTGTCAGATGCCTTGAGTTTGGGCTCCAGTGTCTTTAATTCAAGCTGCTTGCAGGTCACCAGGATACACTATAGATAAGTGTGAGGTGGTACATTTTGGTAGGAAGGTTAAGGAGGCCACATACTACTTGGAAAGTAAGTGGTAAAGGAGCAGAGGGATCTGGGGGTACAGATACACAAATCACTAAAAGTAGTGACGCAGGTTAATAAGGCCATTAAAAAAAAAGCAAACAAAGCACTGGGGTTCATTTCTAGAGGGAGGGAACTGAAAGGCAGAGAAGCTATGTTACAAAGTTACAAAGTATTTATAGCACAGAAACAGGCCAGTCGGCCCAACAGGTCCATGCCGGTGTTTATGCTCCACACGAGCCTCCTCCCACCCATCTACATCTAACCTTAACATATCCTTCTATGCCTTCCTCTCTGATGTGCTTATCTAGCTTTCCCTTAAATGCATCTACGCTATTCGCCTCAACTACTCCCCGTGGTAGTGAGTTCCACATTTTTATCACTCTCTGGGTAAAGAAGTTTCTCCTGAATTCCCTATTGGATTTATTAGTGACTATTGTTGCGGCTGCCACGGAACACGAATGGAGGCCGAACCGATCTGAGGAACACATGGCTTTTATTACATTCTCTTGAGAGATGGCTGCTCCAGCTCCTCTCTCTGCTAAACCCGAAAACAGACTGAGGGCGACACCCGCGCTTTTGAGTACACACTGAGGGCGACGCCCGCTCCTTTGTCATGCCTTAAAGGCAGCATGCTTCTTAAAGGCAAGGTGGCCGATTTATTGTCCACGGACGGAAAAGTGGATTGCACCCGTTTAGGTGGCGATCCGCCACACAGCTCCCCCCAGAATCCGCTTAGGAGGTGTGGACGAGACGGTGCGGCGGTCTGATGGGCCGACCGGAGCGGCTCTTGTAGGACGCCGGTGGACGTGGAACGGTCGGGCGTGGAGCAGCCGGGTGTACTGGCTTGAGGGCAGGTCGGCCGCGTGGCGGTGGACGAGCTACTGGGACCTGCTCACCGGGCTCCGAGTTTGCTGGCTTGAGTCGGTCAACCGACACTTTTTCAGTCCTGTCGCCCACTTGTAGGTCGAAAAATTTGTCCCCAGCCTGTAGCACTTTGTAGGGCCCGTCGTACGGGGGTTGAAGGGGTCCGCGGTGGGCATCGTGCCGGACGAAAACGAACCGTGCCTGGTGCAGGCTTAGCGGGACGTGTGAGGTGGATTCGCCGTGCCGGGCAATGGGCACTGGGGCGAACTGTAGCGCTGGTGAGGCGAAGTCGTGGCGTTGCTGGTCGGCTGACCAGGGTGTCGTGGCGGTGGGCAGGAACTCGCCGGGTACGCGCAGCGGCTGGCCGTACACGAGCTCTGCTGCCGATGCGTGGAGGTCTTCTTTAACCGCGGAGCGCAGGCCGAGGAGGACCCACGGGAGTCGGTCGGTCCAGGCGCCGTCCTGGAGGCTGGCTCGAAGAGATGCCTTCAAGGATCTGTGGAACCGCTCACACAGTCCGTTGGCTTGGGGGTGGTACGCTGTGGTGCGGTGAATGGTCACCCCGAGATTGCGTGCGATGGCGGTCCAGAGTTCAGAGGTAAATTGCGGACCTCTGTCCGACGTCATGTCGGAGGGGACGCCGAACCGTGCGACCCAGCTGCTGACGAAGGCTCTGGCGATGTCGGCGGTGGTGGCAGAGGTCAGTGGAATTGCCTCGGGCCAGCGCGTGGTGCGGCCGACGATCGTCAGCAAGTGCGTGTGGCCTTGCGACGGCGGCAGGGGCCCGACGATGTCCACGTGGATGTGGTCGAATCTACGTGAAGGGACGGTGAACTCCTCGAGGGGTGCTTTCGTGTGTTGCTGCACCTTGGCCCGTTGGCAGGCTAGGCAGGAGTTGGCCCAAGTACGCACATCCTTGTGAAGGCCGCGCCAGACAAAGCGGTTGGCTACCAATTTGATGGATGCGCGGGTGCCGGGGTGGGAGAGGTTGTGGAGAATCTCGAATACCCGGCGGCGCCAGGACGCTGGGACGACGGGCCGAGGTTGAGATAGGGATATGTCGCACTTGACCATGACTGCGGTCGGGCCGCAGGCGACGTCGGCCAGGCGTAGCCCTGGTAGGTTGGTAGGTGCGGAGAGCAGATCAGGGTCCGTGAGCTGGTCTGCTGCGAGTTGAGCGTAGTCGATTGCCAGGTGTGCGGCGTGGATGGCGGGGTGGGAGAGGCAGTCGGCTACCACGTTGTCTCGGCCGGAGACGTGTTGGATGTCCGTGGTGAACTCGGACACTGCCGCGAGCTGGCGCTGCTGCCTGGCGGACCAGGGGTCGGTTGTCTTTGCCATTGCGAATGTCAGGGGTTTGTGGTCGACAAACGCAGTGAAGGGGTGGCCCTCCAGCAAAAACCGAAAATGGCAGACCGCCAGGTACAGCGCGAGGAGCTCGCGGTCGAAGGTGCTGTACTTGACCTCCGGGGGGCGTAGTTGGCGGCTGAAGAAGGCAAGTGGTTGCCAGGCGCCGTCGATCCACTGCTCGTACACGGCACCGACCGCGTGGTCGGAGGCGTCCGTGGTGAGCGCTACTCTGGCATTGGGCCGTGGGTGCGCGAGCAGGGTGGCGTCGGCGAGCGCGGTCTTGGTGGAGTTGAAGGCGGCTGATACGTCTGCCGTCCATTCGACCGCCATCTTGCCGCTCCTGCCCCGGAGGGCTTCATACAGGGGCCTCATGTGGGACGCCGCTTTGGGGATGAAGCGGTTGTAGAAATTCACCATCCCGAGGAACTCCTGGAGTCCTTTGATGGTGGTGGGGCGGGGAAATTGCTGGACGGCCTGCACCTTGGTGGGCAGGGGAATGGCCCCAGCATGGGTGATGTGGTGGCCGAGGAAGTCGATCTTGTCCAGGCCGAACTGGCACTTGGCTGGGCTGAGGATGAGCCCGTGGTCGCTGAGGCGCCCGAACAGGATGTGAAGGTGTTCGAGGTGTTCCTGCTTGGAGGAACTGGCTACCAGGATGTCATCCAGGTAGACGAACAGGAACTTCAGGTCCCGAAGGACCGAGTCCATGAGCCGTTGGAATGCCTGGGCCGCATTTTTGAGGCCGAAGGGCATCCGCAGGAACTCGAAAAGCCCGAAGGGGGTGATTACGGCCGTCTTGGGGACGTCCGCGGGGTGGACGGGGACTTGGTGGTAGCCGCGCACCAGGTCGACTTTGGAAAAGACTGCGCGGCCGGCCAGTCTAGCTGAGAAGTCCTGAATGTGCGGCACGGGGTACCGAACAGGGGTGGTGGCATCGTTGAGGCGGCGGTAATCCCCGCAGGGGCGCCAACCCCCGCCTGGTTTGGGGGCAATGTGGAGTGGGGAGGCCCAGAGACTGTTGGAGCGGCGGATGATGCCGAGCTGTTCCATAGTGGCAAACTCGGTCCGCGCGATCTCCAGTTTGGCCGGGTCCAGCCTGCGGGCGTGGGCGTACACTGGGGGGCCTGTGGTGGGGTTGAAGTGTTCCACCCCATGTTTGGCGACCTCCGCGGAGAAGGTCGGGTTGGTGAGGGCCGGGAATTCGGCCAGGAGTGCCGAGTAGTCATCCGTGGCCCGGGCGTGGCACTGTGACGCCATGTCGGCGGGTTGATGGGGGGCCATGGCACCCAGGATGGGGGACATGGTGTTCATGTCCACGAGGCGGTGTCGAGGGATGTCTACCAGTAGGCCGTGGGCGCACAGGAAGTCTGCGCCGATGAGAGGGGAGAGTACCTTGGCAGTGATGAACTCCCATCGGTAGCGGCAACCAGCGAGGTCGAGGGTGACTGTGCGGGTGCCGTACGTCCGGATGTCCGAGCCGTTAGCGGCAGCCAGCGCCTGTCCTCGTTCGCCCTTTTGGATGTCGAGGGCGGAGGCCGGGATGATGCTGTGCTGAGCTCCAGTGTCGCACAGGAACCGGCGGCCGGTTTTGTCATCCGTGACGTACAGCAGGGAGCCCGCGTGGCCCACGGCCATCGCGGGGGCTGGTACGGGGGTGGACTTGAAGGAGCAGGGAGGTGTGCACCGTTGTGCCCTGGCGCCAAACCGTGCGTGGTAGTAACAGTAGCCCGGGTTTGTGGGGCGCGAAGGCCCCATGGGCCCCGTGGCTGGGCCTTGTGGCCACGTGGTGGCCGGTGAGGGGCGCGCCCAGGCTGTGGCTGCCAGGTCCGGAGCGACGTCGCGGCTGGAGTGAGCGGACAGCAGCTTGTCAGCCTCGTCGGCCAGGGCTTCTAGGTCCGTGAGGCCGGACGCCACGATCGCTGGGCGGATGCTAGGAGGTAGCTGGCGGATGAACAGCGTGCGGAAGAGGGACCCGGGTGGGCTCTCGTCGGTGAGTGAGAGCATGTGGGAGAGGAGGTCTGACGGTGAGGCGTCACCGAGGCCTGGAAGGTTGAGGAGGCGGCAGTTTCGCTGGTATGTCGAGGTCGTAAATTTTTTAAGGAGCGCGGCCTTAAGATGTGCATACTTGCCCTCCTCTGGTGAGTTCTGCAGCGCTATCCAGACCTTCGTGACTGTGGAGCTACCGAGTGATGCGACGAGGTAGTCATACTTCGTCCCATCTGTGGTGATGTGTCGCAGCCGGAATTGGGACTCAGCTTGGAGGAACCAGGCTTCGGGCTGGTTTTCCCAAAACTCCGGCAGTTTCACGGAAACTGCGTTCGTGTCCGCCATTGCAGTGCTCGGAATACGTTCTGAGCGTCGGGGTCACCAATGTTGCGGCTGCCGCGGAACACGAATGGAGGCCGAACCGATCTGAGGAACACATGGCTTTTATTACATTCTCTTGAGAGATGGCTGCTCCAGCTCCTCTCTCTGCTAAACCCGAAAACAGACTGAGGGCGACACCCGCGCTTTTGAGTACACACTGAGGGCGACGCCCGCTCCTTTGTCATGCCTTAAAGGCAGCATGCTTCTTAAAGGCAAGGTGCCCGATTTATTGTCCACGGACGGAAAAGTGGATTGCGCCCGTTTAGGTGGCGATCCGCCACACTATCTTCTATTTATGGCCCCTAGTTTTGTTCTCGCCCACAAGTGGAAACATCTTCTCTACGTCTACTCTATCAAACCCTTTCATAATCATAAAGACCTCTATCAGGTCACCCCTCAGTCTTCTCTTTTCTAAAGAAAAGAGCCCCATCCTGTTCAATCTTTCCTGATGGGTATAACCTCTCCGTTCTGGTATCATTCTAGTAAATCTTTTTTGCACCTTCTCCAGTGCCTCTATATCCTTTTTATAATATGGAAACCGGGGCTGTTCACAGTACTCCAGTGTGGTCTAACCAAGGTTCTATACAAGTTTAACTAAAGACGATTTAAACTTATTGTTGTTCAGATGGTGGTAAGAGCCATGTCCAGAGGGGATATCCCTTATCATCAAGTAGCCAGCCTGCAACTTGATGGCCTGGTTGGAATAAGTGACACAGAGGACTGACGCGGGATGAAAGAGTCAGGATACCTGGTACAGACCTGCATGGTGCGCTGCCTGTGGTTGGAAACCAGCTGAATGTTGCGGAAGTGGAATCTCTTACAATTGGCAAGGCAATGTGAATGCAGTATATGGCACCTTGCACCCTGGGGAAGCCTGCCATGTGGCGAAGCCTAGTGCTCTCTCATCCTGCTTCACTCTGACCATGGGAAAGAAGGTGTTCCTCCTGATATAGAGAGCCTCGGTGACCTCCCAGGTACAGCAGTGCACTGTAAACTGTGAGATGTTGCTGATGTCACCTGCTGCAGCCTGAAAGGAGTCCGTGGCAGTAAACAGCAACTGTGACCTTTGTAATGTATATACCTTTAAGGGAGGAACTACTTTTTACAGCTCATGTATACTGTAGTACCGGCAGTGACCACACCTGTATATAGCACTGAGTAGTAATCTGTACAGGCAGTTCCACTGTGAGCCACGTTGAGTAAACACCTGTTGTACCGTTTCTCCTGCAGTCTGTGTCTTATTATACACAGACACTACATTGGCGACAAGGCAAGTTCGAACCTACCTGCAACTCTGCATCACCTCCCGGGGATTCGTTCCTGGAGATCAGTGGATTGGAGGTCCAGGCCAGAGACTCGGGCGTCGACCACGGGCAACCGCCCAGTCATCCAGCAGAGACTCGAGAATTGCGGGGGAGGCTGTCGAGAGCCAGGCTTGGCTTTCCAGTCGAGGTGGTCCAGCGAAACGGGCTGGCAACAGGTAGTGCGCAGACCCTTCCCGGACAGCGGCGGGCTAGAGCCCGACCGAGCGGCGCAGCAAAGGGCCGAGCAGCGTCGATGGGGGAGAGAGAGAGAGGGCAGAGTGCACAGGGCGCAGCCAGTGTTCAGGGGCCGAGCAGCGTCAAAGAGAGGGAGAGAGAGACGCGCAGCAACCCGCAAGGCGCCGCCATTTCCACGAGTACCGCCGAGAGCGGCGTTGGCAGCAGCAGGGGAGGAAGGAAAGCGCGGGAGACACCATTTTAAGCCATTGGGAGACGCCATTTTAAACCACACCCAAAATGCCGAAGAGTGGCAGTATCACCGCATTTGACAATGAAGTGGAAGATTGGACTACATATGTCGAACGAATAGAGGTGTACTGCAAGGCAAATGAGGTGTCAGATGACAAGAAAGCGTCGGTATTGTTAAATTTAATGGGTGCAAAGACGTATGGTTTATTACGAAATCTAGTAACCCCAACAAAGCCAATGGAAAAGAGTTTTGAAGACATAGTAACGATACTACAGGAACATTTAAACCCCACACCGCTGCTGATAGCAGAAAGATTCAAGTTTCACAAACGGAACCAGCATAAGGATGAAAGCAATGCTGATTATTTAACAGAACTGCGCAAACTATCGAAACAGGGCCAGTTTGGAGCGGGACTGGCAGATACCTTGAGGGACAAGTTTGTGTGTGGGCTTCAAAATGAAGGAACCCAGAAACGGCTTTTATCTGAAAAGGACCTGACGCTGGAAAAGGCTTTCAGCATTGCGGTATCATATGAAGCAGCAGCACGGGGCGCTGCAGAGATACAACAGAGACCGCAAGAATATGGCACAAACGAAATGTCATATGGAACAGAGAAGTGCTATCGCTGCGGCAGAACAACACACGACCAGAATGATTGCTGGTTCAAAGACAAAGTGTGCAGACAGTGTGGAAAAGTAGGACACATGGCATGAGTCTGCAGGTCGGGAAAGAAAACCAGCAATAAGAAACCTACCAAAGGAAAGTACAAGAAGGTACATAAGATGACGGAGAATAGTTCAGACGAACAAAAGAGTGATAATGACTCCGAAAGCAGGGAACTGAGTTGTCTGAAACTACATAATGTGATCAAAACGGAGGATCACCGAACCATTTAGGTCACTCTCAAGATAGCAGGAGTCCAGGTAAAGATGGAATTGGACACAGGATCAGCCCATACAGTCATAAACCGACGGGACTACGAGCGGCTATTCTCACACATACCCTTGAGAGACACAAAAATTATTTTGAAGACGTGCACGGGGCAAAAAGTCTACCCCAAAGGAAAAATAAGGGTGACCGTTATATATAATGGTAAGGAAACACCAAAACTAGACCTGTATGTATTGAAGATATTTTCGCCTCACTATCTGGAGGGAAACGCTTCACTAAGATTGATCTGGCCCAGGCGTATCTGCAAATGGAGGTAGAAGAAGCATCAAAAAAATACCTCACAATCAACACCCATAAAGGTCTCTACCAATACAACCGGCTGGTATTCGGGGTAGCATCAGCTCCGGCTATTTGGCAGAGGGCAATGGAACAAGTCCTGCAAGGGATCCCAGGGACCCAGTGTTATTTGGACGACATCCTGGTCACGGGCGAAAATGACAGTGATCACCTTGCCAACCTGGAGCAGGTGCTCACTAGATTGCAGGAATATGGGCTCCGAGCTAACCGCCCCAAATGCGAGTTGTTTAGAAAACAGATCTCGTATTGTGGCCACGTTATCGATAAAGAGGGGTTACATAAGTCCCCAGAGAAGATTGAGGCAGTAGTCAAGGCTCCAGCACCGGAAAATGTGTCACAACTGAGGTCGTTCCTCGGGCTGGTAAACTACTACCATAAGTTCTTGCCAAATTTGTCTACAATACTACACCCACTGAACACCCTACTGCAAACTGGGGTGCCATGGAAGTGGAGTGACGAATGTAGATGAGCTTTCCAGAAGAGCAAAACACTAATCACATCGAAAGAGGTATTGGCCCATTACAACCCGGCATTACCAATTCGGTTGGCATGTGATGCGTCACCCTACGGCATTGGAGCGGTGCTGTCGCACAAATTCTTGGACGGCTCAGAGAGGCCAATAGCCTTTGCGTCACGATCACTAACCTCAGCCGAGCGTAACTACACCCAGATTGACAGGGAGGCCCTCAGCCTAGTGTGTGGAGTGAAAAAGTTCAATCACTATCTGCACGGGCAGAAATTCACCTTGCTGACTGATCACCAGCCTCTTGTCTCCATTTTTAATCCGAAGAAGGGCGTTCCGGTGATGACTGCACAACGACTACAAAGATGGCCACTTTTTCTAGGGGCGCACCACTATGAGATTGAATATAAGGGCACGAAACAGCATGGAAATGCTGATGGGCTATCATGCCTGCCACTGCCTACTGCGGAGGAAGCACCAGCAGTGGACCCTGTCGAAATATTCCATTCGACGATAGTTGAATACCTACCGGTAACTAACGCTTGTATCGAAAAGGAAACACGAAATGACCCGACACTGTCTCGGGTATATGATTTGACGGTGAAGGGATGGCCAGCACATGGCGACTCACTGTTGCCAGCATTCTCAACAAGGAGAGAACAGCTGTCAGTGTGCCGGGGGACCTTGATGTGTGGATCCCGAGTGGTAATTCGACCCAAGTTAAGGGATAGAGTGCTCAATGAGCTTCATGAGGGTCATCTGGGAGGGGTAAAAATGAAAAGCCTAGCCAGGGCTTATGTGTGGTGGCCGGGAATCGATAAACAAATCGAGGACCTGACCAAGAGCTGCTCAGGATGCCAGAGAGTCCAAAATGCACCACCACAGGCCCCTCTACACCCATGGGAGTGGCCCTCATCTCCATGGCAACGGTTGCATATTGATTTTGCTGGTCCATTCATGGACTCAATGTTTTTAATAGCCGTGGATGCGCACTCGAAATGGCCTGAGGTCATCAAAATGTCCTCCACCACCACGGAGAAAACTATTGCAGTCCTACGGACCATTTTTGCCAGGAATGGCTTGCCAGAACAGATTTGCTCCGACAACGGACCACAGTTTGTGTCCAAAGAGTTCCGGAGGTTCTTGAAAAAGAATGGGGTAAGGCATTACACATCCACCCCGTATCATCCAGCCACAAATGGATTGGCTGAGAGGTTCGTACAAACCTTTAAGAAGGCAATAAAGGCTATGTACAATGACAACATTCCGCTGCAGCACAAGGTGGACAATTTCCTGTTCGCCTACCGGAATGCGAAACATGCAGTCACCAACCAGGCCCCAGCCATGATGTTTTTTAACCGAAGGTTAAGATCTTGCCTGGATTTGCTCAGACCAAACGTACGAAGAGATGTTGAGAGTAAGCAATTCCAGCACATCCATGAGAAGCCAACAAGGAGCTTCAATGTAGGGCAACCAGTCTTGGCCCGCGACTACCGAACAGAAAAATGGCAGCCAGGAACGATATGCACACGGCAGGGCCCACTAATGTACACAGTAGACGTTGGGGAGAGCATCGTGAGACGCCATGCTGACCAGATCCTAGAGTCACAGGAACAAGTCAACCCCATGCCTCGCCCATATGTACCTGGTGATGAACCCGACGTACAGGTTGATGTGCCTCAATGAATCCGAGACTCGACGTTAACGGAGCAAAGCAAGGCTTTTATTAACTCAGAAAGTAATACACATTGGAGAAGTGTCTCTCATCCAGAGATCTGCTGTACTGCTGTGAGACACGCTGGGGCTTGCTTAAGTAGGGGCCAGGTATGGGCGGAGCCCTACACACAATACAATACAGGTAAAGAAATGAAACTGAAACTAAACTAAACACAGGGAATACAGTGCCTGATGAATGGCATATTTCATCACATTCACCCCTTCTACAGATTTAGTCTGTTCGGGGGTTTGATAGTCCTCTGTGACCGACGTAGCTGTTGTGGTGCCGCGGGTGTCGGCTGGGTGTCCCCGGTGGCCTCCTGGGTCTCTGCCGGGGGCGCCGCCAGGGTTGTTGAACGGGTAGTTGGTGGGGGCCCCGTTGGTCGATGTTCTTCCGGGGGTGGTGGAAGGATAGTGGGTGGGTAAGAATTGCTGTGATCGTTGTTACTGTTGTCTTGGTTGTTGTCGTTACCGGCTGGGGCGACGTCTTTTATGGACACGGTGTCCTCCCTTCCGTCGGCGTGCTGGACATACGCGTATTGGGGGTTGGCGTGGAGTAGGTGCACTGACTCCACGAGGGGGTCCGTCTTGTGGCCCCTCACATGCCTTCGTACAAATACCGGACCTGGGGTGGAGATCCATGACAGCATGGATACGCCTGAGGTGGATTTCCGGGGAAAGACAAACATTCGTTCATGAGGCGTGGCATTAGTGGCAGTACACAATAGCGACCGTATCGAATGGAGCACATCTGGGAGGACTTCCTGCCAGCGGGAGATAGGGAGGCCCTTGGTCCTTAGAGCTAGAGTGACTGCTTTCCATACTGTCCCGTTCTCTCGCTCCACCTGGCCGTTACCCTGGGGGTTGTAGCTGGTGGTACGGCTCGTGGCGATCCCCCTGGACAGCATGTACTGGCGTAGCTCTTCACTCATGAAGGACGCCCCCCTATCCGTATGGATGTAGCTCGGCATACCGAACAGGCAGAACAGGCTGTTGAGGCATTTAATGACCGTGGCGCTGGTCATGTCTGGGCAGGGGAAGGCGAATGGGAAACGGGAGTATTCGTCCACAATGTTCAGGAAGTAAACATTGCGGTCGGCTGACGGGAGGGGGCCCTTGAAATCTAAGCTGAGCCGCTCAAAGGGCCGTGTAGCTTTGATTAAGTGGGCTCTATCTGGGCGGTAGAACCGAGGCTTGCACTCAGCGCAAGTGCGGCAGTTCCTGGTCAGAGACCGAACTTCCTCAATCGAGTAGGGTAAGTTGCGGGACTTTATGAAGTGGAACAGCCGTGTGACCCCTGGGTGGCAGAGGTCGTTGTGGAGGGTCTGTAGCCGATCCCCGGTGGCGCTGGCACACATCCCTCGTGAGAGGGCGTCGGGGGATTCGTTAAGGGCCCCTGGCCGGTAAATGATGTCATACTCGAAGGTGGAGAGCTCGATCCGCCACCTAAGAATCTTATCATTTTTAATCTTCCCCCTCTGTTTATTATTGAACATAAACGCTACCGACCGCTGGTCGGTAAGTAGGGTGAAGCGTTTGCCGGCTAGGTAGTGCCGCCAGTGGCGCACTGCCTCCACGATGGCTTGGGCCTCCTTTTCCACAGAGGAGTGTCTGATCTCGGGCCCTTGGAGGGTCCTCGAGAAGAAAGCTACGGGCCGCCCCGCCTGGTTGAGGGTGGCCGCCAAGGCAAAGTCAGACGCATCACTTTCCACTTGAAAGGGAGTGTTCTCATCCACTGCCTGTAGCGTGGCCCGCTCAATATCCCGCTTAATGCTTTTGAAGGCGGCGTGGGCCTCAGCAGAGAGCGGAAAAGAGGATGCTTTCAAGAGGGGGCGGGCTTTGTCGGAGTAGTTGGGGACCCATTGGGCATAATAAGAAAATAACCCCAGGCACCTTTTCACGGCTTTGGGAGTGTTGGGCAGGGGGAGCTCCCGTAGGGGGCGCAATCGGTCGGGGTCTGGTCCGATTTCCCCATTCTCCACCACGCTGCCTAGTATGCAGAGGCGCGTGGTGTTGAAAACGCACTTGTCCTCGTTGTAAGTGAGGTTGAGTTTTTGTGCGGTTTTCAGGAACCTCTCGAGGTTCGAGTCGTGATCCTGCTGGTTGTGACCGCAGATGGTGACGTTGTCGAGGTAGGGGAAGGTTGCCTGCAAGTGGTGGTCATCGACCATGCGGTCCATCTCCCTCTGGAAGACCGAGACCCCATTCGTCACCCCAAAGGGGACTCTGAGGAATTGGTAGAGGCGTCCGTTCGCCTCGAAGGCGGTGTACAGGCGGTCCTCTGGTCTGATAGGGAGCTGGTGGTACGCTGACTTGAGGTCGATGGTGGAGAACACCTGGTATTGGGCGATTTGGTTCACCATCTCGGATATGCGGGGTAGCAGGTAGGCGTCTAGCTGGGTGTATAGATTAACCGTCTGGCTATAATCTATCACCATCCGCTTCTTCTCGCTACCCCTCACCACCACCACTTGGGCGCGCCACGGGCTGTTGCTGCGTTCGATAATGCGCCCCTTCAGGAGCCTGTCTACCTCGGTCGCGATAAACCGCCTGTCCTCCCAGCTGTACCTCCTGCTTTTGGTCGCTATTGGCCAGCAGTTGGGAGTAAGGTTCGCGAATAGCGAAGGCGGCTTTACTACAAATAAGAAGTATAGCATGAGAAAATTGTTAACAATATTTACTGTGACTTCCTCATAAATGAATAATACTTTGTAGTAAACATGTTATTCCTTTAGGGGGTGAATTTCCTTGCCATTTTCGGTACATTACTGACACTGGAACTGCGTAGGAAATTTTTCCTGTGATAAAACTTGTGTACAAGCCGTTACCAGCACATGTGCACTTTAAAAGGCTTCCCCCACGATTCCACTTCTGGAGCCATTCCATAATGCACCTGCAGACGGCTTCACTTGCTTCTGACTGCTTCTCAAAGGGTGAGACCACCATCAACCTATGGACTCCCCACTACCCCATCCCCTACCCGCAGTCAGGGTTTCCAAGGAGCGGGTATGGATTCCCTATGGGCATACTCTTGTATGCTATTATCATGGAGGGGCAGCACCACTGCAGGATGAGCAAAAGTGACTCAGGCAGTAGTTACTGCAAGAAACGTCACAGCATGTCTCATCATTGAAGTCTTATCTTCCGTAGAACAAAGTCACTGTTGACACCTCAGCCTTACCTCCTTCTACCCCCTTGCCAATAAAAGGACATTCCCTGAAACCACTGCCTATCCTACCACATAACAACACGGCAGTCCTTTTTGCCCCTATGTTAGTGTACCAATCCTCATCACATCAGTGAAGACATCAGCACCATAAAATTGCACCCTTTGCTGTATGACTGCACCTCCATGAGGATTAAAACCTCATGTCAAGTGCATATTTATTTCTATTTTCTTACAGTGAATTCTAAAGTACACACAACCAACCTACTCTTTCCACACACCAAGCTTCCCCAAGATGCCTACATATCCCTTTTTGTAACTTATTCTTGTGCTTCTTCTAGATGCCACCTGAGGGTCAGGATCGCAGGATGGCTGGCTGCTTATGCTGTATAAGAGGCTAATGGGACTTTGTACAATGGGAGCTTATTCCTTGGCAGCTTGGTGTTACTTCCCACATTCCACTGGTGTAGTGCTATGATGACTGCAAGCCTGGCATGTGCTGCTGTCTTGAGAAATGGCATTATCATGCAGTTGTGACTCCTGCAGGGCTTTGCCCTCATCATCATCTTGTGATGTGGAGAATCTGCAGAAAATGACGGTGGAAGCCAACAATGTGTGAGCATCACCCTCTTGGGATTAAGGAGACACCGAAGGGTGTGGAAGGTTATGGCTGCGTGGTGCTGTACAAGGATGCCAGGGCAACAATAATGTTGCTCAGTCGGTAATCTGGCACCAGCATGATGCTGCTGACCTCGCCATCTCCTATGGGGAGCCGTGTGCCTCCCCACGAGCTCCAAGGATGGGGAAGCCCCCTCCAGTGTGCATCAATTTTTCCTGCAAGACGATAGAGTGAATAAGGGTAGAGTTAGCAGTTGAGGAGTGTGTGCCAATTGGAATGGGAGAGGTGAAGTAACAGATGTGGAGGTTTGAAGCTGTTAAAGTGGAGAAAGGGTTGTGCATGTTAGTAATTGCTGCGAGGGAAGCTGTGTAGCCATTGTGCAAGATGCTGATTTGGAACCCCCCCTTAACCAGAAAACATTGGGAAGGGTTAGTTGAGCAAGTGTTGCTTTAAGATGGTGAAAAGTGTGCTGGTTCCCAGGGTGGGCAAAGAAAAAAAGGGAGTGTGGAGTGCAGTGTGTTAATTTGCCTGCCCTGCTAAGGTTGGGAACTAATTGTGGCAGTGTTGTGGATGCGAGAGTTGGCAGTCAGTGCCAGTGCCACCTCCCTCCAGGTAGAACAGCTGATAATTCTGAGTGATTTGGTAGAACCCACACTCAGCAGTCTGTTTGTCCTGCCTTCAGTGCCCTCCAGGAGAGTTGGAAGGTCTGAGTGAATGAAGTTTTGCGATCTTTTTCTCTGGCTTGGTGCCAGGCCCTACTGTCCTCTGGGCACAGATCGTGCTTGAGTGTTCATAATTCTGTACAAGTCTACTAAAAATGTTGTTCATAAATGTAGTAAAGTTGAACAGAATTTGCGGTCGGTATGACGGCATACTCTCAGAGTACCCCGTCATACCACCTTTGACATTGACCGCAAGTTTGGGATTTCCGCATGCGCTTGCGCTAAATCTCAAACTTGCAATCTGTCAAGTTCCAACTTGACAGATCATCCACTGCGACTGTGAAATCCTTATTGTTAGCGCAGAGTTGGGCTAATTGTCCACCAACTGCCCAGCAATTATGCAGGAAAATTTTATTCCTGGTGCAAATAGGCACAGGAGCAGCGTTAAGGGAGGGGGGAATATGCAGCAGCTTGAAATATACACCCGTCATGATAAAAAATCTTCAAAATAAATACCTATATCCACCTAACTATCTCCTGATCCCAACACAACTCACCGAGACAAATAGGCAAAGGATGAAAACAATCTACCAAGAATGAGAGACTGATTGATTTATTAAATAATTGGGGTGAATGAGAGACTGATTGATTTATTAAATAATTGGGGTGAATGAGAGACTGATTGATTTATTAAATAATTGGGGTGAATGAGAGACTGATTGATTTATTATTAATATAACTGAGGTGAGTGAGACTAAAAAATCATGAATGGGCATCGGAGATTTCTGTTTCCTGATTGGAGCACCCTGGTTGGGACGTGATCCCAGGTATGCTTACGCACAAGGCGCGCTCCAGGGATCAGTGGTCCGCTACGCTGCACTCAACTCCGCAGTGAAACAACACAAGTTTTCAAAGGGGGCCTTGTACCAGGTAAGTGCGGAGGTCGGCGGCATTCTCCTTAGTTTCGCTGCCGACCGCAATTTCAGGGCCATTGCCTGCACCAACTGGTATGCAAATGAGCACACCCAGGAAACGCGTGTATGTCCCTATTGAGGCCACTGGCAGCACTTTTTTAAGGTGCAACAGCAGTGTAGATCACATTGAGGAAATTCCAGGCCCAAATGTAAATTTTGATCAAATAAGTGTATACTTGCCTTTCTTTGCATTTCGAGATATAGTGCTATTGGTCCAAAAATTGCTGTCAAAATAATGGTGAGGCTAATAGCAGTCGCTGCTATTTATGTGCAAATGCCATAGCAACTTCAGGCGAGGGCAGATGTGCCATTAAATGCGGTAATCGAAAAGTTGCTGTTGGAGATGCACCGTACCTCGCTGTCTGGCTCGCCATTCAAATGCATTGAGCGGCGTGAAGTTCCTGTACTTGCACAGTAGATACCAAATAAACTCGCCACAGAAAGTTAAGTCAAGTTATTTCAAGTCATAAATACCCTTTTAACAACATGATAAGTTTAATTATTGCCAGTCACTGGCACCAAAAATTAACTATTACAGTTATAGTCTCATTCCTTCAGGTTTTAATTGTTGGAGATTTAAAAACAAATGTAATTTATTTTTTTTACTTTTTCTTTCTGTCTCTCTTTTTTCTCTCTCTTTTAATCCAATCTTTCTTTCCCTCTCTATTTCTCTTTCTGTCCCTGATTTGACGTTGGAAGTGTAAGTTAGAAGGGTAAATTCACTTAGATCCCAGATGCCCTGTAGAGGGTGCCGCACCATTTCCATCTCGCACTTCCAGCAACTTGCAGGGCAAAATATCATCGACATTATACAGGCAAGGGCAAATCTAACCAACAGCCGGTGCTGTTCGTTGGCCTCCCACAGGAAATTTTTGGGCCAATATGTTTTGAAAAATGGTATTCTCAGTTATTTTAAATGTGAAAAAATAGTCCCGATAATCTCAAACAATATGTGTTATTTATTTCAGAAAGATAAATGTGAACCAAGAGACCATGGGGGGTTAAGGACCCAAAACAGAAATTGATTTACCCTGAACGCAGCAGGCAACGGGTTCTGCTGTGTTCAGGATTTACCAGGTCAACACGTGGTCTAAGCAGTGGTCCTTAAGGGGATCACTGATGGCCACCATCCAAAATATAAGTTTAAAAAAATACTTACCTGAATGTAGAGCCGGGAGGAACAGGAATGCTCCTCTCAGCTCCACATTCAAAGGAAGGGATGCTGCCGGCCACTGCTCACTGTCCTCCTGATTGTTCCGCCCCGGATTCATCTGAGGCCCTTGGCCAGTGTCCCAGCCAGCCTAATTCGCTCCTCTCTGCAACTGGCGAGTTGCCTCTGGTGCCCACAGCTTGCCGGTACTATCCTAATGAGGCCAGCGGACCAATTTGCCGTGGTCCCGGCGTCGGATTCATTAGGCATGTGCTGCACCAGTATCACTCACGATTATTTCCAGGCCATAGTCTTACTTTGAAGTGGAATGTGAGCAGCAATGTTCCACAAACTGGTTCATCTATCTTTAATACACTCCCCTCATTCTCTGGCTGCTATAGTAATTTTATGGGGGGAAAAATTTGGTTGATTTGCGTCTCCCGTTAGTGCCCTAAGAGGGCGCTAACGGGGCGCAAAGCAACTAGCGCCTGGGCACGGCGCCGCTAACGCCTCCCACGAAATTCAGCAGGAAGTTAGCGGTGGCGGTAACCGTTAGCGCCCCGCCTGCCAGCAGCTGCCCGCTTTGCCGTTCCCAGCCTTCTGAACAGCACCCCCCGTGGAGTGCCAGCTGCGCTCTGTGAGCCCAGCACTTCTCTTTAAGTGCTGGGCTCTTTTGCCGGCACTCCGATCCCTGGTGGCCCAGCTGGCCCCATCCCCATTAATAAGGGGAGGAAGGCCTGTAATACCGCGGCACGTAGCACCGCGATATTCACGCGCAGCACCCTAAGAGGGAGGCGGGGCGCTTCCAGTAGCACCCTGCCTCCCTCTTGGGGCGCTACTGGTGAATTTTGGACGCGGGGGCGCTAACCTTTTCGGGGCGCCAAAAAGTAACGCTCCAAAGGGGGCGAGACCCAATTTTTCCCACTAAATCTTTAAAAGCTGGATTTAACTTAAAAGTAACCTTTTTAATATAAATCATACTTAGATTCTTTCCACGGAAAAATGGTTAAAAGTCCTGAAACATGACTGCTCAATGCAAAAAATGTGATTATTGAGTCTGTCCATTAGAAATCAATTTGTAGTATAATTAACTAATGTCCTGTCTACCTTCTGACACTTATAGAAACTAGAAGTTGACAAGCCAAGTGGAAAAAAGCCTAAGTGGACAGAGTATGAAGTTACAGTTCATACAGGAAGCTGCCTTGGGGCAGGTTCAAAGTCAGATGTTTTTATTAGCTTTTATGGAGAAAAGGACAAGGTGGAAGATATACTGTTGTGCAACTCACTTACCAATCCTATTCCGTTCCAAAAAGGTCAGGTAAGCAGCAATTCAGATAATAGTCAGACTTTTTCTATAAACTACACCTGTTTCTTTAATTTCTATATGCCTTCTGGATATTTCCTTAATTATGGACACAAGTGAAAATGCAGCAAACGTAAAATATTCTTTTCAATTGAAGTTTAGAATGCAAAATATTGATAATGTCCGAACTTAAAACAAAGTAACTATTATTGATCCTCCAAAAGGAAACATTTTGGCCCCGATTTTCTGCCAGCCATTGGGTGGGTTTTCAGGCGGGCAGGGGCCAAATATCGCAGAAAGAGGGGGTCGCAACCCCCCCCCCCCGCCTGATTCCCCGCCCTGTCCGACTTTCGGACCGCCGTTTCTCTGCGACCTGAATCAGTCCCGCCCGCCGCTTTTCAAGGGTTCCCCACGCTAAACACGCCTGCGGGGAACCCCGCTGATGAAACCTGGCGTGAAGCTTGCCGGCTTGCTTGCTCTCAGCTGCAGGTCATTCGGGAAAGCTGCGATTTAATCGGAGAGCATTTGTATGTTGAAGGACCTTGTTGTTGCAGGTTTGGGGCTACTTCTTCAAGGCTTAGGCACAGCTGTGGAAGGTTGGAGCCTCACACACTTCTCCAATGTGATCTCCTGGGAAGCCCCTCTCGCCACCCTCACTCAGCACTTCCTCAGCGGAGGCATCTACCAGAAGCATGGGACGCCTTTTTTTCCTTCCCTTCTTGCCATTAGAGGATCTCCAGCAGCAGAGGCGGCAGCAGCAGAACTAGGAACAGCAGGATGAGCACCAGGAGCACCAGGCTGCTGCTCACTCACCTGAAGCTGCACAGGCCAGAAGGGGCCAGCGCTTGGGAGTGGCTTGAGAGCATCTTGCTGCGCTTTAGGGGGATATGGGGACCCGTATCTGCACTGGCAGTCCTACTCAGAAGGACTTCCATGAAGATCTGGTTTCTCTGTTCAATAGATGGCCAACGCTCCTCAAGAGATGTCATTCTCTTATGAGCACTCACCATGTTTTCCATACCCTGGCGAGTTATCTCCTCCATGGAGGTTGCCAACCTTTCCATGGTGATGCGTTCATGCACCAATGACTCCACAAAGGCTCTGCTCATGGTCGCTATGGACTCCTCCATTCGCTCCACACTCGCAGCGACCCTGGAGACAAAACCTGCCAGAGACTCCTGCATCTGTGCATGGAGATCCATCACCTCTTCTCTTGCGGATGGACCCAGACACAGAGGATCGACATGCAGTGCAGCTGAGCTGAGCTGGCAGAGTCCTGCGCCCTCCGACGAGGACTCTCCACTGCTGTCCCTGTCTCCAGAATCTGCTGAGGCTCACTTGTGAGCTGTGAAACACCAGGTGACAACACTACTCTATGTCCTGAAGGTCCCCCCGAGGTGTGAGTGTCTGCGCTGGTGCTGGGTGCGTTTACTTCTGCTGACGCTGCGCCCTCAGAGGTTGGAGCTTCCTCTGAGGAGCCTGGCTGCACAGCCTCTTCCTCCTCCACGGTGGGGACGGGGGCTCTGGATGGTCCTGTGGGGGAGTAGAGGAGGGAGTGAGAGATGTGATGCCAAGGTTACATGCACATTCGAGTTGACATCTGCTGACACCTGCATCCGTGCAGCCTTGGTCTCAGTGGGAGGCCTCTTCCTGCCTGACCTAGGGAAGAGGACCTCCCTGTGGGCCCTAACCCCATCCAATAATGCCTGCAGTGAAGCTTCGTCAAATTTGGAGGCAGCTCGGGGTCTGGCACTGGCCACAGCTGCTGCAGGCTCCTCTGCCATCTTGTATGGTTCGTTTGGAAGCCAACAGAGGAAGCAATGCTTGCTGTGGACCTTGAAAGCACTACGAATGATGACATCATACTGTGGGGCTTTCTGACTGGAAATGGACAATTAGCAAGGCTGTCTACACGCTGGAAATTAATTGGCCACTTGAGGGAAAGTTGCGTGCAGCTGGCTGACCCATTTTTTTTCGGGTCAGAACCCCACATTCGGGGAATCCGACCATTTCCCACACAATCCACAAAATCGGGCCCTTTGTCTTTGTTTTTAACACCTTTGTTTTACATCATATCTCCACCTTAACTTCAAAATAGTTAGAAATGTTTGTCGGTCACCTTTTCCTTATATTGTCCAATACAGATGTTGCTCTTTAGTGCAAAATAGTGATGCAGGACTGTTTATATTGCAGTAATTTGGTTTTAAATTATGATTAGTATTAAAAGATAAAAAAGAAGGGTTTGTTCCTAAATGTTTTCTTTCCGATATATAGCTTTGCAGTTCTCTCGATTGCGCTTGATTTTTCCTTTCACCATGTCTCTCTTCTTTCTCTCCTCTGCTCCATTTTGCTCTGCCAGTCAGCACGGAGAGGATTTTCAACTGCCGGCCACCCGTTTATTGCCTGAAAACAGGCAGCTGGCAGAGGAAAATCTGGGGGGCCCTTGGACAACCATTTGCCCATCTGATCCAATATTCAGGCAGGCCAGCACGCCCATTCAAAACAGGCAATTGGCTGTTTAAACAAAAATCAGAAAAGCTAAAGTTTTACTTTTTTTTAAAGATTTCTGTGCTCTCGTCCTCCCCCGCGGGAACCTCTTCCCTCCCACCCCACCCTTACAGGCCAGCTCCATGCAGAAACCAGCTGATTTTTCACCGCAACAGGCCTGCGAGTTGCAGCAGAGCACTCAATTGGTGCCCATAGCTCACTGGTAAACTCTCAATGAGGCCCGATCCTGAAAATGGGTCAGGCCACCCGACTACGGCCTTGGGCAGGTGCTGTGGGTGCGCCACTGATATCGCACCCAACTTGAAAATCTCCCCTCACAACTATTACGTCTCCATCTACAGCACTCTAGCTTTAAATGGCGACCATATTCTTATACAAACGGTATTTTTGTTGCATAGCTTCTCAGTGGGCATTTTAAAAGCAAACAGAAAGCACCTTAAAATCCCATAGATTTACAGGGTTTGCTATTTTTCTACCTATATCCATAGTTGTCTTCAATTTCCTTTTAAATACAGGAATGCCTGCAAATTTAGGACCATTTGGTAAAGAGAATAAAATTACATTTTTGGTAAACAGACTGACTATGACATACGCCTCAACTTTTTTTTAACGTGTTTATATTCCAACTTTAAGATCTTCATTGCTGCACATCATCCCCTGACTATGAGGACATACAGGCCACCTGTTTCCCAGGAGACAGATAGATTACTGAGTAATATGGCAATTTATAAAGGATGCACACAATTGTCAGAATGGCATTGTTGCGCTTGTCAAAGTACAGTTACTATATTCCAATTGGCAGTTTGCTTTCATGTGAATCCTGTTTGAATGTATTTTACAGACTGATGTTTTTCTGGTAGAAATTCAGAACGTTGGAAAACTTCAATACATCATAATAGGACATGAAAGGAAAGAACCTGGTAAGTAAAAGCACTCATCCGCAACATTGGGACATTCAATAATTGGAAGAGTAGATGTTTGAAAAGTGTTCATAACGTGACCAATAAAGTGGATTTGTTTTGTCTCTGATAAATGGAATGCATGAGGAGATTGGGTTGCAAACAACAACAACTTGCATTTGCATAGTGCTTTTATATAGGCGCAGGGCACTTCACAGGAGTGTAGTCAGATAAAAATCGACGGCAAGCCAAAGTAGGAGATATTAGGACTGGTGACCAAAAGCTTGGTCAAAGACATTTGCTTTAAGGAGGGTCTTATAGGATGAGAGGGAGGTGGAGAGGCAACAACAGTTTAGGGAGGGAATTCCAGAGCATAGAGGCTCAAGGCACAGGCAAAGGGAGTGGGGGATGCATGAGAGACCAGAGTTGGAGGAATGCAGATCTTGGAGGGTTGTAGGGCTGGAGAGGGTTATAGTAATAGGGAGGGGTGAGATCATGAAAGGATTTAAACACAAGGATGAGAATTTTAAATTTGAGTTGTTGGAAGACTGGGAGGCAGTATAGGTCAGTGAGCACATGGATGATGCTGAGTGGGACTTGGTGCGGAACAGGATACGGGCACCAGAGTTTGGATGAGCTGAAGTTTATGGAGGATGGACAACGGAAGGCTGGTCAGGAGTGTATTGGAATAGTGGAGCCTGGAAGTTGACATGGATGAGGGTTTCAGCAGCTGATGCACTGAAGCAAAAACAAAGTGTGCCTGGGTTGAAGGGGCTGTCAGCAACACCCCCCCCAAAAAGAAAGACCAGGTATGTTTGTAATTTTTTTTTTTAATGCTCCCCCTCCCACAATTTCTTTGGGGAGCCAGGACACAATCCCAGATGGAGGCCAATTCTGCTATTTGGTAGGTCAGTGATCTCACCTGGCATACCACTACTGATCGCACAGCAGGTCCTTGTAAGAGTCTCCTAATATCTCCTTCGTTGCTTGGTATTGATTTTTGTCTGATTACGCTTCTGTGAAGCGTTTTGGGAAGTCTTCTGTGTTAAAATGCTTTATAAACGCATGCCGTTGGCAGTCCCTACCCCTGTCCTTGCCCCTTCCTTTCTCAATTACCTTGTCCTGGTAGGCGGAGGCTCAACCCCCAACCCGCCATTCAGGAAACTTCGAAGTTCGGCCCAGCCTCAATGGCCCGGATTTTGCAGTCAGCGGCGAAGGAATGGCATTCGCCATTCACCTCACTGACAGCTGCCCACAAAGTTTCCGCAGGCTTTAGAACAGAGACTTGCTCTAATCCAGCATCTGATCCAGTGCGGCGTCCTCTACAGGGGATCTGTGGCATCTGTGAACAGGACAGCAAGCAGCGAGGCTCTTCAACCAATCAGATTGAAGAATCCTCACTGAGATGCAGGGCTGGATTTTCTCAATGGAAAGCTTTTGGAGGCGGGCTGCTGCTTGCCGGCTTTCAATCCCGCCTCCATCAGCTTCTGGCCAACCAGCGGGAATTTCCCCTGATTGACCTTGTTAAGCCCGCCCGGTGGGCTCAGCAGGCCAATTAGGAGGAAGTCAGTGACAGAGCATGTCAACGTCTGATGTGTCATCTGTCAAGAAGTTTTGAAAGAAGAAATGTCATCGTTTGCCAGCTCTGTGAAGCTGTCAAACACTGACATTCTGTGTAGTTTGATGAGTCCTTGTGTTCAGGACTCATCAAACCTTTCAACTTTGCAGAAATCACCTGGCTGTTGGTTCGGAGGATCCAACAGCCAGTCTGTGATCTCCACAATGGAGATGTCGGGACTCCGGCTCCACAGCGGCTGAAGGCTGTAGGCAGAAACAAAGGTAAGTGAACATTTTCTAACACTTTACACTCACCTTACATACTTACCACTCCACACTTGCACCCATCACTCACCTCTACATTGCACTTTCAGACCCCTCCGACCCCTGCAGACCTCCTACTCATCTCCTACAACCTGGCAGGGTTCCCCGAGGTCGGGAAGCCTGCACCTCGGAGTGAAAAATGGGGATAATCCTATTTTCTGCCTGTTAACTACCTGTTAACAGGCAGTTAATAGGCTTTAATTCCTTTCCCACCTCGAGGAGACGGGACCCGGGGCAGGACAGCTTCCCGCCTCCTGGCAAGAGGGCATTGAGGCGGGTTGAGGGCGGGTTTACCACCCGCCCCCAAATTCTGCAACTTTACCGGCAGTTCCACCTCCATAGCTGCCTCCTCGGGGCTGACAAAATCCAGCCCGCAGAGTCTAAAGCAGGAAGTATAAATTAGATTTAAATCATGTACAGAAAGTGGAATAAAGATTGGGAAAGACAGATGGGATTAAGGGAGAGAGATAAAAGAGACAGACAGAAAAAGTAAAACATTAAAAAAAAATCTCCAACACTAAGGCCTAGAAATTCAGCTGTTTGCGCCAGCCGTTAGCGCCAGATTTCCGGCGCTATCCACTTAGCGCCCGGGCACCGCCGGATCTGCGCCTACGCCGAAATTCAGCTGGGCTTTAGCGCCGGCGCAAAGTGTTAGCGCCCGCTCAGCTGCGCGCGCATCTTATGACGTCATTCCGTCGTGCAACGCCGTTTGTGCGCCCCAAACCGGAAATTCAGTGGCGCCCGGCCGATGTGGGCGTGGCGCTGCTAAGAACTGTGAAATGGAACTCAACAGAGGCCCTGTGGGATTCGGGGAGCGCTAATTAAAGGGCACATCCACTCACCCATAAAAGCCAGCCATTTCGCTGCAATGACTTGACTGGTTTGGATTTCTGCACAGAGAGCAAGGCACAGAGATTACTGATTTCGGACACCATAGGAGAGGTATTTTTGGCTTCTAGCCAGTGCTTTGACATTTGCATCCTTGTGATTTTGCTGTTTGGAACTTTGTAATGGGGGCTGCATGGGGGGCCAACCCTCAGTTGCTATATTTTGTGCGAAGGGCTCGCAGACGCTTTGAGAGAGGGCCAGGCATGCCTAGACGCAGAGGGGCCATTAGGCGTCGCCAACGTAGGCCTTACCCAGTCAGGCAATACCGGGAGCAGGTCTCATATCTCACCATGACTGCGGCGCATTGTGTTAAGAGGCTGCGCTTCAGAAGGGAGGTGGTTGGAGAGATCTGCCAGCTGCTTCATGCAGATTTGCAGCCACAGCTCATGTCCAGGGCGTCTCTCTCGGTGGAAGTGAAGGTCACGGTGGCTCTCAGCTTTTATGCAAGCGGCTCCTTCCAAGCCGCTGCTGGGGACATTGCGAACATCTCCCAGTTCGCCACGCATCGCTGCATCCGACAGGTCACCGAAGCACTTTTGGCGAGGAGGCACCAATTCATCTCCTTCCCCATGACCCAACACAAGCAGGAGCAGCGTGCAGTCGGATTTGCCAGGATCGCGGGCTTCCCCATGGTGCAGGGCGCCATTGACTGCACGCATGTGGCTATGCGGGCACCTATCCACAATGCCGAGCAATACCGCAACCGGAAGGGCTACCATTCCCTAAATGTGCAGCTGGTGTGTGACCACAGGCAGCGCATCCTAGCTGTCAATGCCCGCTTCCCAGGAAGCAGCCACGATGCCTTTATCCTGCGCCAGACTACTGTGGCTGACATGTTCCAGGCACAGCCTCCACCAAGGGGATGGCTTATCAGGGACAAGGGCTACCCTTTGTGCAGATGGCTCATGACCCCGCTCCGCGCGCCCAGGACCCCAGCGGAGCTGGCATACAACGAAAGCCATCAAGCCACAAGGAACCTAATGGAGCAAACGATAGGCGTCCTCAAGCAACGGTTCCGTTGCCTGGATCGTTCGGGCGGGTCTCTTCAGTATTCGCCGGATAGAGTCTCCCAGTTCGTCGTGGTGTGCTGCATGCTCCACAACCTGGCTATCCGCAGGACTCAGGCACTGCCACCTGACATTGCCCCACCACCTCAGGAGGACGAGCAGGAGGACCCTGAGGAGGAGGAGCACCAGGCCAGGAGGGAGCGACAAGGTCCAAGGGCCGTCCGCCGGGGGCTTATTGCTCGACACTTCTAGGCCCCCTGTCAGGGAATGGCCTGGGCCACTGAACGCAGCTGAAGGCAGCCGCTCCGCAAGCCCTCAGCCGGTTAACCCAACAACCACTTGAAACATGACACCTGCACATGGTGAATAAATAAACATCTTTATTTCAAAAACTCAGGGCCCTTCCCACATGGAAGAGCAAAACAGAGAAGACCCCCAAAAAACAGTCACAAACTTCTGTCACTCCCAAAACCTGGGGAGGACTAACAAAACATCACCATCCAAATGGCCTTCCTCACTGGCCTAACAAAAACAAGCCCCCCCCACAACACAAACACCCCCATAAAACCAAACCACATAATGCCCCCCAGAACAGAAGCCCCCACATCACCCAAACCCTCGCTCAACACACTCTATTCGGTGTGGCGAGAGGGCGAGTCTGTCGACAGCCGTCTTTTGCCCCGGCCCATCCTGCTGCTGCGCCTCAAGCTGGGCCGTGAGGCTGTGGCGAGGCTGGGGGAAGGATCTTCAGGGCGACAAGGCGTCTCGCCAGATGCCCTTGGAGGTCGGCCTACACGAGGGCGGGCCCGGGAGGGGCCAGCTGGTGGCTGCTGCAGCTGTGGGTGGCCCTCTTCACTGCCTGCAGCAGCTCCTTGCACCCTGGCTGGGGGAGTGGCAGGCTCGCCTGCACCAATGGGGACAAGGTGGGTGATGCCAGGTGCGCGCTGGTCGCCAGACACACGTGCACTCGGGCGGCCTGGCCGGGGAGCAAGCGCGCCAAACTGTTGGTCGCCAGACCGGTGTGCGGCAGCAGGGCGGCGGCTGGCCTGGCGACGCCTCCGCGCCAGTGCGAGGGTGGCAGAAGTCAGTGCCCCAACTGCGCCGGCATGTGCCCGCATCTGCAGTGCCATTGTCTGCACAGCACCTCTCAGCTGGCGACTGGCGTGCTGCGCTGCCTCGAGTTGTTGCACCCCCCTCTCATGCGCTGCCACAAGGAGCTCCACCCCCCTGGCGTGCGCTGCTGCGAATTGCTCTAGGCCCCTGGCCTGGGATTGGCCGAAAGCCACCACACTTTGTGCGAGGCTTTCGATGGCGTGAGGCATCTGTGCCACCACCTCCATGATTTCGACGTGCCGCCGCTCCGACGCCGCCGACATCTCGTCCAGGAGGCGCACCTCCTGGGCGACGTCCGAGTCCGGACTGGAGGGCGCCTCCACCCTCTGGCCAGAAGGCTGGCGTGCCGCCGGAGCCTTGCCGCGTGCGGCCACGCCACTGGGACCAGGTTCTGCCCTCCCCTCCACCGCCTCCCCCCTCTGGGCAGAAGGCTGGTGTGCCGCCGGAGCCTTGCCGCGTGCGTCCATGCCACTGGGACCAGGTTTGGGGCTCCCCTCCCCCGCCTCCCCCTGGCTCTCCGGCACGCCAGACGTCTCCCCTTCATTGCCATCTCCTGGAGCGGAGGAGGGTTCCCCCGAGGTGGCGCCTTCCTGCTGCTCCTCGACGTCCTCCTCCTCCGAGGGCCTGGCTGTCTGGGCTTCAGGGAGCACCTCCTCCTCACCAGCTGAAAGCAGGAAGGCACAAGTGTAGCTTTAGAGTGAGGACAGGCCGACAGCGAGGGAGGCCGCACTGGTGCATTATGCGCATTTTTCGGCCAGTGGGGAAGGATGTAGATCTGATGCGCGAGGGCAAGGGGAGAGGTGCACCCGGTCCTGTCCTTACCAGTGGGTTCCAGTATAGGGTCGGCGTCGCCGAGCGCCACAGGCCCAATCACCGGGTGACGCAGCAGTCGGGCCACCCTCTCTTCCAGAACCGTTAGCTCCTGGTAATCGCGAGGGCCTCCACCAGTGACACGCAGGCTCCTGGCGTTCCTCGCCAGCTTGGCCTGCAAGAGAAAGGAGGGCGTCTAAGTACAGTGTGGTGCCCCGTTGTTGTGTGTGAGGCCTCCCATGGTGGAATAGCTTGCACAGTGTGGTGCCCTGTTGCTGTGTGTGAGGCCTCCCATGGTGGAATAGCTTGCACAGTGTGGTGCCCTGTTGCTGTGTGTGAGGCCTCCCATGGTGGAATAGCTTGCACAGTGTGGTGCCCTGTTGCTGTGTGTGAGGCCTCCCATGGTGGAATAGCTTGCACAGTGTGGTGCCCTGTTGCTGTGTGTGAGGCCTCCCATGGTGGAATAGCTTGCACAGTGTGATAAGTGCAGAAAGAGCTATTGATTAACATGCAAGTGCCATTGCAGCGGCAGCAGGGCTGGGCATTAGACTTTGGATGTCCCTTTGGCCCTAATGGGAGGTGCACATGCAAGGATGAGGGGGACACTGGAAAGGGTACTCACCTTGACCAGCCGACATAGGTCATTGTATTTCTTGCGGCACTGGTCCGCACTCCTGGGAACATCGGAGTTGGAGGAGACCCTCCGGGCAATTTTGGTCCACGCCTCCCTGAACTGGCTCCTGGGAGCCTTCCTGCCACTAGCCGGGCACACGACCCGTCTTCTCTTGCGTACCCCATGAAGGAGCACACCCAGCGCATGCTCAGAGAACCGCTGGGCTCTTTCACGGGCCCTCTCCATGACCTCCAGGCGTTGATTTGGTACACAACCAGTCCTGAGGCCTAGTTGCAGGGCTACAGCATGCAGGGCGTGGCTGCAGTCAAAGTTGACCCTTCCCCCTTTAAGAGCTGGCCGGCGTCAGGGTGTCTGCTGACACTCACCACATGATCGCACCTGCGCTGCGCCCGGAATCGGCGTTATCAGGCTGCATCGCCGGATTAGCGCCTGAACACAGGGTTCCAACGCCTTTTGCAGCGCTCGGCCAAAAAGTTGGCCAAATCTACTGAATTTCGGCGAGCTCGCCTGCACTTTCCGGCGGCCGCTAAATTTGCCGAGCACCCGACTTTAGCGCCGCAATAGCGTCCGAACTGAATTTCTAGGCCTAATTAACTTCTGAAGGAATGAGACTCCACACTTCTAAAATAAAATTTTCAGGGCCAGAGAGGTTGTTTGGTAGTAATTATCAATTATCACGCCATTAAAAATTCATTCACTCCTGAATGCACCAGGCCTTACTTTTTATGGCATCTTTAGTGGTGAACTAGTGGGTAAGTACCCCAAGTTCACGCCATTGCATTCATATCAGTGCCGAGTTTATTGGCGAGCACTGTTACAGCGCACCCGTGGAGGAGTAGGGTATCTCTGACAGCAACTCTGGATTTTCACATTTAAATGCACATGTGCGGGCACCAGAAGTTGCTGCCCGATTTACTCCATAATGGCCCAGAAATTCGGGTCTCCATTGGTGAGTACGCATGGGGTACTCACCCGTAGGCCCAATGGAAGTGCCGGTTTTGTGGTGAATTAATTAAAATTAAAACATTTTTTCCACAGGTTTATTATTTTTAAATACTTTAAAGAAAGGTAAGTTTATTTTTAGCCCCATTAGAAAATGTAATTAATTTTTTCAAAAATTTAAATTATTGTTTAAAATAGTTATTTTATGTAATTTATAGTTATTTTAAAAATGTGATGATTTAAAACATTTATTTGAAGTTTTAGTGATGTTTTGGGGCTTATAGTATTTATAGGTTTGACAGCTCTTCCTGTCAAACTTATGAATGAAGCATTCCCTGCTACCATTGGCTCTCCATGGCCCACGTGATCCCAGGGGACGCTTCGAACTAACTGCGCCCCTGGGATATGCAAGCACTGCGCGCCGGCAGTTGGAGGAGGCCCAGGATCGGAATCCCACACGGGCCCACAGCTCAACGGCCGGCGCGCTAGGTAAGTGCAGGTCGGAGGCTTGCATCCGCGGGAAACCTCCGACCCGAATTTCTGGGCCATTACCGGTGAGCGCTGTTAGCCTCACCATTATTATTAACACAAAATCCAGACCACCATATCCAGTTCCTGGTCTAATGCATGGCCTTTCTCATACACTCCTGCCAGAGTTACATTGAAAGTGCATCATATGGGCTGAGTATTTTCAGCCCCATGATAATTAGCTAATATTTTTTTAATTACTTTATTTAAAAAAGAGAATGTATGCATATTTTTGTTAAGTCACTGTGCAGTTTTATCACATGGTACTTAAAAGAAAATACATTGGCGCATCAGTGCAATTATGCACATACTGGGAACAATATACTGTTTGGGGATTAGAATAATTTGACAAAAGATCCTGGGGTTTATCTGCGTCACAGTGAACAGTTTTATACAGCTGGGCCATTGTACTTTGTGGGGAATTGGGAAGTTTTTTTTTATTACTTTGTGTCCCATTCTGAGCTTCTTGTAGAGGGGGGAAGGTGGTGTATGTGTGTGCAAACTGTCTGGGTCACGTGTATTTCCAGAAAAGGCCTCCAGATTGCGTGGTACTTCCTCAATTGCAAGTGGATTCTGACTGGCATATGTCCCACCATGTTTGTTGTGAGGGTTGCATATTCTCCACTGTGCAGAAAGACATCTTCTAACAGCTAGCAGTGACATTTGTGCCACCCTGCAAGTTTTGATTCGGGGAATCTTACTCTCCAGTGGCGAGGCTGAGCAATTGAGGCCCATCATATCCTCCCAGACCATTGCCTAGAGTGGTTAAATGCAGAGTCACAACCAGAAAATGTATAGCAGTGTACTCTTGTCACAGTCTCTTTAGCTGTCATCGCTGAAGCAGGACAGAATTTGTAAAGCATTTTTAGGGTGTGGTATACTAAATGTACTGTCCCTGCTGCAGGTGGTGGTTGTGAGAGTTGCTTCTACATTGATCTCCAATACACCTCTGTTATTTGATAGCCTGGGTCTTAATCCCAACGTCCCTTAGGGCATTCAATGTTGTGCTTTGTCTGGAGGTAAACCTGGTCCAAAGGTGGAGATGTATTTGCAGAGAGTGGGAGTACAATTCATAAGAACATAAGAACATAAGAAATAGGAGCAGGAGTAGGCCAATTGGCCCCTCGAGCCTGCTCCGCCATTCAATAAGATCATGGCTGATCTGATCCTAACCGCCAATCTACTATCACTGAACCATCTCCTGAATCTAACAGAATTAGACACGTGAAATAGGAGCAGGATCAGGCTACATGGCCCCTGGGCCCGCTCCGCTACCCACAGGGCCATGACTGATCCGAACCTAGACTCATGTCCAAATTCCTGCCCGTTCCCCATAACCCTTTATTCCCTTTACTTCTAGGAAACTGTCTATTTCTGTTTTAAATTTATGTAATGATGTAGCTTCTACAGCTTTTTGGGGCAACATATTCCATGGACCTACCACCCTCTGAGTGAAGTAGTTCCTCCTCATCTCAGTTTTGAAAGAGCAGCCCCTTATTCTAAGACTATGCCCCCTAGTTCTAGTTTCACCCATCATCTGGTACATCCTCCCCGCATCCACCCGATCCAACCCCTTCACCATCTTATATGTTTCAATAAGATCGCCTCTCTTCTGAACTCCAATGAGTAGAGTCCCAATCTACTCAACCTCTCCTCATATGTCCATCCCCTCATCCCCGGGATTAACCGAGTGAACCTTCTTTGTACTGACTCGAGAGCAAGTATGTCTTTTCTTATGTATGGACACCAAAATTGTACGCAGTATTCCAGGTGCGGTCTCACCAATACCTTGTACAACTGAAGCAATACCTCCCTATTTTTATATTCTATCCCCCTAGCAATGAAAGTCAACATTCCATTGGCCTTCTTAATCACTTGCTGCACCTGCATACTAACCTTTTGAGTTTCGTGCACCAGGACCCCCAGATCCCTTTGTACTTCAGTACTTTCCAGTTTCTTGCCATTAAGATAATAACTTGCTCTACGATTTTTCCTGCCAAAGTGCATAACCTCACACTTTCCAGTATTGTATTCCATCTGCCAAATCTCTGCCCACTTACTTAGCCTGTCTATGTCCCCTTGCAGGTTTTTAATGTCCTCCTCACTCACTACTTTCCCTCCCATCTTAGTATCATCTGCAAACTTTGATATGTTACACTCGGTCCCCTCCTCCAAATCGTTAATATAGATTGTAAAGAGTTGGGGACCCAGCACTGACCCCTGTGGAACACCACTAGTTACTGATTGCCAGTCCGAGAATGAACCATTTATCCCAACTCTCTGCTTTCTGTTAGATAGCCAATCCTCTATCCATGCCAGAATATTACCCCCAATCCCGTGATTTTTTATCTTAAGCAATAATCTTTTGTGTGGCACCTTGTCAAATGCCTTTTGGAAGTCTAAATACACTACGTCCACTGGTTCCCCTTTATCCACCCTATATGTTACTTCCTCAAAGAACTCCAGCAAATTTGTCAAACATGACTTCCCCTTCATAAAACCATGCTGACTTTGTCCTATTAAATTATGATTATCCAAATGTCCTGTTACTGTCTCCTTAATAATGGACTCCAATATTTTACCTACTACAGATGTTAGGCTAACTGGTCTATAGTTTCCAGCCTTCTGTCTACTGCCCTTTTTAAATAAGGGCGTTACATTAGCAGTTTTCCAGTCTGCTGTGACTTTTGCTGATTCCAGGGAGTTTTGGAAAATTATTACCAATGCATCCACAATCCCTACCGCCACTTCCCTCAAGACCCTAGGATGTAAGCCATCAGGTCCAGGTGATTTATCCGCCTTGAGTCCCATTATTTTACCGAGTACCACTTCCTTAGTGATTTTGATCGTGTTTAGCTCCCCCCCCCCATAGCCCCCTGTTTGTCCAGTGTTGGGATATTCGTAGTGTCTTCTACTGTAAAGACTGATACAAAATATTCATTCAGTGTTTTTGCCATCTCCATATTTCCCACCATTAATTTCCCGGTCTCATCCACTAAGGGACCAACATTTACTTTAGCCACCCTTTTTCTTTTTATATAACTATAAAAACTCTTACTATCTGTTTTTATATTTTTTGCTAATTTACTTTCATAATCTATCTTCCCTTTCTTAATCAATCTTTTTGTTACTTTTTGCTGTCTTTTAAAGTTTTCCCAATCCAGGGATGTTGGCTGACCTCGGAGTTTTTGAAGACTGGCCAGATTCTTGAGGAAATGCTTCATTTGGACATAGCAGAACAGACTGGCCTAGAAATTCAGTTGGCTGCGCCAGGCGCTAACGCCAAAAAAGGGCTATATTTCCGTCGATAAAGCCTTAGCGCCGGAATGCAGACCGATCTGCGCCGACGCCCAAATTCATTTGAGATTTAGCGCCGGCGCAAAGTGTTAGCGCCCGCTCGGGTGCGCGCGCAGCTTATGACGTCATATCCTCGCGCAACGCTGTTTTAGCGCCCCAACCCGGAAATTGAGTGGCGCCCGCCCAATGTGGGCGTGGCGCTATTAGGAATTGTAAAATGGAACGTTGCAGAGGCCCTGTGGGCCTCGGGGAGCGCAAATTAAAGGGCACCTCCACTGACCTATAAAGCCCAGCCATTTTGGTGCAATGACTTCACTGCTTTGGATTTCTACACAGAGACCAAGGGACAGAGATTCCAGATTTGGGACAAGATAGGAGAGGCCTTTCTGGCTTCTGGCCAGTGCTTTGACATTTGACTCTTGCTGATTTCACTGTTGCGACCTTGATTATGGGGGCTGCATGGGGGGCCAACATTGAGTTGCAGCATTATGTGCGGAGGGCTCGCAGACGCTGTGAGAGACGGGCAGCCATGCATAGACACAGAAGGGCCATCAGGCGTCGCCAACGTAGGCCTTACGCACCCAGGCAATACCGGCAGCAGGTGTCCTATGTCACCATGTCTGCGGCACTTTGTGTAAAGAGGCTGCACTTCAGAAGGGAGGTGGTTGGAGAGATCTGCCAGCTGCTTCACGCAGATTTGCAGCCACAGCTCATGTCCAGGACGTCTCTCTCGGTGGAAGTGAAGGTCACGGTGGCTCTCAGCTTTTATGCAAGCGGCTCGTTCCAAGCCGCTGCTGGGGACATTGCGAACATCTCCCAGTTCGCCGTACATCGCTGCATCCGGCAGGTCACCGATGCACTGTTCGCGAGGAGACACCAGTTCATCTCCTTCCCCATGACCCAACAGAGGCAGCAGCAGCGTGCAGTGGGATTTGGCAGGATCGCGGGCTTCCCCATGGTGCAGGGCGCCATTGACTGCACGCATGTGGCTATGTGGGCACCTATAGACAATCCCGAGGTTTACCGCAACCGCAAGGGCTACCATTCCCTCAATGTGCAGCTGGTGTGTGACCACAGGCAGCGCATCCTAGCTGTAAATGCCCGCTTCCCAGGAAGCAGCCACGATGCTTTTATCCTGCGCCAGACTACTGTGGCTGACATGTTCCAGGCACAGCCTCCACCAAGGGGATGGCTTATCGGGGACAAGGGCTACCCTTTGTGCACATGGCTCATGACCCCGCTCCGCGCGCCCAGGACCCCAGCGGAGGACTCATACAACGAAAGCCATCAAGCAACAAGGAACGTCATAGAGCAAACCATAGGCGTCCTCAAGCAACGCTTCCGCTGCCTGGATCGCTCCGACGGCTCTCTACAGTATTCGCCGGATAGAGTGTCCCAGTTCGTCGTCGTGTGCTGCATGCTGCACAACCTGGCTATCCGCCGGACGCAGGCACTGCCACCTGACATTGCACCACCACCTGAGGAGGACGAGCAGGAGGACCATCAGGAGGAGGAGGGGGAGGAGGAGGAGGAGCAGGCCAGGAGGGGGCCAGAAGGCCCAAGGGCCGTACGCCGGGGGCTTATTGCTCGACACTTCTAGGCCCGCTGTGAGGGAATGGCCTGTGGGAATGAGCGCACCTGAAGGCGGACGCAGGAGTCCAGCGACGCTCTCCTCCAGAGCACTTAGAGCCTGGTAGTGGGGCCGTCCACCACCGGTCTCCAGCCGGCTGCGCGCATTTCTTGCCAGCTTGGCCTGCAAGAGAAAGGACGGACTCTAAGTACAGTGTGGTGCCCTGTTGCTGTGTGTACTGCCTCCCATGGTGGAATAGCCTGGCCAGTGTGGTCAGTGCAGAAAGTGCTGCTGATGATCATGCCAGTGGCATTGCTGCGTGAGGAGGGCTGCCCATTATGCCTTTGAGGTCCCTTTGCCCATAGTGTGAGGCTCACATGCAAGGATGAGGAGGTCAGTGGAAAGGGTACTCACCTTCACCAGCCGACAGAGGTCATTGAACTTTTTGCGGCACTGGTCCGCAGTCCTGGGCACATCTGAGTTTGAGGAGACCCTGCGTGCGATGCTCCTCCAGGCTTTCCTGAACTCTCTCCTGGGAGCCTTTCTGCCATTGTCCGGGCACAAGATGGGTCTTCTCTCCTGGACAGCATCAATCAGCACCCTCAGTGCATGGTCTGAGAAGCGCTGGGCTCTTTCACGGGCCATCTCCATCTGTTCTGGCGCTATTTTGTCCCACCAGCACTGTTGAGGCCTAGCAGCAGGGCTCCAGTGTGCAGGGCGTGGCAGCAGTCAAAGTTGACCCTTCCCCCTTTAAGAGCAGGCCGGCGTCAGGGTGTCTGCTGTCAAGCAACACATGACCGCACCTGCGCTGCGCCCGGCATCGGCGTTATCAGGCCGCAGCGCCGGTTTAGCACCGGAACCGAGCATTGCAACGCCGGTTTCAGCGCTCGCCAAAACTCTTGGCCAAATCCACTGAATTTCGGCGCGGTTGCCTGCAGTTTCCGGCGGGCGCTAAATTTACCGAACGCCCGACTTTAGCGCCCCAAAACTGTGCAAACTGAACTTCTAGGCCACTGTGTTGCGAAAGTTTGCCTGCAAGTTGTTGGAAGGACATCATCTGGCTTTGGTTGAGGAGTTGGTGCCAGGTTAAGAACCCACCAGTGGGAGTTTCCTATTGCGCCACATTGGGGAATGATCCAGTATGACCCTGAGGAATTTTCAGAGACACAACCCTCTTTCCAGGCTGATAGGTGACTGTTATTGTGGAGTGTTCTTGAACCCCTTTCAGCCTTTTCTGGGCTTCTATGAAGAGCAGGTTATATAGGGGGATTGGCTAGAAGCCCCGGTCTCCATGCCCATCCATAGACTGGGTGGACAGAGAAATTCCATGATGATTCGCTGAAGTTGAGCCATACAATATCAGTCCATGAGATTAGGAAAACAGTCCTCCTCCATGCCTGGGGAATTTTAAGTGTCTGTGCATGGAAACCTGGAGACTTGTCTGTTAAGGTAATGGACATACTGGACAAGGACCCTAACAGGTAGCATCTGAAACAGAAGAGGCAGCAGAGTACATTCATGTTTATTGTGGTGTCCAGCTTAGCATGTATGCTGGTCACGGTGTGGCAGAAATTTATTTTCTATCTGAGATTTTGAATCCTTCTGTTTTGCAGGTTATGGTTGGTACTTAGAAGATGTTATTATAAAGAATTGCTCAAATTCAGCTCCAACATATGTATTTCACTGTAACATGTGGCTTTCATCGCAAGCTTATGATGAGCTCACCTTCCAGAAGTTCATGCCTTATTTTGGACAAAATCTTGATGATGGAGAAAATGTCCAGAAAGTCAGTGAGTCAATAGGACGGAAAGGTAATGGCTTTATAAATTACATGTTGGGGTCATATTCTGTTATTATATGGCCTTATCAAATTATTTTGATCAGGATTCTCTTCCCATTAGCAGGTTTGCAGCGGGGTGGTCCTACCACCCACTGATTTAGGGCTGCTGCTAGTCTGCCTTAATGTCATCCCAGAATCCTCATTAGTTAAGCTGGGTGGTTTGGAAGCCAGAAAACCACCCTTTATTGGCTTATCACTGCTGGGAGGGAGGGTAATACAATTCTCATGCAGCCTTTAAAAGGCTGCAGGCAGTTAAATGGCAACATCATTTCTCAGCAAAATGGCAGAAGGAGCAGTAGCCTCGGTGGTGTCAGCAGCTGGAAGAGCCTCCAGATTGCGGCAGTGAAGTTGCTGACAGAAGTGTGGGCACTGAGATTCCATCGAAGGCTGTGCAGACAGTCTACAGGGAGGTGGCAGAGGCGGTCAGTGTAATCTCCACCACTCCCAAGAACTAACACACAGTACAGGAAGAGGTTCAATGACCAAGGATGGCCAAGGTAAGTCAAGGCTGTGCTGCCCATATACATCCTCTACACTGAGACAGTTTCACTCACCTCTTTACCTCTCTCCATGACACACACACACCTGTAAAAATTGTTTTCTTTCTTTTCAAAGGAGAAAAAGGCATACAGTTAGCACCTCCGAAGGACAATCGAGAGAGGATCACCATCACTGAAAACCTTGAGAGGAGGTATTAGATCTAAAGGCAGAAGGACCTGTAGGAGGGTGAGGTTGGAGTTGGAATAGCAACAGAAAGTTGGTAAAGGCTAGGCAAGGCTCATCATATGTAGTTTCAGTTTCACGTGCTTTCTGAAAGTATTGCAATGCACTTCCACTTAACTGCTATTTCTTCAGTGGCAAATTGTCACTGTGTGCTCAGGTAAACAAGCTGTTCTGTCTTTTATATCATAGGGGCTGCCTTGGACAAAGAGGTCAGCCACTCCAACCACCACCTGAATACTTTCAGATCAACAGCTGCTGCCACGTTCTCACCAACTCTGTCCTGTCCTGGCACTTTACCTGTGAAAGCACCAGGATAGAATTGGCAACTCGTGAGGAATTGGGAGACAGTCATAGGGTTGGCACTAGGTGAATCATTGAGCACTAGTGAGAATGAGGATCTCAGAGTGAAAGGGAGGGACAGTGCCATTCTTCTATCGAGGGGAGAGAAATGACCACCCTTAACTGAGGAGCCTAGTAGGGACCCCGATCTCAGGGTACCCAGTCTTCAAAAGAACAATGGTTCAGGAGCACGATCTCATGTGCAGGCAGTAGAGATAATTTCCAAGCATGTAGTTGTGATGTTGAATCACTGGGAGGTGTCCACTATCCGCATCTACAACATGTTGCAGGATATTTCACCTGACCTGCAGAACACCCTGGAGACTGTGACAGCTGGGAAATTGTTGCAGCATCAAGATGCCAGGAAGAACTTCTAAGGATATCAGTGGCTTCCGGAGTGACATCTACCAATGCTTCAATAGATGAACAGCACACTTTCACAGAGCTTCCAAGACCTCCCTGGTACTATTAGTTTTGTGATGACACCGACTAGTAGCACTTCTAAGTCTGTGCCGAGTACAACTGGGCTGCAAGGAGAGGGCACCGATGTCACTGTCTCTCCGAGAGTTGCAGTGAGCCTGTTTCCTTGAGGCTCCTCCAGTTCCTTCACGAGGGAACTTCAGACATGGGCCTGGCACCCCCTTGCTAGTATCAGTGCCAGGCTACCAGAAGCTGGAACCTGAGATGAGAGTTGCTTCAGGTCTCTAAAGCTTCATTTCATCATTACAGATCCAAACAGAGAAACAATCAAACATTAAACAAATAACATGTTGTTTTGACAGTTCTTTAAAGGGAAATCTGAATACTGGTTTATATATTGGTGTAGTTCTATATTTCCTTAGTATGTAATTCACAGGAGGGTACACATGTTTCCCTACATTACAACAGTGACTACACTTCAAAAAGATACTTATTTGGCTGTGAAGCACTTTGGGCCATCCTGATGTTGTGAAAGATGCTATACAAATACAAGTTCTTTCTTACATAAAGGCAAAGGCACGGTTGTGCATATTTGCACAATAGTTTTACATGCTTTAGGATCAGGGCAGCCATATGCATGGAGTAATTTTGAATATGAATGTCTTTCTTAATATTTCTACATGATTAAGCCATGGCCTGCTTACTGTGGCAATTGCTATATAGCAGAGGTTCCCAAACTGGGCGACGCAGTCCCTTGAGTGGAGGGTGTGGGGGGTGGGGAGGGGCCCAATAAGGATATGGGTGTAACAAAGAGATAGCCAGTTGTAACTTGCTGGCAAGTAATTCAAGTAATTTTCTCAATTAGTGGCACTGTAGCACTCTCCTCAGTTTTCTCAGGCTGTTTCTCAGCTTGTCCCCACCTGGTTTGAACTCGGGAACGGATTCCAGGAGCTGGTTGAACGGAGGTGACGGTGGCGGGCCAGCCTTCGCACAATGCAGCACGTCGGAGAAAAGGCCCCATTGATAGCTCGAGCCGCACTGCACTCTGGGGGATTGAGTCACCTGACTCCATGTTTCGGCCAATAGTGACTGGCCGGAGGGCGGAACCTTTAAAATGCACGGGAGAAGCCGAGGGCACGGTGAGAGCTGGTGGGTGAGTGGATTTACTTTACCTCAGATCACTATGGTGCTTCGTGTTTTTTTCTACTGAATAAGGGAAGCTCTAAATTCTCCCACCGGGAAGAGGTTTCTGAAACCTTCTGAGACAGAGGGTGTTTCACACCTTATATGGAAAATCTCAGTCTGTTTGGAACAGATTTAAAATTGAGAAATTAAAAGTTAGGGTATTCGGGACGAGTTTAGATGGTACAGCACTAATGCCAGAACACACGCAAGATTCAAGATTCGGTGTAAAAGTGAAAATGGCATTGTCTCTATGCGTATTCCACTAGCAGAGCAACAAAGTCATCATGCCAGGTTTCTTGAAATGCGGCCTGGCTATTTTGCTGTGCTCCCACCCTGTGTGTCCACGGACGAGGTTTAGAAAATGGTCACCCTATGTGTACTGGCCGCGCTAGACGTGCTCCTATCTAGCTATCCAGCAAGTTAAACACTCTATTCAAAATAATTCTTCTGAAGCCGTTTGCTGTTTGAAGCCTTTACTTGAACAAATTTGTGAAACTGTAAACAAAGACAAAGTATGTTTTGTACATAAACTGAGTACTACACATTCGATATTACACAAGATATAAACATATTTACAACAGTAGAATGGACTAATTGTATAACTAACTAACATTTGAACTAACTTCTGTAACTATTAAATATTAACCTTTTATAAACATAGTATTATCAAAATATTACTCTGACAACATTGCTATTATGCTAAGAACCAAAGATACTCACAGATATTGCGCTTGGCCTAACATATGAAATCAGATTACATTAGATTGTAAATGGAACCTCTCATAGCAGATTCTCCATTACTCAAGTCAGGTTCTTCCTGGCAAAACTGCTTCCTGGGGTCAACAGGAAGAAAGGTAGGAAGGTCAAATGACCCCTCACAGGAAGAAAGGAACAAAGGTCAAATGACCTCACACAGGAAGAAAGATCAGATGACCTTTCCAGCATACAACTGTTAACACAATAACCGCCACCAGAGGGTGCTATTGCATGTAAAAATGTCCAGAATGTCACATAATGTCCATCGGTCCAGAATACTCCCCGTCTGGGGTCATTAACGACTCCACATAGTCCGAACTCTACTTGTCACTGGAGTCCTCTGGCGACAAAAGAAGAACCACCTCAGAGGCGGTCCGTTGGTGTCGACGATAGGATGCAGCTTCCGTAGACTGCGGTGAGGGGGTAGGTTGCGTTCTGCTACGCACAGTTCCAATCTGGGTATGGTGAGGTCTGGCTGGGGCGCCAACTTGCCTCTATCAAAGACGAAGCCGATTTTGCTTTGTCCTTCTTGAGTGGTGACCTTCAGATAAGCTACACTTGCAATGGCCTTAGCGGATGCGTCTGCAAAGACACAAAGCTCTTTGAATTGGGCATTTAAGGGAGAGAAAGACGAATAGCAGCGAGGTATTTGGATCTCCTGTAAGTCTTGGAGTGAGTCTCTCCATCTGTCCCACTCTGCTACCATCTCTTCAGGGAGAGGTGAATCCCACTCTTCAGCGCGTGTGGAGAGTTCCCTGAGGAGCAGCCTGCCTTGTATGGTGACAGGGGCTAAGAAGCCAAGAGGGTCGTATAGGCTGTTGACTGTAGAGAGCACTCCTCTACGTGTGAAGGGTTTCTTGGCGTCTAGGACTTGGAACGTGAATGTGTCTGTTGCTATGTTCCACGACACCCCTAGGCTACGCTGTAGGGGGAGGTCATCAGTGAAGAGGTCTAGGTCCTTGACGTCCTTAGCACGATCTTCAGGGGGGAATGCCTCCATCACTGCTGGTCTGTTAGAGGCTATCTTATGCAGCCTGAGGTTGGATAGTGCAAGTAGTTCCTGGGCTCGTCCGAGGGTACTGATGGCCTCTGCTTCGGTCGGGAATGACTTCAGTGCGTCGTCGACATAGAACTCTCGTTCGATGAACCCTCTCACATCACTGCCAAAGTCGTCGTCTTCTTCCTTGGCAGCCCTCCTTAGTCCGCATATGGCGACAGCAGGGGACGGGCTATTCCCAAAGACATGGACACGCATTCTGTAGTCCACAATGTCTCTATTAGGGTCATTGTCCCGATACCACAGGAAGCGGAGGAAGTCTCTGTGGTCTTCTCTCACCACGAAGCAATGAAACATGTGCTGGATATCGGCAGTGATGGCGACGGGCTCTTTCCTGAATCTCATGAGCACTCCCAAGAGGCTGTTGTTAAGATCGGGCCCTGTGAGGAGTACGTCGTTGAGAGAGATGCCCTGATATGGTGCACTGGAGTCAAACACCACGCGGATCTATCTACTGCATGGGGTAAGGTAGCTTGGACGACCATTCTCCAAGATGGAAGTCTTGAGTGTGCTCACCTGAGATGGCTTGTTCTCTAGTGTGCGACGTCCTACAGGGTACACATTAGCGAGGCATATCTTGGAGCATGCTCTTGCGCTCACTCCTTCGCCACACACCTCGGTGCACCTGGATGTAATCTCTGGACCGGCAGCTCCCTCTCTCTCCCCGCCGTGCTCTGAAGCGGGAGGAGGCAACTCTGACTCCCAAGGAGCTGGGCCTGGGTGTAGTGCTGAAACGTGCCGATCACTTTCACATTCAGTGCATTTTGCATCCACCTTGCAGTTCTTGGCGAGATGGCTCGTGGAAGAGCAGCACTTGAAACATATAGAGTTCTCTTTAAGATATTGTTTCCGATCTTCCAGGGACATCTCCCTGAAGCCTCTGCACTTCTTTAAAGGATGGGGCTTGTTGTGGATAGGGCATTGTTTGCTCATATCCTCAGGTTTCTTCTGAATCTTTGTGTGCTCAGTTGAGGACACTTGCATTCTGTGGACAGATATTGGTGTCTTTCCATGTCTGTCGAACTTGTCTCTTCTGGCAAGTGCTGGGTGGGAGGAGAAGAAGTTGAAGCTGGGGTCGTTCCTGGCTTTGGCTTCTTTACGGATGAATTTAACGAACGCCGAGAATGGTGGGAATGCCACGTTGTGCTTTAGCTTGAACTTTGATCCAAACGTTATCCACTTCTCCTGCAGGTTAAATGGAAGCTTCTCAATGATGGGACTTACCCCTCTGGAAGTGTCTAAGTACGATAGACCGGGTAGGTAGCCGTCCTGCTTTGCGGCTTCGAGTTCCGACAGCAGATCTCCAAGGTCGCGGAGCTTCTGGGGTTCCTTACTCGTCAACCTCGGAAAGTTCTCCAACCTGTCAAAGAGAGCCCTTTCAATGGCTTCGGGCGAGCCGTAGCTTTCTTCCAGCCTCACCCAAGCCTTCTTCAACCCCTCTGGCAGCTGCCCCACATTGGCCGCTTTTATCCTGCAGGCCTGTCCGGCGGACTCTGGGCCAAGCCATTTGATAAGGAGGCCGAGCTCTTCTCCTGCCGACAGGTCTAAGCCCGATATGGCATCGTGGAAGCAGAACTTCCAAGCCCGATAATTCTCCGGCCTGTCATCAAACTTGATTAACCCCGAAGTCACCAGCTGGGTGCGTGCAAGGTATTTGGCGAGGTCGTAGGTGCTGGGACCTGTGCCAGGGTTGCCTTGGCTGGGGGCTCTGTTGGGGGTCTCAAGGAACCGAGAGGGGATTTGCCTCTGACTTTCTCTATTCGGCGTCCTATTCCTTTGCACCATGTCTTCCGTTCTGCTGGCGGAGACTCTGCGGCTTGAGGCACGCCGTCTGCTTTGACCTTGGTTGGCAACTTGTGGCATGTTATACAAAGTGTTTGCATCTGTAGAGATGTGCGGGCCTCCATCCCTTTCTCCTGTAAACTGTATGTCGGCATGGTCGCTCACGTAATCTATGGTGCGCTGTCGTGGACTCTGCCACGGAACGGGAATTAAAGGTTTGTAAGCTGACTCGGGATCAGCTCCCTCCAAAATTGCCTCGAATACTTGTGTCTCGGCTAATGCAGCATCTATCTCTTTTTGTTGCTGCAGAGCGTCTAATGTGGCTTGGAGACGGGCCTGTTCAGCCTGGCGTTCCACTTGGTGATGGGCCTGTTCCGCTTGGAATTCAGCTTGGAGTCGGGCCTGTTCTGCTTGGAGTCGGGCCTGTTCTGCTTGGAGCCGGGCCTGTTCTGCTTGGGGTTCAGCTTGGAGACAGGCCTGTCTTACTTTTATTTCTATTTCACTGTCCGTATGCGCAGCTCTGGCTTGAGCTGCTACTAGCTTAGCCCGTGCTTTGGCGATGGCTATGCTTACTCTAGAACCACCCGATAACCGTGAACCAACTTGCGATCTGTAGTAACCGGAGCTTATAGACCGATTGTCACGTTCTACAGTTTCGTCTGCCTGTTTAAGGTCTTCTACTTGCTGCAAAGCATTTTCGTTATTATCTTCTGACATGTTGATGTGAGGTAGATGTGCTCTACGAGGTTAAGGCTTACTCTGGGTTCCTCCTGCTCCGCTCTTCACAGCTAGCCGTATTGCTATCTTTTCACTGATATCTTTTCACTGATATCTTTTCACTGATATCTTTTCACTGTACTGGCCACGCTAGACGTGCTCCTATCTAGCTATCCAGCAAGTTAAACACTCTATTCAAAATAATTCTTCTGAAGCCGTTTGCTGTTTGAAGCCTTTACTTGAACAAATTTGTGAAACTGTAAACAAAGACAAAGTATGTTTTGTACATAAACTGAGTACTACACATTCGATATTACACAAGATATAAACATATTTACAACAGTAGAATGGACTAATTGTATAACTAACTAACATTTGAACTAACTTCTGTAACTATTAAATATTAACCTTTTATAAACATAGTATTATCAAAATATTACTCTGACAACATTGCTATTATGGCTAAGGAACAAAGATACTCACAGATATTGCGCTTGGCCTAACATATGAAATCAGATTACATTAGATTGTAAATGGAACCTCTCATAGCAGATTCTCCATTACTCAAGTCAGGTTCTTCCTGGCAAAACTGCTTCCTGGGGTCAACAGGAAGAAAGGTAGGAAGGTCAAATGACCTCTCACAGGAAGAAAGGAACAAAGGTCAAATTACCTCACACAGGAAGAAAGGAACAAAGGTCAAATGACCTCACACAGGAAGAAAGATCAGATGACCTTGCCAGCATACAACTGTTAACACAATAACTGCCACCAGAGGGTGCTATTGCATGTAAAAATGTCCAGAATGGCACATAATGTCCATCGGTCCAGAACACTATGCTTGGATTTTGTGTTGCTGCTTGCTGGCATCATCTTAAATTGAGAAATAAATTAATAATTACATCTACACTCATGGGTCATTGATGTTTGCACAAAAAATTTAAACTTGTATTTAACCTCCTCCAAAGCAACCCAACGATTCATTACAACAACAATTTGCATTTATACGGTGCCTTTAACGTAGTAAAACGTCCTAAGGTACTTCACAGTTGCGTAATCAGACACAAATTGACAGCAAGTCGAAGAAAGAGACATTAGGGCAGGTGACCAAAAGCTTGGTCAAAGAGGTTGGTTTTAAGGAGGAGAGAGAGGCCAAGAGTTTTAGAGCGGGAAATCCAGAGCTTAGGGCCTAGATGGATGAAGGCACGGCCACCAATAGTGGGGTGACGGTGGGGGGTGCAGTGCACAAGAGGCCAGAGTTGGATGAACATGGCCATCTTGGAGGGATGTAGGGCTGGAGGAGGTTAGAGATAGGGAGGGCAAGGCCATCGATGGATTTGAAATTGAGAATGAGAATTTTAAAATTGAGGGGTTGGTGGTCTGGAGCCAATGTAGGTCAATGAGTACAAGGGTGATGGGTGAACGGGATGTGGTGCGAGTTTTGGATGAGCTCAAGTTTGTGGAGTGTGGAAGATTGGAGGCCGGCTAGGAGAGCATAATCGAGTCTGGAGGTAACAAAAACATGGATGAGGATTTCAGCAGCAGATGGGCTGAGGCAGGGACAGAGACGGGCGATATTACGGAGGTGGAAGTAGACAGTCTTGGTGATGGAGAGGATATGGAGTCTCCCTGTTCCATCTCCAAACACCCTGATCACAGACCAATTCTAGTGCCGTCTGGAGAGGATTGTTCTTCCTGCACCCAGTTTGCATCCCCAACCCGAAGAGAGGTGTGGCTCACAGTTTTCCTTTCAGTGAAGTTGCTTACACTGTCATAATGACTGGGTAATTGCTTGCATCTGCCCATGCGTCGCTGGCGTTACTTTGGCAGAAATGTGCTGGAAACTGTCTACACATGTAAATCTGTGAAATCTTCCAGCCAGTGAGTTCTAATGATATGATTGAACTTCATCTTAAAACTCAAAAGTGTAAGAGGGCAGAATTAAAACAGTTAAAGTGGCAAAACTGTTGACGAATCCTGAGTTGTACACTAACAATAAAAATACTGGCCATGAAATTGTGGTTGGAGGCGTACCTCTGGAGTACGCCTCTGACCCGTGAAACATTTCTGAACTTACCTCCAGGCTCCCAGGCTGCAGAGAGTTCGGGTCTCGGGCCTCCAGGCGGACATCAGCGTAAAGGCCCACTGATCCCAGGGACGCAGGCTGTTTGAAAGCTTCCCTGGGATTATGTGGGCCAGACCCTCCAATCACAAAGGAGGATTCAATTGCAGTCATTTCCGAACGGAATCCCCTAATGACATACAATGGAATCACCAAATAATTAAACAATTTACACAATTATAATAAACATAAATGTTCTGATTTTCAAATTTAATTAAAAGTTCCTTCATTACACCAAATACAATAAAAATTTAATTTTTTGAAAAATATTTTAAACATTTTAATCCAAGCCAATATTTGCATCAATGAATTTTAACTTTTTGTGCATCATTTTTTATTTTTAAATGTTTCATTTAAGGTTTATAATAACCCTTACACTGATGAATGCCTGCTTTTACCAGGCATAAGAGTTTCGTGGGCAATTTCTGGGCAGTTGTTGGGCAAATAGCCCAACTCTGCGGCAGCAAAACTTATTTTACTTTCGGTTCAGTAGATCTGTCAATACGCAAGCGCATGCGGAAACCCGGGAGTTGCGGGGCCTTTCAGAAGGGTTATGATGGCTCTGAGGCTCTGCACGCTTAGATCAACTATCAGATATCAGCAGGTTGCATTACTTAGTAATTTCAGGGCCATCGTATCTTAGGAAGAGGAGGGAGGGGCACACATGGGATATGAATCTCCAAAGAGGTGCTCAGCCAAAAAAGTTTGGGAACCACTTCTATATAGAAAATATAATGTTAAATCTCAGGGTTATTCTCATTTCTTTTGTACTTGTGATGGTACATGTGACCTTAACAACCAGAAGTGAATGTTGAATATGCAGTGAATATACAGTCTAATAATTGAAATTAATTGTGTCTCAAAATGGTCTTATTAAAAAGTAGAATAACCATTAACAATGTATCTAGCCTTTGTTAAGTTAATTTTCAGATTAAATACTCTTGTTGCAGAAGCAATTGCATAAAATAGTTTCACCTTTTGAAGTATTGTTTTCTTGATACCTGATAGCTTAAATTAGCTAAGTGTAGAATGTGTGGCCACCTCTTGCAAAGGACAAACAGTAACTTGTTCATACATCAGACTGTTAAATGTTCTTTGACAGATTGCACAGATTAGTGTATCATTACTAAATAACGCAACCTGCTGATATTTGATAGTTGATATAAGCGTGCAGAGGCTCAGAGCAATGCCACATTTCAGCAGAGCTATCAACACTTTTTGTTGCTGGAGATTCTTCCAGTGATTAGTCATTCTCAGCATATAGTAAAATGAGATCAGTGTCCTTTTACATGTCAAATGAGTTATACAAAGAGCTTCTAAAGTTTAAAGTAATTTCCTGGGAGATATTTATAGACTAAAACAAAGAACAGTATTATTTCTTATTTTAAATAAAGATTTGCAACATCCCAAATTAGACTTGACAGACTTTTTTGGGAGGACTTTAAAAAAAGAAAATTATTACTAAAAATGTTTTACATTAGTAATTCTGACATTCTGTCAAGCCATATTGTGTTTGATGTGATAACTTGTGTGCTAATGAGTCTATTGCATTCATCATCATAACATGCAGTGCTATAAAAAGGAAGGTCAAGCTGCTAGAGGTACGGGACAGTTGCTTGGTTAATATTGTTAACTAAATATTTGAAATGGCAGAATTGGCAGAGGAACAGGAGTACTCTGTTTCTTTATATATTTTTTCCTTAATGGCTTTTTTTTAAAGAGCAAAATATACGAAGTCATTTTAAGTCACTAAACAAAGAAGATTATGCTGTGAACAGGTGGGAACTCGCAGCAGCCGAATCCTACACTAATTAGATTCAAGATCTTAGCCCTTGCAAAGGAGAAGGATATCGGCCTGGATTTTCCAATCCTATCACCGATGACGATCCATTAAAATGCATGAATTCCACTCAGAAAACCTGAGTCATAAAAACTGTTTATTATTGTAATTATAGCTATATTATAAATTCTTACACTTACCACAGCTTAAGGAAGATTTTTGCATTTACTCTTTGATAGTAAGAGTCATTTCTCAAACGTGTCTAATGCTTATTTAACTAATCACCCTGCACCCTCTCCGTCCCCACCACCCCCCCCCGACCTCCCCCCGGCTTTCTTGGGTCACCCCAGATTATTTCTATTCCTTGGGAAAAAGAACTAACAAGAAACTGTTCCCAAACCTCAATCAGTGTTACGCTCTGATTTTCTCCTTGCTTGGTGACGTCCACAACAGCATGGCTCTAATCAGGATATCCACATAGGGAAGATTATGGGCACAAATCCACATCCTACCACACTATTGTGTAGTATGTTGGGCTCCCAACATATTGGCCTGGATTTTGCGGTCAGTAGAGAGCCGTTCATTACGCTTACAACTGCCCACAGATCTTTCGCGGCAACTTGCAGTAATTAGAGAGCCATTTCAGCAGGTCATCTGGGACCTGTGTGAACAGGCAAGCAACAACGTGTATATTCAACCAATCAAACTGAAGAATCCTTGCTGAGTCTAAACCAAGAAGTGTAAGTTAGAATATTTAATTTGATATAAATTCATGTACCTCTCTTGGCATTCTCCGAAGGGTCCATTGAGCCACTCATTGCAGCCTCCTTATGAGCAGCAACCCCAACTGTCCCATCCTACTCTCTTGCTGACCTTCCCACCCAGCGCACCGGCTGGGGGCTAATCTTGTCAATCCGCCTCGTCCAACTCACCACTCCCAGTGCTAACCCTGTAGACTCTGGCAGTGGATGAGCTATCACCGCCCCTCTCCGCATCTCTGTCTAAATGTAGGTTCACTTGACATCCATGAGCTTATTGTGGATGATTACTTCGACATCATGGCCTTGACGGAAACCTGGCTGAGGGATGATTACAACTTCCCCTAAATGAAGCCTCCCTGCCTGGCTATACCTTCCACCGCTTGCCCCGCCCAGACCATTGAGGGGACAGGGTTGCTCTTATCACTAAATCACACCTTGGTCTGTCCCCCTATTCCTCTGGCACTTTCTCCTCCTTTGAGCCTCTCATATTGTTCCATCCCTCTCACCTCTCATTTAAAATCCTTGTTCTCTAACGCCCACCCAAGTACCATAAAAGTTTTCTCATCGAGATATCTTCGCTGCTTTCCTCCCTCAGCCTCTGCAGCAACGACTTCTCATCCTCTGTGATTTCAACCTCCATCTCAATTCATCATGCTCTCTCTCTCATCTGAGTTCACTGCCCTCCTATCCTCCTTTAATCTCTCCCTCCGTGTAAATTCCCCAACCCATATTCATGGCCACCAACTTGACCCTGTCATCTCATGTAGCCTCGCTACTCCCATCGTGTCAATCACAGTTAAGGCCATCTCTGACCACTTCCTTGTATCGCTCTCCACCCACATCCCCCTTCCCCTCCCAATCTTACTTCCTCCTGTGTCCGCCCCTGGAAAAAACTCTCTCCTAATTCACTTGCAACTGCACTATTAAAATCCCAACTGTCTAGCCTTTGTCCCTCCATTCACCACGACATTTCTGCAGCTACTGATCTGCTCAACCACACCCTCACCTCCACCTTGGATGCCCTAGTCCCCATTAAAACCATTGCTCTCTCTCACTCTGGCCATTACCCCTGGTACGGACATCATCTCCGCTCCCTGAAGTCCAAATGACATAGACTTGAAGGGCCATGATCTTATTGAATGGTGGAGCAGGCTCGAGGGGCTAAATGGCCTACTCCTGCTCCTATTTCTTATGTTCTTATATGGTTTAAACAACTGGTAAGGGGTATGGGGAGAAAGCAGGGACCGGGTACTGAATTTGGATGATCAGCCATGATCGCATTGAATGGCGGAGCAGGCTCGAGGGGCCGAATGGCCTACTTCTGCTCCTATCTTCTATGTTTCTATGTTTAGCCATTCACTGCCAACTCTGGCTGGACCACATAAAGTACTTGATGTGCCTTCAATAACCACAAAACTAGAAGTTATAGACTTTAACAAGTTGGCTTTTAATCACTAAGATCAGAGCTAACATCTCAACACACTGACTGGCTCACAGGAATGAGTCATACAGATGATGGGATCTTTATGTAAGAGAAGTCAGGGGCGGAGCCAAGAGCTAAGACCTGGAACCCTCCAGGTTAGTCAGGAAAGAGGAAGTGAAACTATACACCGTGTGGGGGAGGGTAATATACATGAGTGCAAAACGAATACAGGCAAGAACGAATACAGGCAAGACAAACAGATTTCATTACATTCACCCCTTCTTTAGATTTAGTCCATCGGGGTGATGTTTCTTAAAAGTTGGTATAAGTGAGTCTGTCAGGAGGTTTTGCGGTTCTCAGTGATCGGCGCAAAGCCGGTTGGGGTGCCTCTAGGGGAGTGGATTCTGGTTCCTCCGCTGTCCGGGCCTCCGCAGTGTCTTCCAGGTTATCTGCAGTGTCCTCCAGGTTAAAGTTGGGTATTGATACCTCCGGGCGTCCTGTCTCTTTTTGGTGTAGGTCTTCCTCGGGTAGTCTCTCATCGTTCTCTCCGCTCCCCGAGGGAGCGAGGTCTTTTATGGAAACAGTGTCCTCTCGCCCGTCAGAGTATTCAATATAGGCGTACTGAGGGTTTGCATGGAGGAGCTGTACCTTTTCCACAAGGGTTCCGTTTTATGGCCTCTCACGTGCTTCCGCAATAGTACTGTCCCCGGAGACGTCAGCCACGCGGGTAGAGATATACCCGAGGTCGATTTCCGGGGGAAAATGAACATCTTTTCGTGAGGGGTAGCGTTAGTGGCTGTACATAACAGAGACCTTATGGAGTGGAGCACGTCTGGGAGGACTTCCTGCCAGCGGGAGGTCGGAAGGCCTTTTGACTTTAAGGCTAACGTGACAGCCTTCCAAACAGTAGCATTCTCCCTTTCCACTTGCCCATTACCCCGGGGGTTGTAGCTAGTGGTTCTGCTAGGGGCTATCCCCTTTGAGAGCAAGAACTGGCGCAGTTCGTCACTCATAAATGACGTCACCCTATCGCTGTGTATGTAGCTCGGCATGCCAAACATGCAGAATAGATTACCGAGACACTTGATGACCGTGGCACTGGTCATGTCTGGGCAGGGAATGGTGAAGGGGAAGCGGGAATATTCATCGATGATATTGAGGAAGTATACGTTACGGTCGGCAGAGGGAAGGGGTCCCTTGAAGTCCAGACTTAGGCGCTCGAATGGCCGTGTGGCTTTGATAAGGTGTGCACGGTCAGGCCTGTAGAAACGAGGCTTGCATTCCGCACAGATGTGGCAGGCTCTGGTCATTGCCCTGACTTCCTCGATGGAGTGGGGCAGATTGCGGGACTTTATAAAATGGTATAGTCGGGTGACCCCTGGGTGACAGAGGTCATTGTGGAGACCCTGTAATTTGTCCGTATGAATGCTGGCACACATTCCCCGCGATAGGGCGTCTGCGGGTTCATTAAGGGCTCCCGGCCTGTACATAATATCATAGTCGAACGTGGATAGTTCGATCCTCCACCTGAGTATTTTGTCATTCTTGATTTTCCCCCTTTGTTATTAAACATGAAAGCCACCAACCGCTGGTCGGTGAGCAGGGTGAAACGTTTGCCGGCTAGGTAGTGTCTCCAGTGCCGCACTGCCTCCACTATAGCCTGTGCCTCCTTCTCGACAGAAGAGTGCCTGATTTCAGGTCCCTGAAGGGTTCGGGAGAAGAAGGCCACAGGTCTCCCAGCCTGATTGAGGGTCGCAGCTAAAGCAAAGTCTGATGCATCGCTTTCGACTTGAAAGGGAATGCTTTCATCCACTGCACACAGTGCAGCCCTTTCAATGTCCTGTTTGATACTGGTGAAAGCCTCCCGAGCTTCAGCTGATAGTGGGAAGGACGTCGACTTAATGAGGGGTCGGGCCTTATCAGAGTAATTGGGCACCCATTGGGCATAATACGAAAAAAATCCCAGGCACTTTTTTAAAGCTTTGGGATTGTGTGGCAGGGGCAGTTCCTTTAGGGGGCGTAATCGGTCAGGGTCCGGTCCAATTACCCCATCTTCCACCACACAGCCGAGGATACAGAGACGGGTTGTGTTGAAGACACATTTGTCTTCGTTGTAGGTTAGATTCAGCTTTAGGGCAGTTTTTAAAAATCTCGCAAGATTTAGATCGTGGTCTTGCTGGTTGTGCCCGCAGATAGTGACATTGTCCAGATAGAGGTAGGTAGCTTGTAGTTTATTCTCGTCAACCATGCGGTCCATCTCACGTTGGAAGACCGAGACCCCATTTGTTACCCCGAAGGGCACTCTGAGAAAATGGTAGCGGCGTCCGTTCGCCTCAAAGGCGGTGTATGGGCGGTCCTCCGTTCTAATGGGGAGCTGGTGATACGCGGATTTGAGGTCGATAGTCGAGAAGACTCGGTATTGCGCGATCTGGTTGACCATTTCTGATATGCGGGGTAAAGGGTAGGCGTCCAGCTGGGTATAAATATTAACAGTCTGGCTGTAGTCAATTACCATCCGTTTCTTTTCGCTATTTTTAACTATGACTACTTGGGCACGCCACGGACTGGTACTGCATTCAATAATGCCTTCCCTCAGGAGTCTGTCCACTTCCGCCTTGATAAATTGTCTGTCTTCCAGACTGTACCGTCTACTTTTGGTCGCTATGGGCCTACAGTTCGGAGCGAGATTAGCGAATAAAGAGGGCGGGCTGATTTTTAAGGTTGATAGGCCGCAGACTGTGAGTGGCGGCTGGGACCCACCATATGCTAGCGTGACACTTTCGTGGTGGCACTGGAAGTCCAGGCCCAAGATTACATTAACACAGAGTTCTGGCATCACGAGGAGTTTAAAGTCGTTGTAGTCCATGCCTTTTACAGTCAGTGTTACCACACAGTAGCCCAAAATGTCCGAAGTGTGGGGCTTAGCAGCCATAGCAATTCTGCTCCGTGTAGGGGTTACCGTTAATGAGTGCTGCCATACCAGGCTAGGGTGGATAAAACTCTCGGTACTCCCACAGTCAATTAAACATTTCATTAAATTCCCGTTTACCTGTATGTCCATCATGGATTTTGTCAACGGGTGTGGCCTGGATTGATCCACCGTGATCGAAGCCACTGTTGGGCCCTGGGTGGCCGTTGAGTCGGGAAAAGATGACGGATCCCAAGATGGCGGCCCGCACGGCACGCACGAGGTGGTGACGGAGTTGGAAATCGGATTCCCCCTGCAGACTTTGCTAAAATGCCCCTTTTTCTTACATTTGAAGCATGTAGCGTCTTTCGCTGGGCATCGTTGTCTGGGGTGCTTGGCCTGGCCGCAGAAGTAGCATTTCGGGCCTCGAGACATTGCCGCTGTAGTAGGACTCCTGGGTGAACTTCTGTGTGGGGACTCCGGCGGTGTAGAGCTGGTCTGAGACCTGGATGGGGAAGATGGCTGATTCCAAGATGGCGGCCCGCTTGGCGCGCACGAGGCGGTGAGGGCCGCATGGCCGGAAGAATAAGAGTCAGAGTTTTTCTGGGCCACGTCCAGCGATCGCGCAGTGGCCACTGCCTTTTTTAAGTCCAGGACCTCCTTCTCCAGCAGTCTCTGCCGGATATAATTCCATTTGAGGCCCGTGATGAAGGAATCGCGGACCAATTCATCAGAGTACACGTTGGCCATCACGGCCTTGCAGTTACAGTCCCGGACCAAGTCCTTTAGGCCCTGTAAGAAATCGTCCATTGATTCCTCAGGTCGCTGCCTGCGTGTAGCCAGCAAATGTCTGGCGTACACTTCGTTTACTGGCCTCTGGTATTGGGCCTTCAGGATAGTGATGGCCTCCGTGTAAGAGGTGGCGTCCCGGATGAACGAATAAATCCGATGATTAACGCGAGTAGTCAGTAGACTCAGTTTATCTACCTCGCTAGCGGATGAGGCCCTCGCGAAGAGTTCGAAGCATTTGAGCCAGTGTCCAAATTGATTTGATGCTTCAGCAGAATGTGGATCCAAGTCCAGACGCTCTGGTTTTAGGAGTCGATCCATCCTAGTATTCTTTAGTGATTAAAATTGATGTGCCTTCAATAACCACAAAACTAGAAGTTATAGACTTTAACAAGTTGGCTTTTAATCACTAAGATCAGAGCTAACATCTCAACACACTGGCCTAGAAATTGAGTTTTGGCTTAGCCAGGGCTTTAGCGCCGGAAGTTAGTGCCGGCGCTAAGTCCCCCTGCGCGCGCCAAAAATTCAGCAGTGCCGCGCCCAAACGGCTGCCGGCGCTACTGAAGGGTCTTTGCGGCGGTACATCGGCGCTAACTGCCGTTTCGCGCCGCAATTCCGGCGCTGCGGCACCCGATGCGGTGCGGCAGGCTCGGGAAGTGCAGGCCTCCTCCTTCCCTTAAGGAGGAGCTGCCTGCACCCGATCGCGGCCCGCAAAAATCTTTTAAAAAATGAGCCCGGCACCTCGGACAAGTGCCGGGCTTGCTTCTGTTCCGGGGGGGGGGCGGGGGGAAGTCCGGGGAGGGAGCTGCGGCCAGGCGGCCGGCGGGAAAGCGGCCGGCCGCCGCGGGGCCTTTAATGCGCCGGCGCAAAGACTCGTAAGACTCTGTTGCCAGAGTCTTAGTTGCGGCTGTCACGGGCGAGGCGGCCGCAACTGAATTTCGGCGCTGGGGCCCGTCGGCATGGCAACCGGGACGCTGCGCACACCGATGACGTCATCGGTGCCGGCGCAGCGCTACCGGTCTACCGCGGCGTAAGGGCCCCAGGCAATTTCGGCGCCGGCGCCAAATGCAGCGCTAGGCCCTCTAGCGCCGCAAAATCGGCGCTAAGGGCACTCAATTTCTAGGCCACTGACTGGCTCGCAGGAATGAGTCATACAGATCCTGGGATCTTTATGTAAGAGAAGTCAGGGGCGGAGCCAAGAGCCAAGACCTGGAACCCTCCAGGTTAGTCAGGAAAGAGGAAGTGAAACTATACACCGTGTGGGGGAGGGTAATATACATGAGTGCAAAACGAATACAGGCAAGAACGAATACAGGCAAGACAAACAGATTTCATTACAGTACTATCGGGTCCTGCTCTCTGCCAAAACTTCTCACTATTCCAGGATCTTCCTGGACTGCAAAGATAACCTCCGGCTTCTTTTCTCTACTACAAACTATCTTCTTAAATCCCTCTCCTCTGTCTTCTCCACCCTCACCTCCAACAACAAGTGCAAGGAGCTTATGGACTTCTTTGTCGCTAAGATTGAGACCTTTCGATCAGCTGCCTATGCCACTTCTCTGCCTTCCTCTAGCTCACTGGGCCAAACTTCCTCTCAGGATCCCCCCTCCCCCCCTGCCCTAGCCCTAAACTCACATCTTTCTCTAGTTTTTCTCCTATCTCCCCTCAAGCCCTCACTGATCTCATCTTGTCCATGAGACCCACCTCCTGCTCTCTCTACCCTATTCCCACTAAACTGACCACCCAACTTCCCTTCCTGGCTCCCATGTTAGTTGATATTAACAGTTCTCTCTTCTCAGGTACTGTCCCAATCTCTTTCAAATTTGCCGTCATCACCCCTCGCCTCAAAAAAAGCAACCCTTGACCCCCTCCATCCTTGCAAACTACCACCCCATCACCGACCTCCCTTTCCTTGAATGTGTTGTCACCTCCCAAATCCGTGCCCATCTTTCTCAGAACTCCATGTTTGCATCCCTCTGATCAGGTTTCCACCCCGCCACTGTACCGAAACGGCTCTTATCAATGTCACAAATTACATCCTATGTGACTGTGACAAAGGTGAACTATCCCTCCACATCCTTCTCAACCTGTCTGCAGCCTTTGAAACAGTTAACCACTATATCCTCCTAAAACTCCTCTCCACCCTCATCAGGCTGGGTGGGACTGCACCCGCGTGGTTCCATTCTGATCTATCTAATCGTAGCCAGAGAATCACCTACAATGCCTTCTCTTCCCATTTCCTGTACTGTTACCTCTGGAGTTCCCTAAAGAGCTATCCTTGGCCCCCTCCTATTTCTCATCCACATGCTGCCCCTTGACAACCTCATCCGAAAACACAGTGTAAGTTTCCACATGTACGCTGATGACACCCAGCTCTACTTCACCACCACCTCTCTCGATCCCTCCACTGTCTTTAAATTGTCAGACTGCTTGTCCAACATCCATTACTGGATGAGCAGAAATTTCTTCCAACTAAATATTGGGAAGACCGAAGCCATTGACTTCGGTCCCCGCCACAAACTCTGTTCCCTAGCCACTGATTCCATATCTCTACCTGTCAACTGTTCGCAACCTTGGTGTCATATTTGACCCCGAGATGAGCTTCCAACCACATATCCGCGCCATCACTAGGTGCTTCTATTTCCACCTCTGTAATATCGCCTGACTCCGCCCCTGCCTCAGCTCATCTGCTGCTGAAACCCTCATCCATGCCTTTGTTACCTCAAGACTTGACTATTCCAATACACTCCTGACTGACCTCCCTCTGTAAACTTGAGGTCATCCAAAACTGTGCTGCCCGTGTCCTAACTCGCACCCAAGTCCCTGTGAAGCACAATTTTAGTACATTAATGGCGCTATATAAATACAAGTTGTTGTTGTTGTACAGAAAGCAAAATAAAAAGAGAGGGAAAGAACGATGGGATTAATAGAGAAAGATAAAAGAGACAGAAAGAAAGAGTACAAAAAATGTTTTATTTAAAAAAAAATTTAAACTCAACAATAGTTAAAATCTGAAGGAATGAAATTCCACACTTGCAAAACTAAATTTTCAGTGCCAGAGAGTTTGTTTGATAGTAATTAAGACCGTTAAAAGTTCACTTACTGATGAATGGACAAGCCCTAATTTTCTCTGCTCTGCTTAGTGGATATCTAGTGGGTAAGTACCACAACTTCACCTCCTTCATGGGCCGGATTTTCCAACCCCTATGGGTGCGTGCGAGGTGTGTACGCGCCCGTAGCGGCCGCGCAAGTGCCACTTTTAGGCATGCGAAACGCACGCGCTGAAAACTGGCACTTGCGATCTGTCAATTGACAGATCATCCGCATGCCCAAGAAAAGTCCCTCTGCGGGTGAAAGTTGCGCTTTTTGCACAACTTCCGTCACTGAGAGACCATAGAATTTTTACGCCTGGTAAAAGCAGGCATAAGGCCTGCTTTTACCAGCATAAGAGTTTAAAATAACATTAAAATAATTTTTATTCAATCATTTAAACATTTAAAAACCTGTGCAATAAGTTCAGGTTATTTTTAGCCCCTTTAAAGCATTTAAAAAAAAATTTTAATTAAATTTTTGTTTAAAATATTTAATTAAATGGCATTTTAATTAATTTTATATATGTAATGGTTTTTCTTTATTTATTTCAGTGTGTTGGTGCATTTTTGTAGTCATCCCCATTCATACTTTTGACAGTTCTGTGCGTATGGACCTGTCAAAAGTATGAAGGGGGATTTCCTTCTTCCATTGGTTCGCCTGGCCCATGTGATCCCAGGGGTGCTTGCGAACCACATGTGCCCCTGGGATACCTGGGCCTCTGCGCATTTCGAAGAGGAGAGACCCAGGATTGCAAGCCTCAGTATCTACAGAACCAGCAGGTAAGTTCGTAGATTTTTTCCCGATCAGAGGCATCCGCCCACAGGAAGCCTCCGATCGGAAATTCAGGACCCATGTGTTGTAATGCCGAATCTCTCGGCAAGGTACCAGTGTAGCGGAGCAGGGCAACTCAGACAGCAACTTCCTGATTTCCGCATTTAACCGTGCATGTGTGGATGCCGGAAGTTGCTGTCTGATTTACTCCAGAATAACGGTGAGCACTGATAGCCTCACCATCATTCCTACTGCAAAATCCGGGCCATTTTGTCACCCAGCTTAATTCTTTTTAAATTACTTTATTTCCTGTTTTCTATTTATGAGCCCAGAAATGACTGTTGGCAATATTAATGGATGAATGCTTAACATATACACTTGATTTTACTTTGCTATTTTAACACTCGTTCATCTATTTAATTTAAATGGGTTAATGCCTTCCAATGAAACAGCAGACAAACAAATGTCTTACAAGTACATTGTGTTCATTCGCTAAAATCGCTAGGCTAATTGTTGTTTTACATATATAACAGAAAACATTTCAAAGCATACTTAAAGAAAGTAAAATAACAGATGCTTATGTTGACTTTATGTGTAATATTATGTGAATTCTAATATTTTAAAGAAACTATGAATTGTTTTTCAATTTGTAATCTGTTGCTCGATTTTAATTAATTTTCACTTCACATTCTTGAAATGATAACCTGACAGACAAGTCACACATTGTAGTAACCTGGGAGGTTATGAGTAACCTGATCCACCAGGTGGTGCTGTGGCAATTGGTCTCCTGAGTTAAGTCTGGTCTGTACTGGTTGTACTCTTTGTTTTTGCTGCCTCATGGCAGAAGCTTTTATGTGCAAGTGTTGATTAAACCACGTTACGGAGTTAACCTGTGTCCGTCTCCATCTATGGCCACCTCAAGATACCACACACATACTGGAATTTTACACTTGAAGGGCGAGGTTATTGTAAACAGCCATTACAAATATAGCGCGTTGACCTTTGTGACATACAAGTGATGTACATCCAGGCAGCAGATATACTGAGAATTTTCTGTTATTATTTCAACTCTAGCCCAGCGCCAACATGAAAATAGCAACCTTAAATCCTTCCAACCTCTGCATAAATACTTCCAGAGCTTTAGTCCACAAAAGGTAGTTGGTTAACTCCTTCAATGTGTTTCCCCTCCATAAATGTATAGTTGCTGCCATGATTTTGCGTAATCAGTGCCTTTGCAAAGTACTGTGCCATCAAAAATGTAATAAATTGGGTTATTGATTTTACCATCATTCAAAATAAGTGGTTGTATTAAATAGTTCCTAATTACCACTCTTGTGTATGATAAAATGTATTGTTCTTGTGTGGATTTTCTGAGAAATAAGCAATTGGTTGGGAATTTTAACCTAACGTCACTGGGTTAGGAGCGTGGGGATAGTTAAATTGTTAAAAATCAGAAACCCGACCTGAACCGGCCTCCAACCTACCCATGTCCGGTTTTAATGGAGGTGGGATGGGGGAACGGGACAAGGGTGGGTGACCAACCTGCTGCCAGGAGGCGAGGCATCAATTTAAATATTTTAATGAGGCACTAAGCCTCTTCTTTAGTCTCCATTTTGTTTTTACCTGTAGCTGGTCGGGTTTTACACACTTTGTAAAACCCGGCAGTTACAGCAAGGCAATGATTGCTGCTTCCAGGAGGTAAGTGCCTAACCCACCCCCACAATCGGAGACCCCCCTCACAAGGCTTCTGATCGCCTTCCTAGACAACCCCCCCACCCCGCTGACGCCGGCCCCGATTTTCTCTTTCCGCCCCCGCCCCCCCCCCCCCCCCCCCACCCCCCACCAACCGATTCTCCGGAGACCGGCCCCGATCCTCCGGTGGCTGGCCACGATCTTCCCTTCACCCACCGCTCTGATCATCCAGAGGCCAGCCCAGATCATCCAGTGGCCGGCCATGATCTACCCTTGACCCTCCCTGATCATCCGGAGGCTGGCCCCGATCCTCCGGTGGCCGGCCACAATCGTCCCTTCACCCCTCCCCCAATCATCTGTCCCCGATCCTCTTAACGGCCCGACCCCCACACGAACCCTCCCTCCCTCCTCTGTGTGGCCTAGTGCCTCAGGCCTGCCCACCTGGAGCCAGCCAGTCTCTCTTCCTGTCTGGCTATGGGTGGAAAACAGAGGCCTCGCATGCAAATCAGGCCCTGCCGTTAAAATCGGCAGGTCCTGCAGGAAACCCGGCCTCCCCCCCCCCCCCCCCCAACCCCAATCCGCCTTCCCCATTAAAATCCAGCCCTTGCTCTCTGGATGTTTAGTCACTAGATCAGTGGATTTGAACTGAGCATACAAAATGGTTATGTTCCATATCACAATTTTTAAATCATCTCATTTATCGTTCATCAAATGTTGTACCTTATATTACTAAAATGGTATATTTTATACATTGGGTATTATATTTTTCCCATGTGTTGCTGTAGAATACTTTGGGGGAAAATTCAGTTGTTTGTGCCTCCCGTTAGTGCCTTAAGAGGGCGCTAATGGGGCGCAAAGCAACGAGCGCCCGGGCGCAGCGATGTTTGCGCCGCTCGCGAAATTAACTAGACATTTTGCGGCAGCGCTAAACAGTACTGCCACGATCTCCTGCGCCGGCAGATTGTGACGTCAGTCGAATGCGCAACGCCCTGTTAGCGCCCCGGACCGGAAATTGAGTGGCGCCCCCTGCCTTACCGCCTGCTGCTAGCAACGACAGGTTGAGGGGAGCGTTATGCTGTCAGAAAGGGACTAGGGGAGCGCTATTTAAAGGCGACCGCTTCCTGCCTTTTTTTGTCGGTGACATTTTTGCACCACGCATTCTGAGAGAGAGAGAGACTTCTGGAGAGATTCAACGCTGTGTGAAGGAGTTTTGAGTACTGAGCAGCACTTTGCAGGTTCATTTTGATTTGCCCTTCCTTGCTTCGCCAGCGCTCTGAGGTAGCGCCTCGCTCCTCGGCCTTTGTGCCTTAAGACAGGTGTGAAGCGCCTGATTTAGCGCTCCAATCACCTCCAGGGGCGATAAAAGCCAAGTTTGCTGTCGGAGGCGATAATTAGCGCACGGCCGATAATGGCGCCCCAAACGGGGCGATGCTGAATTTTTCCCCCTTTGAGTTACAAAGTGCAATGGTGACATCTATTGGCAGAAGAGAGATAAGAGATGTCTCTCACCTAAAGTCACCTTTTTAAGTTGTAAGAGTTCAGTTTTGAATTTTTCAAAAATTTAACTGCTGGACATTTTTCTGAGATATAATTGGTAATACAGTATATTTTCTTTGCTACCACTTTAAGCCTAATTACATCAAATCATAACTTAAAATTGTTGAGCTGTGATTGGTCAAGGGTCATCTTAGTAAATGCTCACTAATTTATAATCATTTAAATAACAATTATTATAGAAAATTATTAGACCATAATTATTCATAGAGTATAATTAAAATAGTTACTCTGTGCAGGCTTTATTCTGATGGTACAAAATAAAATTTTACTTCCACAATGACTGTACTTTACCCCAGATTTTAAACTACATTTATAAAGTTCTAATTTTCTTTATTCTATAAATGTTTTATATGGTTTATAAAAGTAGGTCAAAATGGAAAAAGCAAGCAAAGAACTGAAATTAGCAGAGTTGTCAGTAAAGCTACACTTGAACAGAAAACTGTTTCTTCAAGATCTACAAAGAGACGGCCTCAAACAGTTACGAATAAAATGTCAACATCCTACTGCAGCACCACAACTTCAGAGGAACAGGATAATTCACATCCAGTGCTTTCTTGTCAAAGTCAGTCATTCAGTTCGCAGACTATATCAAGTACAAGATCTACATCTACATTAAACACTGACTCAAGATGTGTACCCCTAAATAAGCCGATGCCAAAGTCATTTTATAGAGGTCAGATTGAATTTTGTTTGTCAGAATGTCAGAATTTTTTAGCAAAGAGTCCAGAAAGACAGCCAGCATCCAGTGCCCGCTCGAAAAATCAAAAAGTTTCCAAAGAAGTAAATAGTATTGATAATGGAAGCAATATCAATGAAGAGAACACATTTCAGAATTTTGCCTGCATCAGTTCAGACGAGAGGAAAGTAACTGACCAATTTGAAGAGCTGACCTGTACTGAGAATACCCCGTCCAATAATATGAACGACAGTCATTATTGTGAGAAAATTGAACGGCAACTTCCAGTTACCTTCATCGAAGACGTAGAAAAATCAAACCTGTTTGGTATCCAGTCAGAAAAAGAATGGAGTGAAGTAGAAGGTAGTCCAAAGTACACAGCTGGGGTGCCACATTTTGTTCACGGTTGTTTGAAAATGACTAGTGACACCAAGTCCAAATCACTGATATCAGCAACACAATATCCTCCTGAAAACATTGCTGCTGATGATGTTGCTGCTGAAGATGACAATAACTTGGCAAATATAAAGTGGAAATCTACAAGCTCCATTCGTGATATTGGTAGAAACACTGAATTTCCACAAAAAGCAGCAACAAGCCTTCTGCAAGAAGGAAATTGGACAACAGAGGGAACCGTGGGCTTAGTACCATCAGCTATGAGCAACCTTGAAAGCTTGCAAAATGTACCAAATTTTGAAAGTAACTCTGGATGGGGTGTAGAAGAACCATATCATACTGAACCTGGGGAAGTTAAAGAACCAGTCATATTTGAAGTATCTGAAACTGAAAGTCCATTAAAAATAGGGATTGCAGCTACCGAACTGTCTGATTCAGACAGCCAAAGTGATACAAGAAGCACTAAATTAATGGTAGGATAGTACCGTAGCTTTTTCCACAGAATATTATGAGCATTTGATTGCTAATTAGCTGCAGACATATAAGGGTCAAGTTTCCGCTAGTTATATCAGTGCAATCTGGGTATAATCGGCTAAATCAGCGCAAAAGATTGTGGTTTTAAAACGTAAGTGACTTACGCCCAAAACTACTTGCACTCATGCTTTCCGTGATCTTTTACTCTGGTTCAAAGATCACTTCGCCCGAAGCAGGCCCTGCCCACAAAACTAGCCACACCTCCAGGTCGAAATATTGGGGATGGCGAGATTGCGCCTGTTTGCACCCATTGGGAGGGGTCGTCAAATTGCACTTCTTTTTCTTCGCTGCACAGCCACTAGGGACTCAATGCTCCTACAACTTATGCATTGATTTAAATTAAGTTTAATTTATTAATCAGATCAATGCTCTTAAGCAAGGCACGTTAGTAAAAGTTTGCAGAAAGAAAGAAAAGTGTCGTTAAATCAATTTGCAGATTGAAATCACTCACTACCATTAAAACTTGTGCATTAATAAATTAAAATTAATTTCCATAAATAAGATAAATGCTCTTAAAACTATAAAGGCAGGGCACAAGACAATGAAAAATTTGCAGAGATTGAGAAGTGGCTAGCTTTTGATCTTCAGCCTCACTCTGAAGGAATTTTCTTTTCAATGGCTTTTATTGGACCCTTCCCCAGATACTGGAGGCCCGATTGGCTCTGTTCCCAGTCACTAATCGTTACACTTATTCACACTGCTCCACTGTGTTGATTCATGGGAAATTTTACGTTCGGTATTATGCAAATGAATGCGAGCAGAAATTTGAAGCATAACTTCAAATCGGAAAAACAACGCAATTTTAAGCGCATTTTGGACGCAATTTCTCGATTGTGCCCAAAGCGGAAACTTGACCCCATAATGTTGTTAAATCAAATAACGAATAGTAAAAGCAGTTGTAAAAAAGCTGTCGCAATGTTTATTCTCTAAAGACTTTAGTGCAAAGTTCTGATCCAACAAAATACTTTGTTGTGGAATGTCAGAAATTAATAACATACCTATAAATATGTCTGAATTATGCAGCATCTGTTAATACAGTTCAGATGGTGAACCTAAGCCCAACTAACCCAATCCAAGATCTGAAATTGCAGGGCAAGACTCAGTAGCAAAGCTAAAGGCACGGCTCCAGAACCTTTTTCTTTCAGTTGATCACATGCCAACCAGTATTAAATAGTATTAAATAGTAACAACAGAAAACGCTGGAAAAACTCAGCAGGCCAGGCAGCATCCGTGGAGAGAGAAACAGAGTTAACTTTTCAGGTCTGGGACCCTTCATCAGAACTGGAAAAAGCTGGAGATGTAACAGATATTAAGCAGGTGCAGAGACAGGAGGGGATGAAGGAATATACTGGCCTAGAAATTGGGTTTTGGCTTAGCCAGGGCTTTAGCGCCGGAAGTTAGTGCCAGCGCTAAGTCCCCCTGCGCGCGCCAAAAATTCAGCAGGGCCGCGCCCAAACGGCTGCCGGCGCTACTGAAGGGTCTTTGCGGCGGTAAATCGGCGCTAACTGCCGTTTCGCGCCGCAATTCCGGCGCTGCGGCACCCGATGCGGTGCGGCAGGCTCAGGAAGTGCAGGCCTCCTCCTTCCCTTAAGGAGGACCTGCCTGCACCCGGCCGCGGCCCGCGAAAATCTTTTTAAAAATGAGCCCGGCACCTCGGACAAGTGCCGGCTTGCTTCTGTTCCGGGGGGCGGTGGGGGGAAGTCCGGGGAGGGAGCTGCGGCCAGGCGGCCGGCGGGAAAGCGGCCGGCCGCCGCGGGGCCTTTAATGCGCCGGCGCAAAGACATGTAGGACTCTGTTGCCAGAGTCTTAGTTGCGGCTGCCACGGGCGAGGCGGCCGCAACTGAATTTCGGCGCTGGGGCCCGTCGGCATGGCAACCGGGACACTGCGCACACCGATGACGTCATCGGTGCCGGCGCAGCGCTACCGGTGCAACGCCGCTTTAGGGCCCCAGGGAATTTTTGAACTGGCCATAACTCTGGCGCTAGTCCCTCTAGCGCCTCAAAAGCGGCGCTAAGGCAACTCAATTTCTAGGCCACTGTGTTTTTGTAAGAGGCAGGAAAGATAAAATGTTGCAAATGGGAATGGCAAAATCATACAGCATGAAAAATGGGGGTAGGGATTATAGTTTGAAATTGTTGAACTCAATGTTGAGGCCAGAAGGCTTTAAAGTGCCTAATCGAAAGATGAGGTGCTGTTCCTCGAGCTTACGTTGAGCTACATTGGAACTATGTACTAGGCCGAGGACAGAGAGGTCAGAGTGGGAGTGAAGCGGTGAATTAAAGCGACAGGCGACCGGAAGCTCAGGGTCACCCTTACGGACTGAATGGAGGTGTTCCGCAAAGCGGTCGCCCAATCTGCGTTTGGTCTCCCCAATGTAGAGGAGACCGCATCGTGTTAAATAGTATAGCATATGAATTTTGAATCTAGCCAAATGAAGTGTTTGTGAGCCAGACTATTTAGGTCACTATTTGACCTGGTACTGTGCTCATATCTGCTATCTGTATTAGCCTTTGTTACCATTTTTGTACCATTAGATATATTACAGGGGTCATTTTACAGGTCTGTGTTGCCATTCATTTTCATGGTTGGGAAGTCATTCCAATACATGTTTGCAGGCAAAAGGCTCCCCACTGGCAGCATGGTCTCAAAATTACTCCCAACACATATTCAAACTAGTCAAATGAAAGGAAATGTTTCAATGTTACTTGTATGAATTAAGTCATTAAGGAAAAGAATTTGTTCACATTCTTGTCCAACATGCTTTCACAGGATGAAAATAGTTCATATTCTACCAAGGAAAATGAAACAAATATAAACTGTATTAACACAGATGGTGTAAACCTCTGTGATATTTTCAAAAATGCCATAAGAACCATTAAGAATGGAGAACATTATAAATTGGAGAATCTCTGTCAGTGTCATAGTGGCCTTCCTGGGTAAGTGCAAAACTGAGGTTTTTCCTGAATAAGTTAGTAGGAAGCTACAATAACTTTTTTAATACCTTTGCTATGCTCAGAGTGTGAAAAGTGATTGAAGTGGTTGAATTTAAGGCACTGGGTGGTGGCGGGAGGGCCCATCCTTGCATGTGCATGTGACACTAGGGACACATAGGCCGACTGCATGGAAGGAAGGCCGGGAAGTCTGGTGCATCTTGCCCATTCTGGGGGTTGGCAACTGGCTTTCCCCAGAAAGAAGTTAAAAGTGCTCCCAGCACCCTGCTTTGTAGAGGGGCAACATTTAAACCACAATTGTAATTTTTCTTCTTCAGCGCTTCAGGCCATGATCACAGACTGGACTCCCAGGTGGGCTCCACTTCCACTGTTGGTTGGCCAGTACACCAGGTTTCCCAAGCTTACTTCTGCAACCCTATGCTGGGTCCCTCCGAGAGCTGAGAAATTGGGACCTCTCAATGCAGGGAGTCCCTAATCCCAACAGCATGACCTTGTTTAGGCCAAGTGATTGCAATCAACCTCTAACAAGTCCATCCAGAATCTCCAACACAAGGCCAGGACCTGACCTAATTAGGTCACATCCTAATTGCTGGGGCATTCCTGCTGAAGTTGGCAGGAGTGCACCAGAAGGGCTACAGGTGTTTGAGGGCTTGGTGAACACTTGTCATCTCAGTACCTTAATACAGATTTTAATCAAATTACATAACTATCTTATGTCATCAGGCTTCTTTCAAAAATGGGTATATTCTAAGAATTTAAAGAAAAAAAGAAAGACTTGCATTTATATAGCGCCTTTCATGATCTCGGAATGTCCCAAAATGCTTTACAGCCAGTGAAGTACTTGTGACATAACAACAGAAAATGCTGGAAAAACTCAGCAGGCCAGGCAACATCTGTGGAGAGAAAATAGAGTCGACGTTTCGGGTCTAACCCAAAAAAGGGTTAGACCCGAAACGTCGACTCTATTTTCTCTCCACGGATGTTGCCTGGCCTGCTGAGTTTTTCCAGCATTTTCTGTTGTTATTTCAGATTTCCAGCATCTGCAGTATTTTGCTAAAGTACTTGTGACATGTAGCCACTGTTATAATGTAGGAAATGCGACAGCCACTTTGCAGAATAAGTTAGTAGGAAGCTACAATAACTTTTAAAATAACTTTGCTATGCTCAGAGTGTGAAAAGAGATTGAATTTAAGGCACTGGGTGGTGGTGGGAGGGCCCATCCCTGCATGTGCGGACAGCAAGGTCCCACAAACAGCAATTAGATAATCACCGGCTAATTTGTTTTTAATGATGTTGATTGAAGGATAAATATTGGCCAGGACACCAGGCCCCTGCTCTTCTTTGAAATAGTGTCATGGGATCTTTTATGTCCACCTGAGAGAGTAGGCAGGGCTTCACTCTGACAGTGCAGCACTCTCTCAGTACTGCACTGGCGTGTCAGCCTAGACTTGTGTGCTCAAGCCTCTGGAATGGGACTTGAGCCCACAACCTTCTGACTCAGAGGCATGAGTGCTACCAACTGAGCCACGGTTGACACTTATAATTTAACCCTTATAGTCTCGGTATCATTCTGGTGAATCTGGGCTGAACCCTCTCCAAGGCCAATATCTCCTTCCTGAGATGCGGTGCCCAGAACTGAACGCAGTGCTCTAAATGAGGTCTAACCCGAGCTTTATATAAAACTGTCATATAACTTCCACCCCATTGTATTCCAGTCCCCTTGAGATAAAGGCCAACAATCCATTAGCCTTTTTAATTATTTTTTGTACCTGTCACCACCTTCCCTCCTCCCCACCATCGTCCTCACCCATTCCACTCATATACACTGCCAAGCAATCTCCTACAAGCTCCAGGAGACCACAGAGACTGAGTGACACATCATCATAATGTGTAGTTCTTTTAGGGGTCCTGCCCATCCCCTTTAAACCTTTCTTGATCCTATTATCCACTGTTTAAAATTTCCTATAAAATAACTGCTCCTTTCCATAACTAGATTGTTTAATTTAATATGATTTATGCAATTGCATACCTATAGATGGGAGACACAGGAAAACGATGTGCTTTTATAATTGAACACTAGTATGAATGTAAACCTTTCCATTAAATACGTTCTTATGTAACTTAACTCTACACTGTAATAATATTTTGTATCTAAAATTATACAGTTACACAGACGATGCTGGGAGGACTCTCTTGCACATAGCTGCTATATACGGGAATGGTGAAATCTGCCAGGTACTTTTAGTTTAAATTGGTAAATCTGGTTATCTAATATTAAAGTGTTAACTGAATTTGATCCATGTCCAAATAATGATTTTATTATAAATAAAACAGAAAATGCTGGAAATACTCAGCAGGTCAGGGAGCATCTGTGGAGAGAGAAACAAAGTGAAACGTTAACTTTGCTTCTCTCTCCACAGATGCTGCCTGACCTGCTGAGTATTTCCAGTATTTTCTGTTTTTATTTCAGATTTCCAGCATCCGCAGTACTTTGCTTTTGTAATGAATTTATTATGTCATCAAAAGAAACAATGACAACTGAGCTATGAAACTGATCTGCAGTCGATTTGGCTTTTTGTAGTACACCATATCTTAATCTACATCAAAGCACTCCAGCACTCTAAAACATCCTTCTATTGTATAAGTAATTAATGTCAAGCTGCATTGCAGCCTCAGTAGGTAGCTAGAACCAGAGGCCATGAGCCAAAACATTCACATTGCACAAGAGACATAATACGTGTATGATCTAACCATTTTGATTAAACAGTTGAATCCAAATATTAAAATATTTTCTGTATACACCAGATACTCATTTTCACTTCTGTTTCCCTTATTTCTTTACCATGAATCTGAATTCTAAAGTCATTGACAGTGAGATCTAATTGTGAACTGCAAGCAAATCATGAGTAGGTTGGCACAGAATGTTTCACAAACATAAAGGTGTCCAGTACTAGTTAATCCAAGTGTATAAAATACAAAAAATATAAGAGAGAAATGTTTACGGAAAATAATTTATGGCTTATGCTTGACCTTTCTTAAATGTTGACAATTATATGTTCAAGTCAGAGCTGTACTCATCATAATAAAACATAACTTGTATATGAAAGTTAGAACAATAGCAAAAACTGTTTATATATACTTTTAAAAATCAGTTCAACTATTTTGTTTTGTAGGTATTATTACAACATTCTGATGTGCAGAAACAATTAGACAGCCAGGACAAAGAAGGCAGAACAGCATTGCATTATGGAATTATGCACAATAACAAGAGGATTAAGCGACTGCTTCTAAATAATGGTGCACAGTCTGATATTCCTGATAATAACTTAGAAACAGCATTGGATCTGGCTCTGAATATGATTAATGAAGAAATTGACAGTAATTAATGCTTTGACTGCTGTTGGCTCCAGAGCATTTTAGGCTTCCTTAATTGGCCATTTTTCAAGGTTTTCACCTTCCATATTGCAATTAGGAAACAAACTCTTAATATTACAGTAATAAAGTTACTCTGATATTAGGAGGAGCTTTCTTGTAATACTATTTGATTTCCTGTGGTGATGCTCATGCGCAAAAATTAAAAATGTATTTACTATGTTATCTGTGCTACAATAGATCCCCCATGGTGTTGGTTATAGTTAGCCAATGGGTCTAATGTTGAAAGCAGAGGATACTGTGCTGTGGAAATGAGGAGGGACCCAAATGACTGCTGAAACAATGTGGAAAACATTTTGTAAAAGTTTTGCTTAGAGATAGTGAAGTATGTGTTTTTGATTGGTACCCAGAAAGTAAATAGTTTTCCTTACCTACTGTGGGTAGATAAATTAATTTTTTTTCTCTTCACTTATCACAGCTACATAAGTAAATTATCTCTTTTGCTCTGTCTGTAGTCACATACACAGCTTTTTGAAAATTGTTCTTCTGTCAAAACTAACCTCACTTGACCTTGTTTTGGTGCCTTTAAGAAAACAAACTTTCTAGGGGGAATTTTTCAGGGGGTCAGCGGGCGCGTTCAGTGGCGGATTGGGTGGGAAAATGTTTTTTTTTGACAGCGGGTCAGGACCCCGCTGTCAACCCGCCGCCACGTGCCTTTCCCAGATGTCGGGTCTGTCAGCGCTGAACAGACCCAACACAGAGCGGTGGGGGAGGCAATTCAGATAATTATGACATTGTTAACAGCCCTATAAGAAGTATTTTGAGCTCACCGTTACATTTTACGAGGTCACCCATGGGGTCCACGCTGCTCAGGGATCATATCAGGTAAGCAGATCGGGAGTTCTATGACCATGGAATAATGTCATTACTTGACAGCTGCAAATGTGCTATAAAAGCTCCCATCTCACAGCTGGTCAGTTTCCAAGCTCAGAAACTGTTGCTTACTGCATTTGGAAGACAGATTGAGCTTTATGCAGGTTGCATGTGTTTGGAGTCAAGTGTCACCTCATTGGAACAACCTCTCTCACATTGACAGATCGCTTCTGTCATCTCAAGTTCACTTGTAATCATCAGCATCGGTGCCCTTGAAACTATCTCACCTTGGTCCTCAGAACCCCACCACGATCAGCCCCAACACCAGCAGCACTAGGCACACCAGCAGCATCAACAACAACAACCTTCTCCGCAATCAACTGATGCTGCACAGGACAGAGGGCATCAGCACCTGACCACATTGTTGCCCGGGAGGCCAGGGATGGCCTCATCATGGCTAGATTTACTTCACTTGACGTTGTACACACTGGCTGCCGCATGATAAGCCAGGTTGGCACCACCCCACACCAACACCATAAAGCATCCCTACAATGTCCAAGCCATTCTTTTCACTCTCATCACCATTGCGGGGGGTACCGTTATATCTCACCATTCACTACAACTCACTAAGCCACTTCCAAAGGTGCACACAGATCTGTCCAAGAACGTAAAGTGTTGAAAATAAAGCTTTCAATGTTTGACACCACATTAACAGAAACTTTACATGAACATTGGCTAAACCACCCAAGTGCCAAGTGTGTTGTTAGTTGGTATGATTGGACTAGGATGAGGGTGAGTGTGAAGGGTGGCTAGTGAGATGGGGATGTGATAATATAGCTAGAGAGGGATGGGTGGAGGTGCAAAGTAAGTTGGTGTAAGTAAAGATGTGCAGGAGTAGGGTAGGGAAGGCAGAGTGATGGGGATGTGATGAGAGGCACAGCAGGATGAGGTTGAGAGTGGCTTTGCAATAACGTTTTGTGATCTACTGAGATCATTGAAAGGTTCGCGCCACTGCAGCCAGGTCCTCCTGACGACATCCCTGCTTGTGCCCTCCTGTGCAATTTGCAACCATTGGAAGGGAAGAGCACCTCCCTGCGTGCTGTGACTCCATATGCATCTTGATTAGTAGCTTTTGTACATCCTGGTCGATAATTTTTGATCCTATTTGTTACTTAGACCCAGCTCTTGTTCCTCATCGCTGTTTTATGAATATGGTATTTCAGCCAATCAGGTGCAAGTGTGACGCACACTTTCCATATCCAAAGTGCGATGCCTGAGGTATGATGGATACAGATTTTATAATATAGGCAGATGACCAATTGACTAACAGAAAACAATAATGTGTCTATAATGGACACCAGTCTGCTTTTAATATAAATGTGAAGAAAATGTTGAACTCTCATCTCCTAGATTATTTATATTGATTTATTTAATACACTTTTGACGAGATTTTTTTGTTAAACAGTTGAAACTGTTTGTCATTGTGATGTAATTCCTGATTTGTCACATGATTACCAGGGACCAATGAACAGCAATTACCAAAGACCAATGACGATATATTTCTGGCCGTATTTTCTTCTCCATTATAAAATTAAGCAAGATATATAGGTAGAATATAGACAATGAAATAGTAATGAACTATCAGATAATATATAGTACATACTTCTATTTTTGTCTATCAGCAACTCCACAGCAAATTAACTAGTACAATAAAAGAGCTATTGCAATTTCCACAGCTCCAGCTTTCAGTAGTTTTTTAACTCAACTTTCTGTATCTATTAATTTTATTGATGTAGAAGAAATAATGCTGGTATCCATTATTACTAATGTGAAATGTAAGCATGATTATTAGTAGTGAATCTTTTCTGACATCTCAAAAAAGGTCACTGACAAACTTCCATAATAATACATTTTGTAGATGTATCACTCGAGCTTATACAAAGAATTTCCAGCCAAATAAGTGTACTGATTTCACTAGGAAAAGGATATGCACAGAAGCAGCACAATACCACCTGTATCAGAAGAAAAAAGTAAATCACATAATATCCACAACAATACAATCCTACTATGAAGACTAGTTTGTTCCTTTCAGTTTGAAATGAATTAGATTTAATTATATACACAATTCCATTTTTTGTATGAGCAGTATTTGTGATTTAAGTATTTAGTACAATGGAGTCATTAACAATCATATAGACATAAATTATCAAATGCTATATTAATCTTTTATACAAACTTCAATATTTGCCAGTTTACAGAAAATCATGAGAGCTGCTTTCAAACTAAGTAAGGGCAGTGACATCTCATTATGCCATTTACAAATACTGATATAGGTTTAACATTGGAATTAAAAATACCCATTGAACTAATTATTGGAGGAGATCATTTATAAATTGCATTTTTTATGAACAGTTAAATTATGCACTCCATCGCTGCTATGACACATCTGGACTTGGCCTTAACAATGTCAACAAACTAAACAGTGGTTGCTTTGAGATTTCCACATCAGTGCTTCCACAAATATGCTTCAAGCAGCAGCTAAATGTTCTTGGAGCAACAACAAGAGGAGATACGAAAGAGAAGGGAACATATAGGCCATTCAGCTGCTAAAGCCAGTTCTGCTATCCTATTATATAATGGCTGATCTATACCCCAACCCCATTAATCCACCTTTACCTATATCCCTGGATACCCTTACCTAACAAAAATCCATCGATCTCAGCCATGAAAATTTCAATTGACCCGGCAACCAAAGCCTTTTGGTAGAGAGTTTTCCAGATGTCCACGATCCTTTGTGTGAAAAAGTGCTTCCTGATTTCACTCCTGAATGGCCTAGCTCTAATTTTAAGATTGTGTCCCCTTGTTCTAGATTCCCCCACCAGAGGAGATAGCTTCTCTGTATCTATCCTATGGAATCCCTTTAGTATTTTAAACCCAAATTAGATCACCCCTCAATACAAAAAGAAAATACTGCAGATGCTGGAAATCTGAAATAAAAACAGAAAATGCTGGAGATACTCAGCTGGTCAGGCAGCATCTGTGAAGAGAGAAACAGAGTTAACGTTTCAGGTCGATGACCTTTCCAGTTCTGACAAAAGGTCTGCAAGTATTTAGGCCAGTGACTTGATATATAAACAAATAGTTCCAATATATAAATTACCTTCTATGTAAAAAGTCATCATGACCACTTCAATTCTATAGGATTGTTGTCGGTGCAGTTTCACTTGCACAGTAATTGAATACAATCCAGCAGATTCATTATAATGGGAGATATAGTATGAATTTAGATGGTTGAAATGTTGTGAAGAGCTGTGGGATATTTTTCATACTCCTTTGATAACAATTACCAATGTAGCATATGTTTGCAATGCAATGTAAAAAAATTACTACTCTGTTTTTTGTACAGAATGCTGAATTATAGGGGAAGAAATTCGGTATCACCCCGTTTGGGGCGCTAATTTTTGAAATCATGAAGAATTAGCACCAGGTGCTAATGAGTCTGAGCTTCCCCTAAATTGGTTGTTAGCGCTCCTGGAAAAACTGGAGCGTTAAATCAAGCGCTAATGGCCTAAGCAGGGTGCTACAGGGGCGCTACCAGCAGAGTGATAATGAATTTCAGGGGCTATGCAATCGGGAATGATCCTTCACACTGGCTCCTTCCAGCTCTTAAAGAGGAGGTTGCATCATTGTGCAGATGCTCATTATCAGCATTGCTGGTTGTGAAGGTGACCTGCAAACAACTCAATCCCCTGATCATGATGGCTGATCCCACTCCCAGGGAGAGAGCTTGTTGTTTCACGGATGAGGCATTGGTCGCGGGAGTGGAGCAAAGGAGGGCAGTGCTATTCCCGCACACTGGAAGGAGGCCATTGCCCAGGTCTTCAGGGCAATGTGGAGGGAAGTGGCCCAGGAGGTCCCAGCCAGTAGTGTGGTCGAACGCAGCCAGACACAGTGCCGGAAGAAATTCAACGACCTCACTCGGGTGGTCAGGGTGAGTACATGCTTCAACAGTTCCTACATACCAGCATGTGAACCTCCGTCTGTACACACTGCACAAACCACATCCCCACCACTCACCCACATCCACATCTCACTCCTTGTCTACAATCACAGCTATTCAGCTATGGCAGGTATATCTCCCAAACACATAGCTGGACTCTGACTCACTCACATTTGTTTCTCTTGCAGGCCAAGGTGGCTCACAATAGGAGGGAGCAGCAGAGAACAGGCGGGGGTGATGCGCATCTCCAGCAGTTTTCAGACCTGGAGGAGCAAGTGCTGCAACTCATTCAGCAGCAGGTGGTGGGTTGCGTGGCCATCGGTAATGTCGACCCCTTTGGGGCAACAACAGTATGTTCATCCTCTCTCCTATCATCCCACTTCCCCCTCACACCACAAGCCTTTCCCACTTCCCAGCTTTCCAGTTCCTGTCTGCATTCCTTGCTCCATTCCTGCCCTCCAGCCCTCACCTTAATGCGAGACCTGTGCCTTTATGCTTTCAGATAATCAGCAACCAGATGACCAGCCTGTCCCTGAGCCTCCCACTGAGAGTGAGGAAGGACAAGAGGAGGAGGAGCAAAGCACCGCGTCACTGCATGTCTCTCCCGCAGGCACCACCTCAGATACTGGCATTATGCAATCTTTAGAGGCAAGATTAATAGAGGGGTCTGCACTGGGTGATGCACCGGGGCTGAGTGGGCTACAGCAAGGTCAGTGGGAAAGGGTAGCTCGGGAGCCAGCTCCCGGAGGGCGAGTTTGCACGCAAGTTCTGTGGCACAGGACTCAGATGAGGACCTCGATGGGGAGGCGTTCACAAGAAGGGTGATGGCCATGCACATCGAGATGATAGATGCAATAGCAAGGGTGCCCGAGAGCCTCTTGGCAATGGTAAGGAGTGTGGAGGAGTCCACCTCCAACATTGCACAGAGCTCTGCGCACACCATGGAGCCTATCATTTCCACTCTGCAGAGGATGGTGAACTCCTGGCAACAAGCAGGGTGGACAAGGGTGAGCCAGTGGATGTGGTGTATTTGGATTTCCAGAAGGCATTTGATAAGGTGCCACATAAAATGTTACTGCATAAGATAAGAGTTCACGGAGTTGGGGGTAATATATTAGCATGGATGGATAGAGAATTGGCTAACTAACAAAGCAGAGAGTCAGGATAAATGGGTACTTTTCTGGTTGGCAAACGGTGACTAGTGGGGTGCCACAAGGATCAGTGCTGGGGCCCCAATATTTACAATCTACATTAATGACTTGGATGAAGGGATCGAGTGTAATGTAGCCAAGTTTGTGGATGATACAAAGATGGGTGGGAAAGCAAGTTGTGCAGAGGACTCAAAGATTCTGCAAAGGGATATAGACAGGCTAGGTGAGTGGGCAAACATTTGGCAGATGGAGTATAATGTGGGAAAGTGCGAGGTTATCCACTTTGGCAGGAAAAATAAAAAAGCAAACTATTATTTAACTGGAGAGAGATTACAAAATGCTACATTTCAGAGGGACCTGGGGGTCCTTGTGCATGAAACACAAAAAGTTAACATTCAGGTACAGCAAGTAATCAAAAAGGCAAATGGAATGTTGGCCTTTATTTCAAGGGGGTTGGAGTATAAAAGCAGGGAAGTCCTGCTACAACTCTACAGGGTATTGGTGAGACCACACCTTGAGTACTGCATACAGTTTTGGTCTCCTTATTTAAGGAAGGATATACTTGCATTGGAGGCAGTTCAGAGACGATTCACTAGGTTAATTCCAGAGATGAGGGGGTTGACTTATGAGGAAAGGTTGAGCAGGCTGGGCCTATACTCATTGGAATTTAGAAGAATGAGAGGTGATCTTATCGAAACATATAAGATACTGAGGGGGCTCGGCAGGGTAGATGCAGAGAGGATGTTTCCCCTCATGGGGAAATCTAGAACTCGGGGGCACAGTCTCAGAATAAAGGATTGCCCTTTTAGAACTGAGATGAGGAGGAACTTCTCCTCTCAGAGGGTCGTAAATTTGTGGAATTCTCTGCCCCAGAGAGCTGTGGAGGCTGGGTCATTAAATACATTTAAAGTGGAGATAGACAAATTTTTGCAAGATAAGGGAGTGAAGGGTTATGGGGAGCGGGCTAGGAAGTGGCTTTGAGCCCTAGATCAGCAATGATCTTATTGAATGGCGGAGCAGGCTCGAGGAGCCAAGTGGCATATTCCTGCTCCTATTTCTTATGTTCTTATGACTCCCAGAGAGACCGTGTGGATCCAGACCTGATGATGCATGTCATGGCTGATGTGGCAGCTTCCATTGTAGCACAGGCAGAAGTGACGCAACGTCTTAGTGCTGTCTTGCAGCCAATGGCTGATGGCATTGAATCTCAGACATCTCTCATGCAGTCTCAACTTGATGGCACGCAAGCTCTGACTGCCGCCATCGGCGCTGGGTCCACCACAGTCCACCAGGGACCTCACGACCAGCAATCTGTGCTCCAGCAGATTGGTAGAGATGCTGAGGTGCTGCCCCGAGGAAGTGGCAGTGGGTCAGTGGAGCAGGAACCTGCTGTCCTATCTCAGGATGACAGCATTCCTGATTCCACCACTGCCACTCTGCCATTGCACTTGTTGCTGCCTGTCATTCAGCCAGCCCAGACTGCCGTCGCCCATCCTGAGGTGACACAGTGTACAGCTGGGCCTTCCAGGCCCAGAACTGGCCGAGGGCATTCTGCAAGGCTATAGTCTCTGGCACCGACACTCAGCAGCCTTCCACCAGCCCTGCTGCAGCCACTGGGGAGACACTATGTAGGAGCACTAGATTAGGGAAGGCACTGTAAAGAGGGGCAGTCAGCATTTGCACAAGGGTGATTAATTAATATTGTTGCTGTATATATGTGATTGCTGAATTTGGATAAATTTCTTATTGGAATGTTGCAGATTTGGTGCTGTGTCTCATTTCAGCTTTGGAGTGTGGTATGGAATGAGAAATTGATGGAATGATGGGGACGTGTTGAGCAACCAGGAAGTGGCCTCAAATTCATTGGAACTGAAGTCTGATGAGGCGGTCATGGACCGCCCTTCCACAAGGCCAATTGAGTGGCGGCCTCCTCCATCGCTGCTGTTCCTGCTCCTGTTCCCCCTCCTCCTCCTTGTCCTCATCCTCCTCATCTCCCTCTTCCTCCTCCTGAGGTGGTGCGGCTATGCCTGGTGGCAATGGCTGCGCTCTCATAATGGCCAAGTTGTGCAGCATGCAGCAGACGACGACGAAAGGGGACACCTGCTTAGCTGAGTACTGGAGGGCTCCTCCCGAACGGTCAAGGCAGCGGAACCGTTGCTTGAGCACTCCGATGGTCTGCTCAATGATGTTCCTGGTGGCAGCATGGTTCTCATTGTATGAGTGCTGGGATTGCGGAGGGGTGTCATGAGCCAGGTGGAGAGTGGATAGCCCTTGTCTTCCAGCAGCCAGCCACGAGCTTGATGTGGTGGCTGGAACAGAGCTGGCACAGAATGAAGACATCGTGGCTGCTGCCAGGATAGCGGGCATTGACGGTGAGGATTTGCTTGTGTGCGGTCACACACTAACTGCACATTAAGTGAGTGGTAGCCTTTGCAGTTATGGAATACCTCAGGATTGTTTTGGGGTGCCTGCAAAGTGATGTGGGTGCAGCCAATGGCGCCCTGCACCATGGGGAGGCCCGCTATCCTGGCAAAGACACATGCATGTTCGCGCTGCTTCTCTCTGGTCATGGGGAAGGAAATGTAATCCCTTCTCCTTCTGTAGAGAGCCTCTGTGACCTTGCGGATGCAGCAATGGACGGCGAACTGCAAGATGTTTGCTATATCTCCTGTTGCACACTGGAAGGATCCGCTGGTGTAGAAATTGAGGGCGACGGTGACCTTGACTACCACTGAGAGAGACGTGGTGCTTCTGATGTGAGGCTCGAGGTCTGGCTGCAGGAGGTGGCAGAGCTCTGTGACCGCATTCTTGGTGAAGCAGAGCCTTCTAAGACACTGTTCCTTAGTGAAATTGATGTAGGAGAAATGCTGCCGGAATACCCTAGGAGGGTAAAGCTTCCTGTTGAGAGCCCTGTTGGCCCTCCTCCCTCTGGCTACATTTTGCAATTTTTCTCTCTGCCTCCGACGTTGACGCTGACAGTGCCAGTACAGCCCCCATTAAAGTATGGAAATGTTGCACTTTCAAATCTCACCTAAATGCAAGTGAATAATTTTTTTGAGGCAGAAGACTCCTTCAACTGAAAAACGCTGAAATCGCTCAAAACGCCTGTTTGCCTATGTCAAATTGACAAGGCAGCATCCTTTGCTGACTAAAAATAAACCGGACGTTGACGCCTTTATATAGCGCTCCTCCAGCGCTCATCCGATTGCATTCTGCCTCCTCTACCTGTCTTTGCAAACGGCAAGCGCTCAGGCAGGGCGCGAGAGTGAATTTCTGAGCCGGGGCGCTGCGCAGCCGGATGATGTCACGATCTCCAGGCTCAGGAGAGCGTGGTGCTAGTGGTTACTGCCGCCGCAAACCTCCACTTCAATTTCGCGGATGTCGGTACTATCGCCGTGCCCGGTCGCTAAGCTGGTAGCGCCCCCCGGAGGTGGTAATGGGAGGCACAAAGGTACCCAATTTCTCCCCCATAATGTTTAGATTAGGTGCCTTGAAGGAGGGTGAAAATATATTGTGTTTTATGTATTCTGTAAATGTTGAGGATATTTTTTGATGTGCGAGGAAAAGAGTCTTGTATATAATCGAATTAATTCATGCCATATTTACATCTGTACAATAAACTTTAGCTGTGCTGTGCTTGAAGATTAAATGATTTAATTGTCCAAAATCAAATAACAAGATGGTAAATGTAATTTCAATATAAAAACTTTTAATAAGCTTTATATTTTTACAACAGTAAACAAAATAAATAGTCAGTTTAAGAATACTTTAAATTCTTAAACTTTTCTGTTATACAGCAATACATATTATTTTCCAATAATAAATTGTGGATTATTGCTGGATAAATGTTTAATTAATCTGTCAGCTGTTAATCCTTAAATAATTAAATATTCATACACAACATGTATGTTGTTCCTCTATTATCCTAACTCCTCACAATACTGTACCTTCTGCATTTTCCAGCTATTGAGCTGCCTTCCATGATTTCATGTAAAAAAATCTGCAAATGTTTTATTCATTAAAGGATTGTTGCATCGCATACAAATGTTCCAATTTGAAGAATTACTGCACTCTATGATTTTAATTTGAACAATGTTTGTAAAATCTAACCATTCACCTCTAAAAGGTTATAAATTTAGACATTTTCAACTGTTAAAATTAATTTCATACTTGTTAATCGTAAGTGGTCTCAGTATGAAACAGGCCAATTAATATTCCTAGAATGTATATGCACACAGAAGTAGAGGATACATGGTCATTGGATAGATTATTTCCACATGACATCTCACAATTTCATCATTTATTCTGATCTAACTACAGAATGATTGTATCCTTACTGTCCTTCATTATAGAAACATAGAAACATAGAAGATAGGAGCAGGAGTAGGCCATTTGGCCCTTCGAGCCTGCTCCGCCATTCAACGAGATCATGGCTGATCATCCAAACCCTAGCACCCGGTCCCTACACCGACAGCCATCCCACCCAAGCCCTATCCCCGTAACCCCGTAATCCCACGTATTTAATCCCCCCTAACACTAAGGGCCAATTTTTTTTTTAGCATGGCCAATCAACCTAACCCGCACATTATATATCGGGAAGGAGTGGCCCTGGGGTCCAGAGTCAATGTTGAGGTCTCCTATGAAGTCTCATGGCTTCAGGTCAAGCATAGGCAAGGACACCTCCTGCTGATTACCACCTACTGCCCTCCCTCAGCTGATGAATCAGTACTCCTCCATGTTGAACACCACTTGGAAGAAGCACTGAGAGTAGCAAGGACACAGAATGTACTCTGGGTGGGGGGCTTCAATGTCCATTACCAAGAGTGGCTCGGTAGCACCACTACTGACCGAGCTGGCCGAGTCCTGAAGGACATAGCTGCCAGTCTGGGCTTGCGACAGGTGGTGAGAGAACCAACACGAGGGAAAAGCCTACTCACCAATCTACCTGTCGCAGATGCATCTGTCCATGACAGTATTGGTAGCAGTGACCACCGCACAGTCATTGTGGAGTCAAAGTCCCATCTTCACACTGAGGACACCCTCCATCATGTTGTTTGGCACTACCACCGTGCTAAATGGGATAGATTCAGAACAGATCTAGCAGCTCAAAACTGGGCATCCGTGAGGTGCTGTAGGCCATCAGCAGCAGAATTGTATTCTACCACAATCTGTAACCTCATGGCCCGGCATATTCCTCACTCTATCATTACCATCAAGCCAGGGGACCAACCCTGGTTCAACAACGAGTGTAGAAGAGCATGCCAGGAGCAGCACCAAGTGTACTTAAAAATGAGGTGCCAACCTGGTGAAGCTACAACACAGGACTACATGCACGCTAAAAAGCAGAAGCAGCATGCTATAGACAGGGCTAAGCAATCTCACGATCAACGGAACAGATCAAAGCTCTGCAGTCCTGCCACATCCAGTCATGAATGGCGGTGAACCATTAAATAACTAACGGGAGGAGGAGGCTCCATGAATATCCCCATCCACAATGCTGGTGGAGCCCAGTACAAGTGCAAAACACAAAGCTGAAGTGTTTGCAAGCAAATTCAGCCAGAAGTGCCAAGCAGATGATCCATATCGGCCTCCTCCTGAGGTCCCTCCCATCACAGAAGCTAGTCTTCAGCCAATTCGATTCACTCCATGTGATATCAAGAAACGGCTGAGTGCACTGTGTAGGGGGTGGCGTGTGGTGGTGTTTGGCGCGTACGCCCAGTCAGTTATGCCTCTGACTGTTTATGAGTGGTTCGAATCGCTCCCACGCCCCTGGGTTCTAGACACCGGAATTAGGTGCAGGCGGCGATACAGAAAAGACTCAAGTAGACAGGTGGTTTGGATGTAAGCAAAACTCAAAATTTTATTAAACAGAAAAATAACAGTCTTATGAGAAGTTACTAGTGTAAAATTACAGGTGAATACAAATAACTATATACTTATACAGGGAATGGGGAACACATGGCACATCGAGGGAAAACAATTATCTTAACAATCCCCTTATCCTTATCCCACCCCCTATACCTAACTAGATTAAGCTATGAGGGGCCAGAATTTATGCTCACCAATCAAAGATCTGCTGAACTCAAGACAGCGGTGGGGTTCAGGGTTCGCTCCTTGTGCTCTCTGGAGCCTGCCGTCATCACGTGGTCTCTGGGTGCTGCAAGGGCGTTGTCCAGGTACTAGTACCCCAAAGTTAAAGTCTCTGCTTGGGTACTTTGCCTTGCAGCGATGATGGTTCCTCTTCCTCGGTCAGCAGTTGAAGTTTGCATAAAGATAGTCACAGGTTAGCTGAGACTGAAGGCCCGATCATTCGAAGCTTGTCTTCAATCGTCTTCCCAATTCGTCTTCCCAATTCATCTCGCCTCCTCGCATCCCGCCTGGCCTGGCCTGGATTGTCCGTGTCCGCCCGATGCAGTGCCTGGGCGTTTCCTGATGGAGTGGGGAAAGGCACGGGCAGAGGCCAGGGGGTAAGCGCGGGATGGGGGAAGAGCAGCAGCCACGAGGGCGAGGAGCAAGAAGAAGAGGCTAGAGAGAGAGATTGCTACCCGGGGCCTTCAATTATACTCCTACGGATGGCCCTTATCTGCGCGCCAAATCAGGTTAGTTCTTTGTCTTAATCTTGGCGGGCTATTTTAAATAATGGTAGCAATCTATACTAACTGTTTTTAGATGGCCGGTAATCGCATCTACTGGCCTGATAATTGACTTGTTTTGTTATTAATACACCTTGATGGGCCTGTCCAGCCTCGATGGCTTCCTTAATCTGTTCCTGATTATTTATGCAAACTGCTTGATGGCCTTAACTATAGGCCTAATTGGGTTTTGATTTGTCTCCGATTTGATCTAATACATAATTCAAAGTCCTGTCTGGTTTTCAAAATGCAAAGTCTCTCTTCACAGAAACTGCAGCTTTGGTTGCGATTTCTCCACGAGCTGCCTGTGCCGCAGAGTCCAAGTTTTAAAAAACTCACAGGCTTTCTGCCACGAGGTGTGGACGCCATCTTGGGTACCCTTTTTGATTTAAAATGTCCACGCAGGGTCCCTTTTATTAATAATAACCTTTGGGGAAATGTAGAAATTTTGCAAATCTTACACTCCCCCCTGTGATACTAAAACTTGCTTGAAGTATCATACTTTTAAGGTAAGCAAAATTTTCTGACCCTCCATAGTCAACCTTCCCCTGTAATTACCTATCTAATATACCCACAACACATGCACTTCCCATTCCGCAAAAGTGTAGTGTACATAAGCATATATAGGATAAAATTACAGACTTCACACACATCCAAGCATGGAGGGGGGTCCAACACCCCTGCACCACTTGGTACACACACATCTTTATTAAACGCGTCGCAAAAAACAACAGAAAAACCTTTATTAAAAATAACAAACACAAAAAAGCAACAATCTTTTAATCAGAAATACAAGGAAAATGATTTAAACAGGCCTATCTCCCTCCACCTTTACATAATGTTCCTTCCAGATCCTCTGGTTTCAGAATTCCGACCACTGACCTTTTCCCTTATATTGAATGCAAACTAAATACAACACTATCCCTAACTGACAAACCACGAGAATGTGGGAAGCCAGTCTGATCCACGAAGGGACCTCTATGTTATTGAAAATGTCCCACCAGGGTGGAATCACAATATCCAATATCTTAGTCCCTATCTCTACTGTTTTCTGCTCTAGAGTGTAAAAATGTTTCTGCGAAACTATAACGGCTTTGAGTATTTTGGTAAGGTGTTCAGGGAGAGGGGGAATTTCATAGCCAAACTGCGCTACGTACTTTTGCAAATTCGTAAAATTCTCCTTCACAGTGAGGTGAACAGTGGAGGGTTCAGGAATGGGGACAATTTGCTCCTGGGCCACTTGAACTTCTGCCTCGGGTTTAAAACAGAAGCTGCTGTCACTAACCGAACACCAGCTATGCTGTCCATGCTGGTAGTGGGACGCGCCGGTGGTGACACAATATGTCACACCTCCTATATATGCTACCTGCGGGGGAACATGGCCTTGTGCCATTACCTCCATAGTACAATTTATAGGTTTCGCGCCAGCAGCTCTGAACCCACACTGCGGTTTTGAATAGGCATTCAAGTGCTGGGGACACAGGATTATGTGTGCTCCCCGGCTCCGGCACCCTGAGAGGTCAGTACCTGTCATAGCATGCTCCCACTTAATGACGTAAGGCGGGACCGCTGTGAAACGAATGTGTGCACCCCCTTGAATGACTCCAATGTTCTCCACCCTGTATACCGGTGCGGGTCGGGCTGTCCTACCCATGACCGGCATCCTAACTACTACTCCCATGATTGTGTGGTTGGACCGCCCACAATCCACGGCGACTGGATAGGCTTCGGAGGCTAGCCGGAGTTGGCACGGGCTCAACGCATTCTCAAAAGGGTGGAGGGCTGCGAGGTGCTTGTTGCTAATCCAGGAGGGGACCAAACCCTGTTTTAAATCCTCCAGATTACTGCGGCCCTCGCCCAGTAACCACGCCCCGTATAGCATGCACACCTCATTCTGCGCAGCCTGGTCAGAAGCATTTCTGTCCTCCCTTATGAGAGCATTTACCGTCTTTGCGTGCTTTTCCAACTCCGCTATGATCTCCTTTAAATGGACCATCATGGCCTGGTCCTCATGCAACTCTGAGCCCACTACCTTGTTCTCATCCAGCAATATTTTCTTTAACTGTGTTTTTAAACCGTTTATCTGGGTCTGCAGCTCTATGTCATCTAAACTGTTGATGACAGAGGACCCAGTATTAAATGCAATAAAAACATCATTCCATACTCCCCTTCTTTGTCTCCCTGCATCACCCAAAAATTCTCGGTGTGTGGTATACAGTTCGGTCTTGTCCACATGGGCAAAATCGAACTCGTAAAACTTCTTGAACATGTCCTTTAATAGGGCCTGGTATAGCTGCTCTGTTTCCTTGGGGCACCACTCCGGCAAATGTACCTCCGTGAGATTTAAAATCATGGAGGCTACCGCGTAGTGTACCCCCTGGTGCAGCATCTGATCGGTGGGGACTAGTACCAACCCATTCCCTGGTCCCTTGGTGGCGGTGGGGCAACCTTCCCTGGATAACCTCGCCGCCTGCGCCGTGGGCGGGGGCTTACGGAGGCGAGTTACCAGCTCAGTGGCATTGACTGGGATCGGGGAGAATGGGACTGCGCACGCATTCCGGCTGGCATCCCACCTCATCCCCTTCCCGGTATCGTGCCACTGCCGGTGGAAAACGATGGATATGCCTGCAGGGCAGACCTTCTCTGACCCCCACATACAGATATAAATCCCTTGATCCGGTTCCCACCACTTGTCCCAACACACGCTTAATCCTCCATGAGTCCCTGTAATTGTCCGGTGGGTGTTGTTCCCCAACCTTTCCCACTCGACTTCGGAGTTCCTCATGTCCTTGCTCAACTTTCTGAGCCACCACCACCTAGCCAGTGGAATGTGTCCTTTACACATCAAACATATTTGCTTTCCAATGGTGACGCTGACCCTTGTGGTAACGACCTGTACCCTGGGGCACAGGAGGGAGGCCTCCCTGTACGTGAATCCGGTTTGGCTGGAGTACTGAGACGAATTGGACCCCAGCCATCCTGGCCACCTTCCCTCGTGGACGTAGACGGCGGTTTCCTCCGCATCCCGCTCACCGCTCCCATCGATCACTATGGGCGCTCTGTCTCCCGAACACCCGTAGATGTGGGAGTCCTGGACGTCGCCCCATCTTTTGGCGCTCATCCCAATCAGGGCAAATAGGATCACGATCCCTTCCATCCTGAAAGTCTTTCTGCAAAAGATGTAAAAACATGCAGCCTGGTCCCCAAGAGATTCTCTGGCTTGGGTGAAGCATGGTCGGGTCTCGCGACCTCGACCCAAAATACATATACTCTTAGCAGATTACTTACTTAATCTAAACTACCCATCACCTTATTTAACTTAAGCTAAAACACCCAAACTTAAGCTAAATACTTAACTTAACAATATAAACTTACATTACCTAAACTATGTACATCCGCCGCCCGTCTCCAGGCGACCAGGCTAATTCCTGGTTGGACTGCGGCACACCGCTTCCCCCGACGTGGCCGTACCGTCCTTCACTGTTGGTCCCTCGCCGCCCGTGGCGACTAGCTGGGGACCTCTGTCCTTTGACTTCCCCCTGACTCGGGAGGCTGCCCTTGGTAACTGGAGGGCTGGTGACCATGGCTTTCTCGGCTGGGGCGTCCGTGGGGACCTTCTAGGGGCTTTAATGGGTGGGGCTTTCTTGGCCGATGGGCCTTTAACCTGAACCGCTGCTCCCCCAGGCTTGACCTCTCCCGAACCCGGGCTAGGGGCAGGTAACTCTTCGCAGCCTGCTGCTGCGAGCTGAGAGTCTCCGCCCCCAGGTCCCATGGCTGGGTCCGGGGCGGGGTTTTCAACCTCAGGTCCCTCCCTCTCTACACCTGGGTTAGGGGCGGGGTTTTCACCCTCAGGACCCTCCCCCTCGTCTGGATCCCAGACGAGTGGGGGAGTGTCCCAATCGATGGGCGGGATGGCCCCTCCCTTCAAGCAAGCCACAGCGCCTGCCTGTGCAGTCTGTGAACTCGCTCCTGCTACAGGCTGAGGATCTTTATCCTCAGACCTTACCCCAACTGGCTGCTTTCCCCTTTCAGGTCTAAGCAGCTTTTGCACTGGTTAATATAACCAGCAGCCTGTTTTAAAACCTGTCCTAAAGGTTCATCCGCTGCCCCGAACGGACCTTCTAGGGGCTCCCCTTTCTCTTCCCTTACCGGGACGGCCTTACAGACGGGATCCTGGGCCTGGACCTGCTTTAGGTCCGGGGCCAAAGCTACCCCATGTGCCTCCCTTGTCCCGGACTGCGGCCACCGGGCCTGCTCTACAGGGATCCCAGAACTCTCCTTCCCTGGCCCCCTGCTTGGTCACCTCGTTGGTCCCTTGGTTATCCTCCCACGTGGTAGGGAGGGCTCCTAAAACTATGGCCAAAGGTTTGGCCATTTCCCCAGCCTGTTCGTTCCCCGTGGCTCCCATTAGGCTAAATGGGGCCTCGTTAGACCTGGGTGGATTGGTCGGATCTTCCGAATGGACCATCGTGCTGGAAGCTCCAGTGTCCATCGGATATCTCCCCTGCACCGTCTCCACCCGCATCTTAACACAGGGCCTGTTCCCCTCATCGTTTTCAAGGGGACACAGGTCGACAGGCTGCACTGGTTCTAGTCAGGGCTGTGGTTTGGATGGGGCTGACAGGGTCAGAGCACCGGTAGCGGCTGCTACTCTCCCCTGGCCAGTCAGTAAGGACCTCATGGCGTCCAAAAGTGACTCGACCTCTGCGGAAGGGATCCCTGCCCCCACCTTTTGGGCTGGGGCTGTGGGATGCTTTCCCTTGTTACCTTTCCAAGGGTTTTTGCACTCCTTCCGCCAGTGACCATCCTTCCCACACCCATAACAATTGGTCTTTGTGTTGGGGAGGTTACTCCCTTCCTGGTGCCACTCTTTCCTACCCGGTCCGGGTTTTACCTCATGCACCTTCCCCTTGGGTGGGTGTGCATCGGCTCCCCTACCGTTTTTATAGGCCAGAGTAAGCTGCCTAATCGGTGGTCTGGGGATTTTTGGGGTCGAACCAGGCTTCTGCCTTGGCCCGGACCTGTGGCAAGCTGTTCGCCACCAGGCAACAGAGCCAATGGGCCAGGGAATCCCTGTTCACGAATGCTCGGTCCGGCGTCCCCTGACAGGCCCTCCGGTACACCGGCCACAGCCGGTCCGCAAAAGCCTGCGGGGTTTCACCTGGGAGCTGGATCGTCTTCTCCATGCGGGAGAAAGGACTTCCCTCATCCATCCCCATGGCCTCCAGAACCGCATCTCTAAGCTCCTCGTACCCGCTCTGCCCCCTTTTACACACGTCAGAGAGGGATTGGAGGAGACTACTCTCCAGGGAGAACAGCAGCATCTTGGCCTTCTCAGCGTCATCGCAGTCATTGACGCTGGCTGTCTGCTCTATTTCCCTGAAGTGGATCGAGGGGTCTCCCTTTTCGGAGAGCTTCGGGATATGGTTGACCATAACCCTAAGCTGTTGGGTGTTAAAGGGTAATACAAACTGGTTTTGGAGGGGTCCCTCATTGTCGCCATTGGCGGGTGGGCCGAACCTCCGATGCCGTGCTGGGCACATCGGTCCCGACTTCTCGGGCTGGGCTTGCTCTATCTCCGCCTCCCCTTCTGGCTCCACTCCTGGTTCCACCCCCCCTTGCTGCCAAACCTCGCTGAAACTTGGCGCTATGGTTGGTGGCCGTGAGGTCTCCTCTCTCTCAACTGGGTCGTCCCTAAGCACTACCGGTGATGTTGGAACTGTCCTCCCCTCGTTCCCCATAAAATCTGCCTGGCCTGCCTTTGGGCTTATGAGGCATACCATGCCTTTTGCCTTCCGGAGGGCCCGGCTCAGATTTTCTATCCTCTCTCTACAGGGGCCGTGGTCTGCCTCCTCAAACCCCTGTTCACTTGCTAGTTTGTAAGCGGCTTTTACCTCCTGTACTTTCTCTTCCTGTTCCCTAATCTGCCTTGCCAAGCGGGTGTTTTTCTCCCGCAACCTTAACTCATTTCCCTTGGCCTCGGTGACTTGGCACCGTAGGTATTCCAACTGGGCCTTGTGTTCTCCCACCAAATGTACTCCTTCCTGATTCAAAGCCTGCAAAGCTACTAATAACTTCTCCCCTGCGAGAGCCTTATCTTGGATCTCCAGGGCTGACTCCCTTAACTCGACTGCCTGTGCTGCAATGAGCCTGTCCAAAAGCTGGACCTGCTTTTTAAAACACATCAGCCAAACTGCCTTCTCTAAGGACTTCTTGTGTTCCTTTCCCTCTATCCACTTAGCTGCTGCATCTACTGGACGCCCAGTCTTTAACAAAGTGGTGATTCACTTCTTAGTGATATTCACCTTGCTAAACACATAATCAGAAATCCTTTCCTCCATCATGGTTTGCTCATCCGAACCATTGTCTACTGTATCGCAACCCTGTTGCCGGCGTCCTGCCGTGGTCGCCATTTCTGTAGGGGGTGGTGTTTGGCGCGTCGCCCAGTCAGTTATGCCTCTGACTGTTTATGAGCGGTTCGAATCGCTCCCATGCCCCTGGGTTCTAGACACGGACTTAGGTACAGGCAGCGATACAGAAAAGACTCGAGTAGACAGGTGGTTTGGATGTAAGCAAAACTCAAAATTTTATTAAACAGAAAAATAACACAGTCTTATGAGAAGTTACTAGTGTAAAATTACAGGCAAATACAAATAATATACTTATACAGGGAATGGGGAACACATAGCACATCGAGAGAAAACAATTATCTTAACAATCCCCTTATCCTTATCCCACCCCCTATACCTAACTAGATTAAGCTATGAGGGGCCAGAATTTATGCTCACCAATCAAAGATCTGCTGAACTCAAAACAGCGGTGGGGTTCGCTCTTTGTGCTCTCTGGAGCCTGCCGTCGTCACGTGGTCTCCGGGTGCTGCAAGGGCATTGTCCAGGTATGAGTTCCCCAAAGTTAAAGTCTCTGCTTGGGTACTTTGCCTTGCAGGAATGATGGTTCCTCTTCCTCGGTCGGCAGTTGAAGTTTGCATAAAGATAGTCACAGGTTAGCTGAGACTGAAGGCCTGATCATTCGAAGCTTGTCTTCAATCGTCTTCCCAATTCGTCTCGCCTCCTCGCGTCCCGCCTCGCCTGGATTGTTCGTGTCCGCCCGATGCAGTGCCTGGGCGTTTCCTGATGGAGTGGGGAAAGGCACGGGCAGAGGCCAGGGGGTAAGCACGGGACGGGGGAAGAGCAGCAGCCACGAGGGCGAGGAGCAAGAAGAAGTCAGAGAGAGAGATTGCTACCCGGGGCCTTCAATTATACTCCTACGGATGGCCCTTATCTGCACGCCAAGTCAGGTTAGTTCTTTGTCTTAATTTTAAATAATGGTAGCAATCTATACTAACTGTTTTTAGATGGTCGGTAATCGCATCTGCTGGCCTGATAATTGACTTGTTTTGTTATTAATACAACTTGGTGGGCCTGTCCAGCCTCGATGGCTTCTTTAATCTTTTCCTGATTATTTATGCAAACTGCTTGATGGCCTTAACTATAGGCCTAACTGGGTTTTGACTTGTCTCCGATTTGATCTAATACATAATTCAAAGTCCTGTCTGGTTTTCAAAATGCAAAGTCTCTCTTCACAGAAACTGCAGCTTTGGTTTCGATTTCTCCACGAGCTGCCTGTGCCGCAGAGTCCAAGTTTTAAAAATCTCACAGGCTTTCTGCCACGAGGCGCGGACGCCATCTTGGGTACCCTTTTTGATTTAAAATGTCCATGCAGGGTCCCTTTTATTAATAATAACCTTTGGGGAAATGTAGAAATTTTGCAAATCTTACAACTGGATACAGCAAAGGCAATGGGCCCCGACAACATCCCGGCTGTCGTGCTGAAGAGTTGTGCTCCAGAACTAGCCGCGCCTATAGCCAAGCTGTTCTCATACAGCTACAACACTGGCATCTATCTGACAATGTGGAAAACTGCCCAGGTATGTCCTGTCCACAAAAAGCAGGACAAATCCAATTCGGCCAATTACCGCCCCATCAGTTTACTCTCAATCATCAGAAAAGTGATGGAAGGTGTCATCGACTGCTATCAAGCAGTACTTACCAATAACCTGCTCACTGATGCCCAGTTTGGGTTCCACCAAGACCATTCAGCTCCCGACCTCATTACAGCCTTGGTCCAAATATGAACAAAGAAGCTTAATTCCAGTGGTGAGTTACGAGTGACTGCCCTAGACATCAAGGCAGCATTTTACAGAGTGTGGCATCAAGGAGCCCTAGTAAAACTGAAGTCAATGGGAATCGAGGGGGAAAACACTCCACTGGCTAGAGTCATACCTAGCACAAAGGAAGATGGTTGTGGTGGTTGAAGGTCAATCATCACAGCCCGAAGACATTGCTGCAGGAGTTCCTCAGGGCAGTGTCCTAGGCCCAACCATCTTCAGCTGCTTCATCAATGACCTTCCCTCCAACATAAGGTCAGAAATGGGGATGTTCACTGATGACTGCACAGTGTTCAGTGCCATTCACAACTCCTCAGATAATGAAGCAGTCCATGCCAGCATGCAACAAGACCTGGATGACGTTCAGGCTTGGGCTGTTAAGTGGCAGGTAACATTAGCGCCACACAAGTGCCAGGCAATGACTATCTCTAACAAGCGAGAATCTAACCACCGCCCCTTGACATTCAACGGCATTACCATCGCCGAATCCCCCACCATCAACATCCTGGGGCCACCATTGACCAGAAACTCTTAACTGGACCAGCCACATAAATACTGTGGCAACAAGAGCAGGTCAGAGGCTGGGTGTTCTGTGACGAGTGTCTCACCCCCTGACTCCCCAAAGCCTTTCCACCATCTACAAGGCACAAGTAAGGAGTGTGATGCAATACTCTCCACTTGCCTGGATGAGTGCAGCTCCAACAACACTCAAGAAGCTTGACACCATTCAGGACAAAGCAGCTTGCTTGATTGACACCCCATCCACCACCTTAAACATTTAGTCCCTCCACCACCGGCATACCGTGGCTGCAGTATGTACCATCTACAAGATGCACTGCAGCAACTCGCTAAGGCTTCTTCGGCAGCACCTCCCAAATCTGCGACCACTCCCACCTAGAAGGTTAAGGGCAGCAGGCGCATGGGAGCAGCACCACCTCCAAGTTCCCCACCATCCTGACTTAGAAGTATATCGCTGATCCTTCATCATCGTTGGGTCAAAATCCTGGAACTCCCTCCCTAACAGCACTGTGGGAGTACCTTCACCACATGGACTGCAGCAGTTCAAGGCGGCGGCTCACCACCACCTTCTCAAGGGCAATTAGGGATGGGCAATAAATGCTGGCTTTGCCAGCAACGCCCACATCCCATAAACAAATTTTAAAAAAATATTCTACTAATGTTAGACATTACACAAGTAGTTAAAAACTGGGTATGAATATTTATTGTAAATATAAATTATATTGATGCATGGAATTGAAGTAATTGCAGTAATGCCATGTGACAAAATAGAGTTTTTTCCCCCCTACAATTTAGCATATTGGCTTTTTAAAATTCTATACAAGCAATTCAAACTCGGCATCACTCCAGAATTCAAACTCTATAACTTAACTTGATACATTGCTGCAGATTTTAGTCATTTTGTCTATGCCTGATGTCCGAGGGAGGGGCCAAATCATTCAATTCAAATGCAAACCATCTTGTGAGATTTGAACAAATATGTGTTTGATTGGCAGCTAGGTTTGAATTAAAAGACAGTTGTTTGTATCTGGCTCATCCCAGGCAGCGTTTGGAAAGTATTTATTAATCTACCTTGTTCAAAGTGACGAGGTCTGTCTGTCTCCTTCAATGAGAAATAGAACCTTTTTGCAAGAACATATATGTATCAACCAACAGCTCAGACTCCTCCATCACCATCCCTGGGTATGTCCTGCCCGGCAAGACAGACCCAAGGTGGGGGCAATGTGGCACACAGGAGGGAGTGGCCCTGGGAGAACTCAACATTGGCTCCAGACCCCATGAAGTCTCATGCCTTCAGGTCAAACATAGGCAAGGAAACCCGCTGCATATTACCACCTACCACCCTCCCTCAGCTGATGAACCAGCTCCTCCATGTTGAACACCACTTGGAGGAAGTGCTGAGGGTAGCAAGGGCACAGAATGTACTCTGGGTGGGGGACTTCACCAAGAGTGGCTCGGTAGTACCATCACTGACCAAGCTGGCCGGGTCCTCCAGGATGTAGCTGCTAGACTGGACTTACGGCAGGTGGTGAGAGAGCCAACACGAGGGAATAACCTACTTGATCTCGTTCTTGCCAATCTACCTGTCGCAGATGCATCGGTCCAGAACAGCATTGGTAGGAGTGGCCACCGCACAGTCATCATGGAGACGAAATCCTGTCTTCACACTGAGGACACTCTCCATCGTGTCGTATGGGACTAGCATTGTGCTAAGCGGGATTAATTGGCAGATCTAGCAGCTCAAAACAGGGCATCCGTGAGGCGCTGTGGATCATCAGCAACAACAGATTGTATACCATCACAATCTGTAACCTAATGGCCTAGCATATCTCACTCCTCTATTACCATCAAGCCAGGTGATCAACCCTGGTTCAATGAGGAGTGTAGAAGAACATGTCAAGAGCAGCACAAGGCATACCTGAAAATAAGGTGCCAACCTGGTGAAACTACAACACAGGACTACATGCATGCTAAACAGCTAGGGCTAAGTGATCCCACAACCAACAGATCAGGTCAAAGCTCTGCAGCCCTGCCACATCCAGTTGTGAATGGTGGTAGACAATTCAGCAGCTAATAGGGGGAGGAAGCTCCACAACGATGGCAGAGCCTAGCATATAAGTGCAAAAGACAAGGCTGAACCATTTTCAGCCAGAAGTGCCGAGTAGATGATCCTTTTTGGCCTCCTCCTCAGGTCCCAACCATCAAATGCCAGTACTCAGCCAATTCCATTCACTCCACGTGACATCAAGAAACAACTGAGTGCACTGGACGCAGCAAAGGCTACAGGCCCGACAACAACCCTGCTGTAGTGTTGAAGATCTGTGCTCCAGAACTAGCCGCATCCCTAGCTAACCTGATTCAGTACATCTAAAACACTGACATCCACCCGAGAATGTGGAAAATTGCACAGGTATGTACTGTCCAAAAAAACGACAAATCCAACCTGGCCTATTACCACTTTATCAGCCTACTGCCAATCATCAGCAAAGTGATGGAAGATGTCGTAAGTGGCACCTACTCACCAATAACCTACTTACCGATGCTCAATTTGGGTACTGCCAGGACTACTCTTCTCTAAACCTCATTACAGCCTTGGTCCAAACATGGTTACAAGACCTGAGTTCCAGAGGTGAGGTGAGAGTAATTGCCTATGACATCAAGGCAGAATTTGACAGAGTGTGGCAACAAGGAGCCAAATCATCTCAGCCCCACAATATTGCTGCAGGAGTCCCTCAAGGCAGCGCTCTAGGCCCAACTATCTTCAGCTGTTTAATGACCTTCCCTCCACTAAGGTCAGAAGTGGGGCTGTTTGCTTATGATTGCACAGCGCCATTCAAAATTACTAGATAATTAAGCAGTCCATGCCTGCATGTAGCAAGACCTGGACAACATCCAGGCTTGGCTGGTAAGTTGCAAGTAACATTCATACCACACAAGTGCCAGGCAATGAATGGATAGCATCTGGACCTGGAGCCCCCTATGTTTGAGGTTTCCTATTCTATCCAAGATTACATTACTATCTATTTTAATATTTATAATGCTATTCAATACCCCACAGCTGGAACATGAGCATCATCCACTGATGCAAAATAGTCATTTCTTTCTAAACTGTCTTTCAGTGGCTCTATATGATCTTTAATGATCTTCTGACATAGGTGTTAAAGCTTTTGCTATTACTACCACAGTTGTGCACCATCTTCTTTTCCAGTATTTTCTTAACTACTCCAATAGCTGCTTTTGCCTCACTTAATTGCATGTGAAGAAGGTTCCTTTTGAAGCTTTTCCCCCCTCAGTATCATAAATTCTCAACTGTAGTATCTCCACAAAATATAGAAATATATGTCTTGGACATGGAATTATACAGTTAAGCCTAAGTCTAGAATATTTACATATGTACATTTTGAGATAAATCTTGGTGAAAATATTATGGCATATCTAGAATGCATTATAAGTCTAATGTTATATTGATATTATTAGTCCTATATGATACCCAAAATGACAAGATAAAAATTACATGTACTTTTTTTCCCTTTTGATTATGATATAGTATTCCAACAGGCCATCACCTTTGGTTTTAAAGTAAGTATTTTCCAGTGTTGGATAATCAAAACTCAAAATACAATAAATTGTTTGAAAAGCTGTATTTATTTAAAAGACAAAAATCTGTTAATTTGTCATATTTTACAGACAGATATACATATAATTGAGCTAGAAACACTTTTAATGAACATTTCTTGTAGCAGCTTGTTATACACATGCACATTTGTTAAAGATAAGTTTACTTCAGCAAATCTACCTGAAGCTAATGGGACATCATAAATAAAGGAGTCCCATAAAGACACCCTGTAAAAATAAATACCTACAGATGTAGCAACCAAACATAACCCAGTAAGACATTACTGCTATAAATAAGTATAGCAGTTTTTTGAAAAAACTAGTCGAAGTTTTCTGGAGAAAATATGTTATATTGCAGCTAAATAATACATTTAATACATAAAAGTTTTCTTAAGGCTTACAAAGAAACAGGTATATAATACTATTATCTTTATTATAGAAGGATACATTATCAACCAAAATATTTACTCCAGATTTGGAAGAAAGAAGTGAGCCAAATGGAGTCACAACCCATTTCCTAGTGGTAAAAACCATCTAACTAAAGTGTGAGAAAGTTATCCAGGGGTTTTTGTGGCAATTTGTTCTCACATTGCACACCTATTCTGACTGACAATACAGCTGAACAACTGTTTGTAGTTTTCTGCCATAACATCCCAGTTGACTGTTAGGAGTGAGACTGTTGCCATTGGTACTCTAATTTTACACCTCTGTGGGTGGCACAGTTGCAATTGATAATTCACTGAATGTGGAACTGCAGTACAGCAAGCGTGGGCCTCGAACTTTTTATACCATAGTAAAACCAGCAGTCACATCACAGTAAGATACTTTCCACAAAATGTAATACGATGTCTATAATTGATTATATATTTTGGTGGCAGTATCGATGTAACACGATTTATTATTCTCCTAAAGTGATGTGTTCCTTTAAGACAACAAAGTGCAATTGTTGTTAATGAACACCAGCTTACGGTTTAAATTTTGTTTGCTCAGAAACTATACAAATTGGAAAGTGGTGGTCTGTTTCTGCTCCAGATCAGAAGCACACAGCATTAAGTAACTTTCCCCCTTTTTTTTTCTTAATTTTTTTTGATCTGTAACAAAGTCTGATGTACAGTTTTTAAAATGGGTCGGATTTTGCTGGCGCGGGGCATCTGGCGGCATAAGCCGTTAGTTAGACTTTTTCCAGCACCCTTCATCTCAAAACATTTCTGCACCGTAATTTGCTGGAAGTGCAAGCTGATAACGGCGCAGTGAGGGCAATGGGGCATCTTGGATCTCAGTGAATGGCAAGACCGACAGTGTATCTCCTAACCAATGAGATTGAAGGTTTGAGAAAGAAAGGAGGGACAGAGAAGGAGGGCGAATTAGAGTGAGTGAATTAGAATCAAACCAAGTACAGAAAGAGAGAGAGGGAAAGATTGGATTAAGAGGGAGAGAGAGAAAAAAAGAGACAGAAAGGAAAAGTAAGATTTTTTTTAAACATTTTAAAATCTCGAACAATTGACTACATGCAGGAATGAGATTGAACACTTTAAATTGATCCATTTCTGGAACAGAGATTAATTGGCACTGCATTAACAATTATTACTTTGTTAAAAAAAGTACTTGCACTCTTAATTATCAGGCTTAACTTTCTGTGGTGAGTTTAATGGGCAATTAACGTGCAAATCCAGCAAGTTTAAAAAAATAACAGGGAGGCCAAGGGTGAGATGCCGTTTGTATGAAGCGGCGTAAATTGACCAGCAAGTTCTGGAGATTCACAACTCATAGCATATCCCTGAACTTTCCGGCTGAATTGTACATTAATAACGTCATGCGGCATTAACATGCTGATATTTTTCCAGCAAGATCCAGCCCAATATTTTACGAGCAGATCTCCCGAGGTATTGGTCACCGTGAATCGGAGAACAGGCTATTTCACAATAATAGGCATGTTATCAACAAACTATGATGTTACAGCAAGTAAGGGCACTTACAGGAAATGCAAGCTACAAGCAAGACTGTTGATAGACACATGATTCATTTCCATGGCGGTTCTCCTGATTGTCCATTGTAACTTGAACGAAAGATCCACGAAAATGCCAGAGGAATGGCATAAATGTTTACGAAGTTATGGCGGACAATCATGAAAACCCCCGTGGAAATTCAATCCCCTAATTGGGGTCTTTTAGAATCTGAGGCTGTTTGAGTGGAGCTATTCAGTTACATTATGTGCTCTAAGCAGATTAGTACCACAGCAGATTTTTTCCTCACCAGTTTTAAACATATATAAACAGCAAGTGAGCCTAGGTAATTTGATAAAGGGATGGATGGATACATTGGGCAGATTGCTGGGAATTCATGTTGCAACAGGAAGACGCAAATCAGGTTATACTGAAAGACATTTAAATCGGTGCTGAGGTAAAGCCAATACTTGGTGAGTTTGCAGCAACATGAATTCAGAAAGAATACCTGGGTTCAAAATATCTACAATGTGGAGGTGGGATTTTTAAAATATCCACGTTCTGACCAGCTCCTATGTCCATCATTGTGTAAATAGTGTTCACTGTATATTATGTATATTTTGTTTTGGCTCTCAGAAAACTAGTACCTGTAGCTCCTTTTTATGTAACAGTACTTAAATACCAAAATAAATTTCACAAACAAGACAAGTGTAAACTGTAAAACCTTTAGCACAGGAGAGGACCCAGTGTATTATTTGATTTTAAACAATTATGAGGATTTTTTGAACACTGAATTGGGTAGTAGTCTGTAGTGTTGTATTTGGGTGGTAAACAGTTTATCAGTACTGCTTCCTTCACAGTATTAAAAATTCATCCATTACCACACAAATGTTAAAGAAAATACACAGTTAAATAGTACTGTTACTAAGTGGAAATAGTATACACAAACCCTCTATCAGATGTACAGAAGGAAACAAATAATAGATGAAAGAATAAACTTAGGTACCATTTTTAAAAAATTGCATAAGTGGTTCACAACAAACCAATATCAACAGGTGCAAGAATTTGTGCCCGTAAAAGTTTCCAGCGAACACAATTTGTCACTGAATTACAATGTGGTTTTTAATATGGCGTAGGTAAAATTTCAAGAAGTCTCAAGAGAAAAAGTACCCTCAAAAACGTTTACATAGGACAGTGATAATTTACCTTTATCAGTAACAAAATTTCCAGGAACAGTTTTCAGTAAAACTGTGCAATACAAAACACACTTCCTGAAATGGTAGCTATCGTAATACACAGCATCCTTCCATTTGCCTAGGTATTGCTGCAATGTTGTGTCTTCCAGTCTTTCTTTACTCTTTCTCAACGTTAGATGCGGCATATTTCGTCTTTAACAAGAACGTCTCTCTTGTCAGTTTTCTGATAAGGTACTGTTTGTCACGACCTTGCTGCAGGAATAAATAATCAGAACTGTAAACTGATGTTCTGAGATTTTCTCAAAGATTTACACTCAAATAATTTCTATTACTGAACATGCCTTAATATGCAGCTAAATACCCTATATCCAATAAATCTAAAACCAATACATCCCATCAACTTACTAGGAACTTGTAAGCATCCAAAAATAGTTAATCATTTTTTTGGTCAGCTGGGTGCCTGTTATTTTTCAACCCCATAAGAAAATAAAGAAGTTAAATCTTAGAAAAAATACTTCATTTTTTATCACTGGCATGTTGTCTTGGAATCAACTCAACTCCAAAAAGATCCTGGTTTTCCCTCTCCCAAAGAGGAAAGTCGCTAGTTGGTCATTAGATAACCATCAACCACAGGTTTGAACCTCACTGGACAGCCAGCAGAAACAAGGAACTCCTCCTGAGCTGAACAGTGATTAGCACAACTCACCATAAAAAGTGTGCATACATTACTATCTCCCTTCAGAGCACAACATAGACACATACCACACTCTACTAATTTGCAACATTTTATCTTTCTTGCCTCTTACAAAAGCACAGTATATTCCTTCAATTCCTCCCTCCCCTCCCCCCTGCCTTATTTCTCTGCACCTGCTTAATATGTTACATCACCAGCTTTTTCCAGTTCTGATGAAGGGTCCCCGACCTGAAACGTTAACTCTGTTTCTCTCCACAGATGCTGCCTGCCCTGCTGAGTTTTTCCAGCATTTTCTGTTGTTATTTCAGATTTCCAGCATCCGCAGTATTTTGCTACTGTATTAATGTTTGGTTCACTGCCACCCCTCTTCTCGGAATGCCCACCTTGAAGAAGTTCTGCTCTTCTCTCCGACGGGATTTCCGTTTGTCTCTTCAACCTTGTTCAGCTTCATTGCTTTCAGCTTCCCTTCTCGTGTTTGATCAGGTATCTGCCAAGACTCGGTTTCACAGCCACATCTCTTTCCTCAGCAACTGTCTCCGGTTCAGAGTTATTCCACGTGGATTCCAACTAAACTTCCACTCTTCGTGTTTCGGATTCACCCAGGGTTACAAATATCTCCAAGATATTCATCGTTCCTCGAACTATTGCTCTCGCCGCATCTTGAGATCCACGCTCAACGCCATGCGGCGCCACATGAACACTCTCGACCTCTCTCTTCAGCAGCACTGACGCACTCTATCTCAAAGCTGTCCGGGTCCACAGTTCCATTTCATCCTTCGACTCATCCGACGCTTCAACAAAAAACTTTTTTTCTTCCTTTCTGATGTCAAGGATCGCAAGCTTCATCAACTCTTGAACACCAACGCCCCTCTGGAACCTTCTTCCCCTTCACTTTCCTCTGACCCCTTTCTCCCAATCTCACCCCCTGCCGCGTTTTCACTATCCCCTCTGACCTTCCCCTCTCTGACCCCGAACGATCAGTCCTCAGCAAAGGCCTGAGCTTCATCCCCTTACGCCCCCATCTCAATTAATTTCGAGCTCGGCACGATGCTGAGCTCTTTTTCCGTCGCCTTCGTCTCCGAGCCCACTTCTTTGGCCAGGAGTCTTCCCCCCCGCACAGCTGACCCTTTCTCCTGCTTTCAAAATTCTCGTTCCTACTTGGACCCTCCCTCTGGCCTCTTACCCTCTCTAGATCTTTTCATTGCTAACTGCCGCCGTGACATCGGCCGTCTCCATTTCTCTGCTCCCCTCACCCACTCCAACCTACCTCCCTCTGAACTTGCAGCACTCCATTCTCTCTGATCCAACCCTAACATTATCATTAAGCCTGCTGATAAGGGTGGTGCTGTTGTTGTTTGGCAAACCGACCTCTACCGTGCGGAAGCTGAACGCCAACTCTCCGACTCCTCCTCCTACCTCCTCCGCCTGGACCATGACCCCACTAGCATTGTTTCCAAGCCTGTCACTGACCTCATCTCCTCTGGAGATCTTCCCTCCATGGCCGCCAACCTCATAGTCCCCCAACCCCACTTATACCACCTTCCCAAGATCCACAAACTGGACTGCCCTGGTAGACTCATCGTTTCAGCCTGTTCTTGCCCCACGGAACTTATCTCTTCCTATCTCAACTCTATTTTTTCTCCCCTTGTCCAGTCTCTTCCCACCTACATTCGCGACTCTTCTGACGCCCTCCGTCATTTTAACAGTTTCCAGTTTCCTGGCCCTAACCGTCTCCTTTTCACTATGGACGTCCAATCCCTCTACACCTCCATCCCCCACCAGGACGGCCTGAGGGCGCTCCGCTTCTTCCTTGAACAGAGGCCCAACCAGTCCCCATCCACCACCACCCTCCTCCGTCTGGCTGAACTTGTTCTCACATTGAACAACTTCTCCTCTGACTCCACTCACTTCCTCCGAATTAAAGGTGTTGCTATGGGAACCCACATGGACCCTAGCTATGCCTGCCTTTTCATGGGATATGTGGAACATTCTTTGTTCCAGTCCTACTCAGGCCTCTCCCTCACCTCTTTTTCTGGTACATCGACGACTGTATCGGTGCCGTTTCCTGCTCTCGCCCTGAACTAGATAATTTCATACACTTTACTTCCAATTTCCAACCTTCCCTCACCATCACATGGTCCATCTCCGACTCTTCTCTTCCCTTCCTTGACTTCTCCGTCTCAATTTCTGGAGATCGGCTTTCGACAAACATCCACTACAAGCCCACTGACTCCCACAGCTACCTGGACTACACTTCCTCCCACCCCGCTTCCTGTAAGGACGCTATTCCATTCTCCCAGTTTCTCCGTCTCCGCCGCATCTGTTCTGATGATGCCACCTTCCATACCAGTGCTTCCGACATGTCTTCCTTTTTCCTCAACCGAGGATTCCCCTCTACTGTGGTTGACACGGCCCTTGACCATGTCCGTTCCATTTCCTGCACTTCTGCTCTCACCTTCCCCTCCCTCCCAGAACCATGATAGGGTTCCCCTTGTCCTCACCTTTCACCCCACCAGCCTCCACATTCAACGGATCATCCTCCGTCATTTTAGCCACCTCCAACATGATCCCACCACCAAACGCATCTTCCCCTCACCTCCCCTTTCAGCATTCCGAAGGGACTGCCCCCTCCACAACACCCTGGTCCACTCCTCAATCACTCCTAACAGCCCTTCCCCTTCGCCTGGCACCTTCCTGTGCAAGCGCAGGAGATGCAACATGCCCTTTTACCTCCTCCCTTCCCACTGTCCAGGGCACCAAACACTTGTACTTCTTGCAATTTAGTATACTGTATTCGCTGCTCACAATGCGGTCTCCTCTACATTGGGGAGACCAAACGCAGATTGGGCGACCGCTTTGCGGAACACCTTCACTCAGTCCGTAAGGGTGACCTTGAGCTTCCGGTCGCCTGTCACTTTAATTCACCGCTTCACTCCCACTCTGATCTCTCTGTCCTCGGCCTATTACATTGTTCCAATGTAGCTCAACGTAAGCTCGAGGAACAGCACCTCATCTTTCGATTAGGCACTTTACAGCCTTCTGGACTCAACATTGAGTTCAACAATTTCAAACTATAACCCCTGCCCCCATTTTTCATGCTGTATGATTTTGCCATTCCCATTTGCAACATTTTATCTTTCCTGCCTCTTACAAAAGCACAGTATGTTCCATCAATTCCTCCATACCCTCCGCCCACCACCACCACCCTGCCCCCCCCATCTCTGCACCTGCTTAATATCTGTTACATCTCCAGCTTTTTCCATTCTGATGAAGGGTCCCAGACCTGAAACGTTAACTCTGTTTCTCTCTCCACGGATGCTGCCTGGCCTGCTGAGTATTTCCAGCATCAGCAGTATTTTGCTATTGTACCACACTCTACTGTTGGAAGTGCAGAGCTTCAGCAACAACTGTCCAACCCAATCAATGTAAGCACCAAACTCTGGATATATGAGTGTAGTTCACATACCCAGTCCCCAAGTAAGTTTCTTCATCAGCTATGTGATGCACATCTGCCTTCAGCGTGTTGAAAAGACCTATACAAGACAGCTTGCAACATTCCAGCTGCTGTGAAACTGACTCTCTTTCCCTCCCCCCCACGATGCTGAGTGACATGTCCAACCTTCCTTGCAACCATTTCCCCCTTTTTTCACAGATCCACCTCACAAGTTAGGCCCAAGTCTCACACATGGATTGGAGGAGGCCTCAAGTTGCCTACCCAGGAGTACCAAACCATAAAGGAGAATTACTTGGATCAGACATATGCCACAAGCATATCCTGCATTGGAAGTGACAAGACAGATCAAAACACTTTTTGTCTCTTTTTAATATGATTTCAAGGTACTGTGTCCAAGCTCAAGATGACATTCAGCAGAACCTCGAGGTATGAATGTGAATCAACAGCTAAGACAAATGGGCCTCAATTTACTGAGGGATGGGAACAGTGTGCGTGTGCCCAGTAGCGGGCGGCGCACCTGAAGAGTTTGGGGATGTGGAGGCCCTGCCGATCTTAACGGGAGAACCTCAGTTAAATAAAAGTTCCCAGAGTCCCTCCCGACACCCGGCCAAATTCACTACCAGGCCAAGTGGGTGGGAGTGGGAATTTAGCACCAGATGGCTGCAGCTGAGGACCCGTGGGAACAGACCCCTGCAGACAGTGGGAGGAGGGCTCTAAAGGAGATTGGTGGGGGTCGGCCCAAGGACTCCTTGCGTGGCCTTGGGGAGAAAACTCCTGCTCCTCCTGGCCTACAAGGAGTTCTAAAAGAAGCTGATTACCGTGGCTTCTTCTGGCCAGTCGGCACCTCCCACTGTGGTTCTGCTTCTGGGCTGCAGATTGTGCAGGACTCCCACTGACATGAAGTTAATATTATGTCGCAGAGCCGTAACTTGTGAATGCTAAGTCGGCCCCCACCTGTCTTTAGCAGGAGCCTCATCGATGGCCTGAGGCACCGTCATAAAAATTACGACAGCCGGGAATGCGGCAGGCTGGAGCCGGGAGCTAGATTTTTCAGATTTTAACCACCACCCACGTGTCATTCTCGCAGGGCAAGTGGGGGTTTAAATCCCAGCCATGGTCTTTGTATCTTCATAATACTATACTAAATCCCCAGGCAAATCCACCAGTACCACATCTGTGAAAAAGAACTCAGATTTTTTGATTTTTTAAAGAAATGCCTAAACTGACCCTTACAATACACATCACAATCATAAGCCATCAAATACAATGAATGATAGCAGACAATCCAGCTTTACTCCTCTTTTAAGAAAGATAAACCAAAGAGCCTTGAGTTTTACCTGAGGGTTTCCTCCAGCATCACAATCCACATGAGATGTTTCCTACAAAGCGTGCATTTTTGGCAAACATTTACACAAATGTATTGGGCCGTAATTTGTTGTAGCAGGGCATCTAACTGCATCTGCCGTTAGTTAGACTGGCCCTTTCACGTTTATGTTTCTACATTTTTTGCATGGCAAGTTGCTGAAAGTGTGAGCTGATAATGTCACAGCGAAGGAAACAGGGCATCTGGGACCGGAGTAAACAGGCCAAGCAACTGTGTATCTCCTTAACCAATCAGATTGAAGAATTGAGAAATTAACAGTGCAGGGACCGAGAAGGAAATGTAAATTAGAGTGGGTGAATTCAATGTCAAATCTGGTACAGAAAGAGAAATAGAGAGAGGGAAAGAAAGATTGGATGAAGAGGAGAAAAAAAAGACAAAGAAAAAGTAAAAAAGAATAATTTTAATTTAAAATTTTACTTTTAAAATCTCCAACAATTAAAATCTGAAGGAATGAGATTCCACACTTGTAATAGTTAATTTTCAGTACCAAGACGTTAAAAGGATACTTAGACTGAAATGAATAAAACTTTACTTTCTGTGGCAAGTTTAGTTCATATCTACTGCGCAAATACAGCTTAACCACACATCCGCTCCTCGCCTGAAGTTGCTGTACAATTTCCCCCAAAAATAACGGTGTGCGCCATTAGCCTCAACTTTATTTTGACAGGAAAATCTGGGCCACTATGTCACACAGACCTGTCTGACAAACAAGGGTACCAAATCACTTCTGATGAATATTGTTGAAAATCTATATTTAACAATTAAGGAATTTAAATCACTTACCATAGTCAGTTGGTCTCTTAGCTGATCGACAACTCGTTTGTGTGCTCCAGCCAAAGCAACAAGATAGAACAGGATGAGGCTGTAGGTAGAAATTGTAAGAACAAAAATTGAATGATGCCCTTTTCTATACTTAAGCCAATACATCAAGATATAACTCTTGTATTCTTTCTTTTCCAAAAGCAACTACGTTGCAATACAGCCATATTTTATTTTTATTTAATATTTAAAATTTATTTGATGGTAAGTAATGGGATTAAAAATATTTAAGATGCATTTAGTTGATGAAAAATAAAACCACAAGGCTGGGCCTTCCGATTTTGATTTCAGCCTGTTTCGCATAGAGTCTAGAACACTGTTGCCGGTCATGATCTTCCAAAACTCTCTTTGGATTGGAAAATATATATGTAGTCTTGTCTGATTCAATAGTTTTGAAGGCAAATTATAATTAGAGACACGGTAGCGATCTGGCTAACACCATCTCTTTGACCAAACTTTTGGTCATCACTCCTAATCTCTCCTCCCTTGGCTCAATGTGTTTTTCGCAGCTTTCTGTGAAACACCTTGGGGCATTTTTCTACATTAAATGGGCTAAATAAATGTAAATTCTAAACTAGTATTGTGGGTAATAGTGAATGTTTAGAACACCAAGAAGCTATCTAACAATTCAGTACATTTAAAAAAATAATCTCGTATTCACCCAAGGTAAATTTAATTAGTTTGTGCAAAAAAGATTACAAATTACTTGTTAGTCACTAAAATCACAGGCACATCAATAAAGGGAAAACTGTATTTTGTAGCCCAACAGGAAAAAACAACTTTCACTTTACCATGAAATGCTTCTTACCAAACAAACACAAAGAACGGCACTGCAAAAGCCTCAGATCCCAATCCATACAGAAGTTTCTTAAGGCCCTTTGGGAAAGTGTCAATAGTTTTTGGTATAATATCCCACGTAGTATTGTACTTAACGAATGGCCCACACGCTTTGGATGATTTGACTCTAATTGAGGGAGGGAAAAAACATCCGTATTTATTTCACGTCTAATAACATAACATACCACTTCAAAAGTAAGTTCTCCATCATAAAAGGCATCTCTACATCAAAATCAAAAACATAACATGCTGAAGGTTATATCCAAAATGGTAACTTGTGTTTTCTCTTTATAAATGCTGGCCGCTTTGCTGCAGTATCTGTTTTAGTTTCAGATTTCCAGTTTTTTTCTTTTTTTTAAAAAAAGTTAAAAGTGCTGGGGGGAAAATTTGAGTCGTGCCTCTAATTTCGCTGCGCTACTTTTAGCGCCCCCAAAAAATTAGCACTCCCGCAGCCGAAATTGAATGATAGCGCCCCAAGAGGGAAGTGGGGCACTGCGAGGGAATATCAGTACTGCAGGCCTTCCTTCCCTTCTTAAAGGGGAGGGGCCTTGCGCAGTGCGAGGCTTGCTCTGCGGGGGGCTGCCGAGAAGGTCGGGGACGGCAAAGCGGGCAGGTGCTGGCAGGTGACCAGCAGCAAAAATGGCCTCCCGGCACCTCGCCTTTAATTAACGCCGCCCCGGCCGCAGGTAGGCCCCCCTGACCCCGCTGGACATAGCGTCCAGCGGTAAGTCAAGGGGCGCTACCGATGATCGCGGCCGGGGCGCTGTGCACGGTGATGACGTCATCGCCGGCGGCACAGCACCACAGGGCGCTAATGGTTACCACCTCCGCTAACCTCCCACTGAATTTTGCGGGAGGCGTTGGCGGCGCCGCACCCGGCCGCTAGTTGCTTTCGCCCCGTTAGCGCCTTCTTGGGAATTCCCCCCCCCCCGGTATCAACATTGGTGTGTCTTTCACTTTGGTTAATGATTGAGTTTTGGTCCTAAAGCATGTTTGAAATATGGACAATTGTCTTTTACATTCTGGCGATTGGACAACTATCAATACTTAAATTACATTAATAAGCTCAGAGGACTTGGGTCCTCTACAAATATCAGGCTTGATCTTATATAAATAAATATACACTCATTCACACACATAAATACACCATTCTTTGTATATATCAGACTGTGTAATCTGCATAATCTAGAAGCACACACTAGGTTTTCCAAATGTAATATTTGACTGTGTCACTTAGAGTTCTCTGCCTCCCTGACATTACAGGTGCAAATATTTCTGGGAGCTACTGGACAACTCCCAATTATCTCAAATAAGGTTTATGAGAAGCACGATTTTGTGAGCTACGACATCTAACATTCCAGCCATGGCACCTAATCAAGATTCCAGAGAGCTTATATGTTTCCTTGTGGCCTGAATTTAACTTCATATCAACATCACAACATAAATTAACCACAAAATCTTTTCTTGGCCAAATAAGACAAAAATCTTGAAATGACACAACAGCCTACATCATAAGCTTCAAAACCATATAAAGAAATGGGACTAACAATTAGCTAAATAATAAAGTTGCTAGTTCAGGAGTATGCTCCTATTGAGTAGGTGAAGGGGATTTTGGAGACAGGTACCAGATGGACCAGCTGCAGAAAGTCAACATAATTTCAAAAAGCAGTTAGCAGTTATGATACATACCTCTACTAAAAGTAAATCATTACTTTATAAAGGGAAATATGCTACTGTGGCGGAGCCACTAAGAGACTCAGGGCAATTAGTAATCATCCCTTTAACTACCGTGTAGTGCAGCTGTGGACTGCACCTTTGAACTGTATGTACTTTCTTGCATTTCCGCGTGATGACGTCATGACGCCAATCACGTGACCACCAGTTGGCGCGGAGAACGTGATGCCGTGAGCTTCCGTACTTTGCAGCAGTCTTTGAGGTGCTGTGGGGCTGCACAGACCTGTGTACATCTTCTCCTGTAGTGTTACCAGTTAAGTTGTTTGTTTAATAAACTTTGTTATTTTGTTTCACTGAGTCGAACTTCATTATTCGGATAGGAACCTCCATTCCTACATTGGTGACCCCGATCTCGTCGTTTCGTTGAGATATTTATAATGAATACGAATGCCGTCGCCCTTAAATTGCTGCAGTTCTGGGAACAGCAACCAGCAGCATGGTTTTTCCAGGCAGAAGCCCAGTTCGCACTCCGGGAGATTACAGTGGATTCGACCTGTTATTATTACGTGGTCTCCGCTCTCGACAGCGCCACGGCCTCGCGGGTCGTTAGCCTCCTGGGCAATCCACCGGCAGAGGCAAGTATGAAGCTCTAAAAACTTGTTTGCTACAGGTGTTTGGTTTAAATAAGTCGGAGCGTGCACGCAGGCTTATTGCTATGCCCGGCCTTGAGGACTCAAAACCATCGGAATTGATGAGCCAGATGCTCACGCTTTTGGGTTCGGAGCCTCAATGTTTTTTGTTTCGAGAACTCTTCCTCTGCCAGCTACCTGAACAAGTTCAGGCAGCCTTGGCCAGTTCTGCGATTACGGACTGTGCCGAGCTCGCTGCAGAGGCAGACAAGATTTTTACGGTCACACAGCAGAGTTGTGCAGCCACGAGGCGCCTTTCCCCTATGCGAGCGAAGTCCAGCCCTCCTTCAGCAGGCTGGTGTATGTACCACGCCCGTTTTGGCGCCAAGGCTCGACGCTGCCGTCCTCCCTGCAGTTTCGCCGAAAAAAATCTCCAGCCGGCCCGCGAGCTGCGATGAGTACGACAGGGTCTGAAAAACACACCCAGTTCACCATGGCAGTCGGCTCAGCGGGAAAACTCCTCTACATTACGGATTCCATGACAGGGCGACAATTCCTGTGTGACACTGGTTCTCAGTGCAGTATTTTGCCAGTTTCAAAGCTGGATCTGCAATCCGGCGGTCACGGTCCTTCCCTCGAGGCAGCCAATGGTGCGGCCATTCGCACGTTCGGTAAACGGACAGTTAATTTAACTCTCGGAGGTCAGCGTTTTGTGTGGGAGTTTATAACGGCTAAAGTATCACAGGCCAACCTGGGGGCTGATTTTTTCTGTGCCAATGGCTTTCTGGTCGATGTTCGACATAGTCGACTCATTAATGCGTCCACTTTCCACGCGGTGCCTTGCCACCGCAGTCTCCTGGTCGGTCGCCTGTGCGGTTCCATCGCAGGAAGGGTTTATGCGCCTACTCAGCGAGTTCCCGGAGCTCACCAGGCCTACATTTTCGGCAGCAGTCGCGAGGCACGGTGTGGCACATCACATCACCACGACGGGATCGCCTGTTTACGCTCGGGCACGAAGATTGGAACCCGGAAAGCTTGCAGCTGCAAAGGCGGAGTTTCAGACCATGGAGCGCCTTGGGATTGTCCGACGCTCCGATAGTCCTTGGTCCTCCCCACTACACATTGTACCTAAACCAGGTGGCGGATGGAGGCCTTGCGGGGATCACAGACGCCTTAACGAAGCCACTATGCCGGATAGGTATCCAATACCGCATATACAAGATTTTTCGGCCCATCTGGCTGGCAACTCAGTATTTTCCAAAGTAGATCTCGTCCGTGGATATCACCAAGTTCCTGTGCACCCTCAAGACGTCCCCAAAATGGCGGTCATCACACCGTTTGGCCTTTGAGTTCCTTCGAATGCCGTTCGGATTGAAAAATGCGGCTCAGGCCTTTCAGCGACTCATGGACTCTGTGTTACGGGACCGTCCCTTCATTTTCGTTTACTTGGATGACATTCTCATCGCTAGTAAGGATACGAAGGAGCATATGGCCCATTTGCGTACACTCTTTGCCCGTCTCAGCCAACATGGCCTCATCATAAACCTAGCCAAATGCCAGTTTGGGTTAACCAGCATTGACTTTCTGGGGCATAGGATTACCTCAGAAGGCGCCGTCCCACTGGCCACCAAGGTAGAGGCAGTTACGGCATTCCCGCGGCCTCACACACTCAACTCTCTTCAGGAGTTCCTGGGGATGGTAAATTTTTATCATCGTTTTGTCCCCAAGGCAGCCCAGTTGATGCAGTCGCTGTACGAAGCACTCAAAGGGAAGTCGGGCAAAGATGTTATCATTTGGACACTGCAGATGGACCAGGCGTTCCTTGACACCAAGGCGGCGTTGGCAGACGCAACTATGCTTGCACACCCACTCCCGGGCGCGACCATCGCCCTTAGTACCGATGCCTCCGATTACGCCATGGGGCGGTTCAAGAACAATGGGTCGACGGGACTTGGCAGCCGTTGGCTTTTTTTAGCCGCCAACTGCGCAAGAACGAGCGAAAATATAGCACTTTTGACAGGGAGTTGCTGGCCCTGTTTTTGGCCATCCAGCATTTCCGTTTTCTCCTAGAAGGGTGCCCGTTCACTGCATTCGTGGACCATAAGCCGCTCACTTTCGCAATGGCCAAAACGGCGGAGCCGTGGTCAGCTCGACAACAGCGCCACCTTACATTCATATCCGAATTTACGACATGTGTCCGGCAAAGATAATCTCGTGGCTGATTGCCTTTCACGTGCCCCAGTCCAGGCAGTTCACCTGGGAATTGATTTCGTCGGGTTGGCGGAAGAACTGGCAGATCCCGAAGTTCAGGCGTATCAGACTACGCCTTCTAGTTTGCAGGTAGCCGATGTTATGTTCCAATCAGCAGGAACCACGCTCTTGTGTGACACATCCATGGGAGTGCCCCGGCCCATTGTGCCAGTCGAATGGCGTAAGAAGATTTTTCAGACTATACACGGCTTATCACACCCGGGGATGCGAGCTTCACAACGGCTCATGTCCCGCAAATTTGTTTGGAAGGGAATGCATTCGGACGTTCGGGACTGGACAAACAATTGCGTGGACTGTCAAAAATCAAAGGTCCATCGTCATGTTAAGGCTCCAGTGGCCATCTTCCCAGTGCCAGAACGCCGTTTCGATCATGTACATGTGGACTTAGTGGGTTCCCTCCCCGCTTCGCGGGGTTTCATGCATCTCCTGACAATAGTGGACTGCACTACCAGGTGGCCAGAGGCGAGTCCCTTGGTTGCTGCCACTGCAGCGGACATATCCAGGGCGTTTATTTCATCGTGGGTGGCCCGGTTTGGGGTGCCATCTGACATCTCCTCTGACCGAGGTCCACAATTCACGTCAGAGTTGTGGAACGCAGTTGCACAGGGCTTGGGTACCAAGCTGCACCGTACCACCGCTTACCATCCGCAAGCGAACGGTCTATGCGAAAGGTTTCATCGGTCTCTCAAGGCGTCCCTCCGTGCCAGCTTGCGTGGTCCCAACTGGGTGGACAGACTCCCCTGGGTGATGCTAGGCCTCCGCACAGCCCCCAAGGATGACCTCCAGGCTTCATCGGCTGAGTTAGTCTACGGTCAAGCACTTCAAATACCAGGGGACTTCCTCCCTCCACATACAGAACCGTGGTCGCCTGCTCAGCAGCTCCTTCAGCATCACGAGATGGCAAAGAATTTCCTGCCTATTCCAATCTCGCATCACAGCCTACAGAGGCCTCATGTTCCGGCAGAACTTATGAGTTCCGATTACGTTTTTATTCGGCAGGACGCTCATAGAGATACACTCAGACCACCTTATGCTGGACCGCTTCGTGTCATCTCATCGGGAGAAAAGATTTTCACGGTCGAAGTGGGAGGCAAGTCCGATACCATCTCTATCGACCGACTTAAACCAGCCCATTTAGATCGGAGTGAACCAGTTGTTGCCGCCCAGCCACCTCGCCGTGGACGACCACCGTTGACTGCCAGACCAGTTATGCAACAGCCCATCGCTGAACTGCCTGCTTCTGCCTCATCCTGGCCCACACCTTCTGCTACTGTTTCCTCCACCCCAGATGCGCCGCTTCAGACACAGCCAAGCACCGGCTCGTCTCCCAACGTTCCACTGCCTGAAGTTCGTAGTCGTTCGGGCAGGATCATCAAACCTCCTGTTCGTTTGACACCGTCTGTTAAAGAGAATTCTGGGGAGGTGCCTGTGGCGGAGCCACTATGAGACTCAGGGCAATTAGTAATCATCCCTTTAACTACCATGTAGTGCAGCTGTGGACTGCACCTTTAAACTGTATGTACTTTCTTGCATTTCTGCGTGATGACGTCATGACGCTGATCACGTGACCACCAGTTGGTGCGGAGAACGTGATGACGTCAGCTTCCAGTACTTTGCAGCAGTCTTTGAGGTGCTGTGGGGCTGCATAGACCTGTGTACATCTTCTCCTGTAGTGTTACCAGTTAAGTTGTTTGTTTAATAAACTTTGTTATTTTGTTTCACTGAGTCGAACTTCATTATTCGGATAGGAACCTCCGTTCCTACACTACAATGATTACAGATAATCTTGTGATGGACTTCTCTGGATAACAATCGGAACCATTAGAAAATTCGAAACACCTCATCAACTTTTGGCTCAAAGGCTGTCCCAGCAAAATCAGGCAGCAGAGTAAATCAGATTTGCAAATGCTCATCAATTTGCTTTATCAAACTCTGCAGCTTCTTGACTAGACATACCATTTAGACATTACCAAGTACACATTTAGTGCTTGTGGTCATAACAGCCTAATTACTACTATCATAGTGCAATGGAATCCACTTAAAAACTAGTATATGCAAAAAGCACTAACTTTTGTTTGACAGCACAGAATTTGTATTTACTTCAACTTAGCCGGCCATCATTTGGCTAGAGCAGAGTTAAATACGGTTTATCAAAGCAGGCGGTTTCCTTGAAAAAAGTTTCTGAATTATAAAAAGGAACATACACGGAATTTTGTGGTGATTGGAAGAATAGTATTATAGCTAGCATGAACAGAAAGTGAGTAACTGCACAAGGTTGATAGCTTTCCTTGATGAACGTCGATATCAGATTTCCTACTATTTAAAAACTGTTAGAATAGACTTTTCAGAGTTAATAGCTAATTAAAAAAATTGAATTTAACCCTTGGACGAATGGCAGATCCAAGGAAAATATCATCTCCCTAGGCCGGATGGTTGCTGAAACCAAACCTCCCCGCAAAGTTAGGAACTGCTATTTCCCAGGAATTGAATGCCAGAAGAGTGATTGACATGGTTTCGTAGACGCAAGTGAGAAAACTGTTAATTTTTTTTAATTTTTTTTAAAAACACTTCAAAATAGTAAGAATTGTTAACAAATAAATGAACTTAGAATCGCACACAGAGGAAGAGTAACTCATTCATGATGGGCTAAGGGTCATTTAGTGTAAGAGAACTGGATAACAATATTCAACTAATATTCAATACTCACACTGCAATACTGAAGAGGATAGGAACACAGGCTAATGGAAGCCCAATTAACAGAACTGCCAGGAAGAAAAAGTTAGAACTAGATGCCCGAAAAGGTCTGGTGGAAGGGCGACAGTTGTTCATCAAGGATATCTGTAATGTTCAGAAAACATTTTGCTTTTACTAGTCGTAATTCCACCCCCCACTCTTATTTTTCTCCCCAACTCTGGTGCTGACTGTTTGCCACAGATACCCTTTGATACCTCGTGCAAGTGGCCATTACCTTCTTGGACCATAACATGATATTCCACCAAAGGGGCATCAAAGCCAAACCCCATGTCCACACATGGCCACTTACAACAGTGGTTGCTGGACAGCATTCAGGACAGGGAGCTGACCCATGGGTACGAAAGCAAGTTGTAGCATCACTAGCACCAACTAAACTAAGATTAGCTAATTCACCTCAAGCAGAGAATTAAACCTGGGACCTTCCCGATCTATTCCCTTATCTATTTTTATTTGTGTTTTTCTCCCGTGTGTAAAATGCCACAGAACATTCTGTATGTTAATGGTGCTAAAAAAAGGCAATTTTTTGTTTTTGTTGTACTGCTCAGCTACTCACTGGACAAACTCTCTCAGCCATTGTGGGAACCTCTGGTGGAAACCTCAATTCAAATTTCAGTAAATTTACCACAGAAAAACTAACTAACCTCTTTCAATTGCCAATCTAATGGTGGCATTTCTGATCAATTACAATATTAATCAGTCAGGAGTAACTAAGTAAAAATTAAAGAAAGTTAATTCAATTATTTGGTTGCTTTATATTGTTGAAAAAAATAATCTGATTTGTTTTCATGGGTATATTTTGTAAAATAATTTACCTTTTTGATATAAAATATGATGAAGTATTTGATGGTAGCTATTCCAGGGAGCAACGGTGAATAAAATGTTCCTATCCAACAGATAGTCTGACCATATACAATTTCTAATACATTTTGAGGAATAGCAAACTGCTGTTGACCCCACCACTTGAAAGGTGGACCAGAGCAATAGGTTACAATTAATCTGAAAAACAAAATAAAATATATAATTACGTTATTAGAACTACAGTGTGTCCCTTGTTAAAATGCATTCATTGTTCGACAGTCTCAAAATAAAATTGAATGATCACATGGGTATTAGCAGGAATGCTAATCCACAAGTTTCTCTAGGTTTAGAAATTATCCCTAAACATACAAATATAGCTGTAGTAATTGGCAGTTTATACCAACGGCATGATTTTATAATTAACAGGTTATTTTTAATAAAATGTTATATTACAAATATACTCATGGAAGAAAATAGGTAAACAGGACTAAACTTTTAGCTTATTTTCAAACAATATCAAACTGCAAGACATTGGATAGTTTATAAATAAAACAAGACTGAAATCTGTTGAATATCATTGATTTAAATGGCAAATGATCAACTGAGTGGGTTCAGCAATTATCTTCATATCTTCCAAGCCTTTACACAGAATCTCTGCAAAAACTATGGTATTTTGAAGGCACATAAGATCAAAAACTTTACTTGAAAGTCTTGCATTTATGTAGCGCCTTTCACAACCTCAGGACATCCCAAAGTGCTTTACAGCCAATGAAGTACTTTTGAAGTGGAGTCACTGTTGTAATGTAATTTGTGCACAGCATGCTCCCACAGTAACAATGTGATAATGACCAGATTATCTGTTTTGTATGATGTTGAGTGAGAAATAAATATTGGCCAGGACACAGGGGATAACTCCCCTGCTCTTCTTCGAAATAGTGCCATGGGACCTTATACGTCCACCTGAGAGAGCAGACGTCTCATCTGAAACACAGCACCTCTGACAGTGCAGCATTCCCTCAATACTGCAGTGGAGTGTCAGCCTAGATTTTTGTGCTCAAGTCTCTGGAGTGGCCACAACCTTCTGACTCAGAGGCGAGAGTGCTACCAACTGAGCCAGGGCTGATACATCTTGCAATTGCCTTGGTCAAATTAAATGTTTTTAAATGATACAGTCTTATGAATCGTGAATCTAAAAGGGTTAATCATGTACCATTTCACAATTTCTGAAATTGAAACAGAAGGGGAAAGAGGGAGAGAAATAACACTTACTTTCTGGGGAACTCCACAAACAATGTGACAGATGTAATTATAATCAAGTCAAATATCATCAGCTTATACATTTCTTGACCTATTCGGGTTTCCCAACACTGAAAAGCACAACCAACTATTAATGTTTTATTTACAGTTTTAGTGAAAGTCATTGATTATGTACAGGATATTTATCTATTACAATACTTTATATCAAGTCCTCAATGATGATCAAATATTAAGGGTTTCATCTCCCTGGTCTCTCAAAGTAGCCTTGGATACAGTTCAACCATCCTGGGGGATTTTTTTCAATCCCTTAAGACAAAGTCCTGATAAAGACATGCCATGTGTGTTTGACATTTCAAACACTGATGGTATATTATTTATCTCTAGGCAAGTTAATTAACTGCAAAGTTCTCCAAAATGACTGAAAATCTGTTGAGCGTTATGAGAAGATGTAATTCTGCAAATGCACAATTGCTCAGTTGATTAAACTGTTTTATAAATGTGCACGTAAATTAATACACTTCCTGTGACAGGGTTTCTATTACAGTACATTAGAATGCACTTTTTCTGTACTAAACATGGAAGCTACTTGCTTGTTGATGGCCACACAACTTATGATATTGACTCCTATTTCTGCCACAAGAAAACTGAAATTCTCAACACCATAGCCTTTTAAATCTAATTTCAATTTGATTATAGTTTTAAAAAATTGTAGAATTTAGCTATTTACTCACCGGGTACAAGTCGTTGTTGTAGCCACACAGCTTGCATTCTCCACCATTGCACAGTGTGATTTGTGTCCACAAGGTCACCAAGAGAACAATAATATTAGCCAATCGCACAAACACAGACCTGTAGAAATTTTGAGTTAGTAAGTTACAGTTTGATGTTCTTCCATGAAGAGGATATTAGACAGTATGGAATGAGACTGCGTTCTGAAATATCCATCAGTAGCTAAAACAAAAAGGTATTTTGAACTCTCTTGCTTGCCAATATGTACCTTGCTAATCCTACTTAACTCCTCAATCTTATATACATTTTAGTTATCCTCAAATAACTTTTACAAGATTCTTAATTTTGTTTGTTTCCTTGCACTTTTTGGAATATTTCTATTTAACTTTTGTAATTACTTAATTAATCACTAAGTCTTTCTGTGTTTCTCTTTTTTTCCCTTTATAGAGTTACTTCCACATGCTTAAAATGGTCTTAAAAAGCCTTTAAAGACAGGGGACTGTAGGGAGAATGATTCTGCACTGGGCGGCAGGAGAGGGTGCAGAGGGATTATTCTACTCAAGTTAAGGAAGACTGATGTGGGGATCGTATTGCATGTTCTTTATTTCGTATCATTACACAAATATAAGTTATTCTGTTTGAACTAACGGACTGATAATACATATTTTGTTCTGTACGTTACACCTTGTTGTGGAATAAAGCATTTACTTTGCCTCTTCTAGTAGTAACTCGGTCCTCCTTCGGCGAGGGTAAGAAACAAATGTGTAAAAGACACGAGTATCTGGTCCAGATCACAAAAGGATGATAATGGCCCAGATATTCCGATCCCTACAGGTGTGTACACGGTTTCAGGCATGCACAGCGCATGCGCGGAGAACCAGCATTTCCGATCGCTTTTTGGAGTCCCTCCGCCCGCAGAAAACCCTTACAATTCTAACGCCTGGTAAAAGCAGGCGCAAGGCCTGCTTTTCCCAGGATAAGAGTTGAAAAAAGTAAACAAAAAAATTTACATTTATTTTTAGCCCCATAAAAAACTTTAATTATTTTTTTCAAAAACTTTAATTTTGGTTTAAAATACTTAATTTATTGTAATTTCAACTCATTTTAAAAATGTGATTTAAAAAAAAAATTATTTAAAGTTTTACTATGTTTTTGGGGTGATCTCCATTCATATATTTGACAGGTCTTCCTGTCAAGTGTATGAAGGGACATTCCCTTCTTTGATTGGCTCCCCATGACCCACATGATCCCAGGGATGCTGCAAACTACCTGCGCCCCTGGGATACGTGGGCCCTGCGCACTTGGAATTTGGAGAGGCCCAGGATCGGAAGTGTGAGCGTCCTGGGAGCCCTCAGGTAAGAGCGTAGATTTTTCCAGATCGCAGGCCTCCGCCCGCGGGAGGCCTGCGATCGGAAAATACGGGCCATTGTTGCATCCCCAGATTATGCAATTACACAAGTAGATAAAAGACGGTGAGATTCAACTCCAATAAAAGCAAGATGCTCAGACTGCTAAAGTGACTGACATTATTGAGCCCGAGAAGGTATATACGGCGGACATAAATTCATAACATCTCCCTGAGGCACTTTTGATAGCTTCAGTTATGGACTGGAAAGTTGGAGGATTAAAGTTCGAAATCTTGCTCAGTGTTCCGAGGGAGGGAAATGTTGAAGTCCATCCACATTATACTCAATTAGTCCCCACGGCGTTATGCTCACAGGGCTATCTTCAAGTAACAATTGTAATTTTATTGCCCATGATTTTTCATGAAATAATCTGATGATTTCAAAATTTAATGCTGTGCAGATGTTGCTTTGGTAATACAGGAAACTTTCTGGTATCCGGCACTGACGGGACCGAGCTGGTGCCATCCCATCAAAACTGCCGTAGAAACCAGCGCCAATGTTAAAACATACGGAGCTTCTGAGCTCCGTCTGAAGCAACAAACCCTGCTTCAAAACAGTCGGCGCAGCTTGCAAGCGTTTCTGTAGCTAAGCAACAGCTTCAGCTAGACGCTTGCAGAGCCTGACTGGAAAAAAAAGCGACGAAAAGTAAAAAAACTTATCTGCACCGACTCCTGAATTTTGCCAGTGGATAGAGCTTTCCAGACATTTAACCTCTGGTTAAACGAAAGTTTCTTGTAACTAGAACCCATCCATGCACTTTAAAACAGTAATTCAACAAAGACTTTTAAATAATATCATGGCCAACAGGCACAAAACATGGATTGTTGCAGTCACCTGAACCTTTTGGATGGATTGCTGCCTCAAATTTATGGTGCATAATGTACTACCAAAATGAACTATAAAAACACCCTCTACCTTGTTTACATCAGATAAACACATACATACATACCTAATAAGTATAAATTTTATCTCAAAGGCTGGTGAATAGTCTTCAAATCGGATTATACATTCAAATATGAGGGGAGTGATAAAGTTAGCTGCAGTGATGACAATGGAGGGCAAGTACTGAATCATGAGATCGAATGTGAAGCTTCCGACGTTATTTGGCTAGTAAAAATGAAAACATAATCAAATTAAGCCCATGTCACTATAAAAATCTAAAATTGAAAACTTAATAAAACTTAGCAGAACAACAGAAAATGTGTGGGCATGCAAAAAGAAAATTTGCATTTATATAGCACCTTTCATGACCTCAGGACGTCCCAAAGTGCTCTGCAGCCAATGAAGTACTTTTGACGTGTAGTCACTCTTGTAATGTGGGAAACATGGCAGCCAATTTGCGCACAGCAAGATAATGTTTTTTTTTAGTGATGTTGATTGAGGGATATTGACCAGGACACCAGGGACAACTCCCCTGCTCTTCTTCAAAACAGTGCCATGGGATTTTTTATGTCCACCTGAGACAGCAGACGGGGTCTCGGTTTAACGTCTCATCCGAAAGACGGCACCTCCGACAAAGTCCATAGCTCCACACCATAAGGGCATCCCGATTGGCTGAAATAACCTACCATCGGTTAAGTTGATGATTAGTTGTGGCTGGATCAAATATCTGAATGACTAAATATGAACTGACCAAAGTTTAATTCCAGTCACTGGACAGGTAGGAAAAGCTATGAATAAACAACTGCCACAAAACTCAGCTATCAAATCACTGAAAACAATCAGCTCCAACTGCTTTCGCTTTGAACCACAATATACATCTAAAATTACACCTTTAACATAATAAGCACATAAAAAAAGTAATTTTCAAAGAAAGCACTAAACATCTACCCATTTTAATCTTTAAAAAAATCCCTGGAACAACTTCTCTCCACATAGGTCTACACTTTTCTCTGGGTCCTGAAACTGAAGCTCTATTAGTTTCCTACTGCGCTCACTTTTAAGTCTGGCAAACATACTCATGCAAGATCTTGCACTGCTGCAATAAAGTCGGAAGGTTGTATAGCTTGACTATTTATTTCTGAAATTTCCACCACTGAAGTAAAGTTAGGCTGAATGAACTTCCAATTATCTATTACGATAGCAAAATACTGCAGATGCTGGAAATCCGAAATAACAACAGAAAATGCTGGAAAAACTCAGCAGGCCAGGCAACATCCGTGGAGAGAAATTAGAATCGACGTTTCGGGTCTAACCCTTTTTCAAAACTGGAAAGGAAATGAAATAGATCGAAAGGCAGGGCTGGGGAGGGAACAGAAGAAGTGAATAGACATTAAGAGGTATTCAAAACGAGACGAGATGGTGATAGGACTAGTAAAGAGACAAAAGACGGCTCAGATTAGGTGTGAAATGTACTGGCAGAATGAGAGACAGCTGCCATGTAAAAAAGAGGGGGGGTGGGGGGGGGGGAAGGAGGGAAAACCCAAAACAAAGGGTTGGGAAAAAATGTTTTAAGTAAAAATGTGATAGGGGCCGAGGTTATGATCTGAAATTGTTGAACTCGATATTGAGTCCGGAAGGCTGCAAAGTGCCTAATCGGAAGATGAGGTGCTGTTCCTCGAGTTTACGTTGAGCTTCCGCGGAACAATGCAAGAGGCCAAGGACGGTGAGGTCCGAGTGGGAATGGAGCGGTGAATTAAAATAACAGGCGAACGGAAGCTCGGGGTCACCCTTACGGACTGAACGGAGGTGTTCCGCAAAGCGGGTCTCCTCTACATTGGTGAGACCAAACGCAGATTGGGTGACCGCTTTGCGGAACACCTCCGTTCAGTCCGTAAGGGTGACCCCAAGCTTCCGGTCGCCTGTCATTTTAATTCACCGCCCCATTCCCACTCGGACCTCACTGTCCTCGGCCTCTTGCATTGTTCCACGGAAGCTCAACGTAAACACGAGGAACAGCACCTCATCTTCCGATTAGGCACTTTGCAGCCTTCCGGACTCAATATCGAGTTCAACAATTTCAGATCATAACCTCGGCCCCTATCACATTTTTACTTTAAATTGTTTTTTCCACCCCTTTGTTTTGGGTTTTCCCTCCCCCCCCCGCCCCCCGCTTCCTCTTTTATTTTACATGGCAGCTGTCTCTCATTCTGCCAGTACATTTCACACCTAATCTGAGCCGTCTTTTGTCTCTTTACTAGTCCTATCACCATCTCGTCTCGTTTTGAATACCTTTTAATGTCTCTTCACTTCTTTTGTTCCCTCCCCAGCCCTGCCTTTCGATCTATTTCATTTCCTTTCCAGTTTTGAAAAAGGGTTTCGACCCGAAACGTCGATTCTAATTTCTCTCCACGGATGTTGCCTGGCCTGCTGAGTTTTTCCAGCATTTTCTGTTATTTCCAATTATCTATACCAGGTATAGCAGAGCATCTTTACCAATGGCTTCTCTTCCCACTCCCTCACTGTCACCTCAGAATTCCCCATATTCACCCTTGGCCCCCTCCTTTTTCTCATCCATATGCTGCTTCTTCACAACACACCTACAACATGGAGTCTGTTTCCACATGTATGTTGATGACACCTAGCTCTACCTCTCCACCACTGCTCTTGACCCTTCTACTGCTTCTGTGCTGTCAGAATTCTTACCTAAAATTCAATCTTGGATGAGCTGCAATTTCAACCAGCTAAATATTGGAAAACTGCAGTCATCATCTTCAGCCCCTGCTAAAACCTTCGTATCCTTGCCACCAATTCCATCCACTGTCTCAGGCTGAACCAGACTGTTTGCAACCTTGCTGTCTTATTTAATACCTCCCTTTGCCCCACTATTGGCAGCTGTGTTGTGTTACTTGGTATAACACTTCTATTATAAAACAATATATCCTCCAGCACAGGAGAGCCACTAGTCTTTATGTCATTTTATTACATTTACAAATCTGCACAAGTTTACGCACATGCTCTTGTTCAGACTTTCATCGGGTATTTTATTTAAAAAAAATCCTGGTTCAATTTCTTCCAGTTTTACTAATGGACACCCATTTATTATGTACATCTTTCATGTTTTTAATTCCCATCAATTTACATTTAGGTTATATGAGTGATTCTTTATTCAGCACTACTGCTGATCTGCACTACAAAGTGCCTTGTAAAACAGATGTCAGGTAGCGATTATTATTTGTAACAAAACTGAAAGTGGAAAGGCAGCAAAAAACCTCTCATTTTAATTCCAAAACAATAACAGAGAAGGATATACCCGTTAAGAAGCATAATTCAGTGGAAGGTAACATGTAAAAGGAACCATCATGACAATTTACTTTCATTCAGAAAATTACAAGTCTTTTTGCACTTTTATTGCACGATATTTACAGCAGAGTATATTGGTGCTTTCACATGCGCATAACCTAGGAACAACATGTATCCAAGGGGCAATTTGGTTATGATACTGAGGACAACCATGCCTAGGAAGGCAAGGGACCATTGCAGGACCTGTGTGTGGTGTGGCAGTCTTGCAGGGTTGGATCATCATCCTTTTCACAGTTTGTACAAGAAGCTGCTAACTTTTTGTCCCTTCCTATGCTGGTCTGCTTTTTTCCCTCTTTGGTGGGTAGTTTGAATGTACATGAGTGCGAAGAGACTTTTATCATGCAGGCCTCCAAGAAAGCGTCCCTGACTGCCAGGTACTTTTCAAGCCATAGGTATGTTATACACGTTTGCAATGGGAGGATTGGACTTGATTGGGTCTACAGCAATTACAGCCTCCTAGACTGCCAAAATGCAGGAACACAATACCAACCTAATCCTTGATACAAATATCTGAGTTTAAGGAATGTGTGCAGTCCTCAAAATGGTCTGCAGATGTTACATAGCATCAGGACATTGTAGTTTCACCACTGCATTGGAAGAACAAAATAAAGTGTACCTTCCAAATAATTAAAAAGGTACGTCATCTCACAATAGCATTTTAAAATCTAATTCTTAACAGTAGTAACATTACTAACATAACATCACCAGCATTATTTCAAATAATGAACTGAATACTCACCATGTCAGTATACTGTTGTGAGTAAACAGTAGTTTTATAAATGCAATAAAAACAAACGGCCAATATCATTACAACTAGCAAATTCAACAAAACTCTCAAGAGGTAGATCCGGAATCTTTCCTTCTTGGTCCTATCCGCAATCTTCTGCTTGATTCTTTCTTCATCCAAGTCAGTCTATTACCATAAAAACAACAGCTTTAATTCTTGACAAAACATCCTTTCCAATAGAAATATTGCAGGTGTACTTGTCAAAGGTAAATCTTACTGAAGGTGAGCATTTAAAAGAGAAATTACCCAGTTTAAAAAGTTAGTTATTGCTGGAAAACAATCTAACTGGGATCTTCTTAATAATAATCTAATGTAAATCCTATTTTAACAATACCACAGACAACTTGATAGCAACAGAATTAAAAAAATATAAGTAACTGCCTATAACTTTCCAAATGTCGCATTTTGTCATGGGCCTGATTTTAGGGTCTGCATTTCCCCCCACCCAGATGATCCCACAGGCAGCATTTAACTGAGGCCGGGGGGCGGCTGGTGAGAAACAAATTTAATACGATGAGCAGGTTTAAAGCAGAATCATGCCCCTAACTGGTACTCCAACATGCTCAGAAACTTCTCTGAGAGAGAGAGCCCACAAAAGCACTTAAACGAGCAGGGAGAGGATTAGCACCCATGGTACCTGCTGTGACCAAAACCTCAAGATTACAAAAGCTTTAATGAATGTAGTATTGTGTATTTTGGAACTAAGTTCAAAATTTCAAAATTCAGAGATAGAAGGGGATGACAACCATAATTCAGGCCTTCCTCCACAAGCTCCCCATTGAAGCTTCTAACTTCTTCTTTGTTTTTTAGTCGCATTTCCATTCTGGTGCAATTTTCTTTAAACTCTCACTTCTGGGGGGATAATTTTCACTTTTGACAGTGGCGGAAAACTGGTGATAGCAGGTAAGTCGCCCATTATACACCCTGCCTGATTTTCCTTTCCATTGACTGGAAAGGAGAATCAGGCAGGAGGCAGCCAATCCGCTACTACCAGTTTTTCACCACCGCCAAAAGTTCAAATTTACTCACCTCCAGCAAACTCTCTGGAACCTCTAACTTTCTTCCTCATTCCCTCCTTTCCAAGCCTCTCAACTCTCCCTGCTATTCAATTATTTCAAGTCCTGTATCATGTCTCCCCTCCGTCATCTTTTCCATACAAGCCTTTCTTTATAACTCAATTCAGTAACGCCTGAAATCATACCGATTACTCTTCTCTGAACCCTTTCTAGTACACTTAAGATTCTTTGAGGTAAGGTGACCAAAAATACATTCCATACTCCAGAGTTAGTCTCATCACTGATCTGTACAATGCCAGTGCAAATTGTTCTGCCACAGAGTTCAACACCCTCCATATGCACTCTATATCCTATTTGCCTTATTAATAACTACCTCATATTGATTGGATCCTTTTAGCTAGTTTCCAAATTCTTTTCCTTTCACATTATAACACGTGGGATTTTTGTTTTAATTTAATTTTGCTACTTGAATTACTTGTTAGTATTTTTTTGTTTAAGCCTAGTTTAGTTTGGCCAATTCTTCCTTAGAATTTTAATAGTGATGTTCCTTTGAAGAAGCACCTGTTCAATCCCAGTGGGATACAGTCTACGTTAAAATAAGCCTTAATTGCAAGGCATTCCAGTTGGTCATTGTGAGTTATTCCCGTAAAAATCAGGAATCCTGCCACAAAACACAAGAGATTTCCTAACTTCAAGAATGCCTAACCCAACTATCAGTTGTAATTGAGTTTTAAAAATGTTGTTGCTGACCCCTGACTCCATCTTCCAATCTGGGCTGCTTGTAGTGGGGGAAGGAAGGGCATCATTGCTGAGTCTAAAGCTCAGCAAGAGAGTTGTGCTTTCTACCTCTACCCTGCCTATCGACACTTCATTATTTGTGGTATACAATGAGCCTAGATGGAGTCTCAAAACGATTACAGGAAACTCTCGATTTACCAACACCTAAATAACCGGAAATCTCTGTTAACCAGCAAAATTCAGGAGTAGGTTCAGGTAAGTTTTACTTCATATTAGTGGCCAATCCTGGATCTGTGGCCATGTAACCGGGGTTCCGGCACCTGTTGCTGTGCAACAGGGACGCTTGGTCTGTGGCCGGGGTTCCTGCACCTGTTGCCATGCAATAGGGACGCCTAGATCTGTGGTCGTGTACGGGACTCTCGTACCTTTTACTATACCTCTCTGTAATCCGGACTTTTTGATAAACCGGCACCACGTTGATGCCGGATAAAAAAGAGTTTCCTGTACTATGAATGGCCATGCTTAGATCGGTATGCAGAATTGCATAATCACTGGCATAGCATTCTCAAAACAGCTCTAATGTTCTTCATGGCAGTTAAAAGACTCTCATAGGAAGCCAGAATTGCACAGCCAAGCATGACAGCAGACCCCAACATCCTGTGCAGCAGAGCTCGCAACTAAATCTGAAGCATCAACTTGAATTTGTTGATACTGTGCTGCTTTCTGAAGGAAGTCCCTAGTAATAAGAGCAAAGGATCCTCAACACAGTAGGGACTTGTGAACCCAGTGGTAATCAAATCCAATCCAGTGGTTCTGAATGCCGATTACTTGGAGAATACCCTGATAGAAGATACATCTTTCCCATTGACTCGAGAGCTCGAACGCGTTCTCTGAACCAGTAATCTCTCTTGTCCCAAGTTTAACAGGTAGATTGCAGATGAATATGGCACAGGAGGCATATAGAAGTGCTGACTGGCACAACAAACTATACAATCACAGCCTTCCTTAGCCTAGAATTTGACCCAAGTAACCCCGCCATTAGTGATCCTCTAAACTGAGAATAGTTGGATGAATCTCCCCCAAAAAATGATTGCCTCTTTTGAACAAGGTTTACAATAAAAGCGTAATACCTAAAACAGGGTTTGGTATGACCAAAAAGGTACAGCATGAAGTTCTAAATAATGAAGCTGCCAACATTATTGGTACAAAATACAGGAAACTCTCTTTTAACCGGCACCTAAATATCCGGAAATCTCTCTTAACCGGCAAAATTCAGGAGTAGGTTCAGGTAAGTTTTACTATATATTTGTGGCCATGTAACCGGGGTTCCTGGATCTGTGGCCGTGAAACCGGGGTTCCTGCACCTGTGGCCGTGCAACAGGGACTCCTGGATCTGTGGCCGTGTAACCGGGACTCCTGCACCTGTGGCCGTGTACGGGGCTCTCGTACCTTGGTAAGTATACCTCTCTGTAAGCTGGACCTTTTAATCAACCGGCACCACGCCGGTCCCGTCGGTGCCGGATAAAAAAGTTTCCTGTAGCCCACAGAAGTTATGACATATAAAGATTTCTTCATCAGAAAAACCCTTCACTATTTTTGCCTTCCTCCAATTTTCCCTTTGATTTTCCTGTACGGCCCTTCTTTTCCTTAAAGCAATAATTTATACTTCGGTGTGATTCCAGTATTGATAACCCTGCAAATCTAACTTCAGAAGCAAATTTTAAATAAAGAAACTGGCAAACTATTTTATCATGAGGTCCATTACTATCGAACCTAATTTCATCCTCACTGAATGTTCACATATGCACGTACACCAGGGATTACCCGATAACAATCAAAAGTGGGAATCTTGACACCTCTCTAAGTATGCTGAAGGCTGAGTGTAGCAGCTCACTACCATCCTAGCTGAAACCAGCTAAACAGGGGTCTAAACTGAGATTTTCCCACTCTGTACAGCCCAATACCACACCATGCAGTGCTTTTTGTACACACACATCAGTAGAGCTTGCACCTCTACTATTCCATGAGGGATCACAACAAATACTTACTTTCAGCTCATACTGTAGACTGCTGTGTTTCAGCTCTGCAGCATGCTCATCTGTGATGCAAAAGTCCCAACCTGCAAAAATCTTATTACAAAAACTCTGAAATCGGTCTTCAGATCTGATGAAGCTTTGTTTGAAACCTTCCACAGCCCTAAGGGATTGACACAAGATAAAAATGGTAGAAGTGGTAACAAAAGCAGAATGTGCACTTTTCCTTTAAAAAATCTACCTTCAAAACTCACTTTTAAAATAACCTTTGTAACTGCCAAAATACACATGATTTCAGTTTGTTTAAATTTCAGTTGATCACACTTAATTTTGAAAATTCTTAATTAACATAGAAATGTAGTCTGGTTATATTTTATATTTTTATGCAGAAATTCTACTGAAATTGTCCAAGAGATGAAACTGTTTTATCAGTTTCCCTTACTACATACAGTACCTGCAATATATGTTTCTTTTAATTTTTTTTTAAGAATTCTAATTATTTGTCATGGGGTAGTCTTCTTCCTTTGAATGAAATTTAACTTCCATAGGCAGGGCTCATCCCTTGTACGTATACTGGGCAACTTATGGCAGTTGGAGCGGAAAATCTATTGTATTCTTAATCATCTAGAGGTTACATGTGACAAAATAGATATCTGAAAGATTCCTCCAGTCTTACTAAATTGATCACTATTTTGAAAATGGCCAAACTGAAGGTGGGGTTATTCCATGGCAAAAATATAACAAATCACATTTGACCAAACATACTGACCTTGTGAATGAGATCAAGAAAACAGTTGAGAGTAACCAGCAATCCCAAGCATGCGCAAGAGGATTTCAATAATAATTTACTTGAAAATTAAACAAATGATGTTACTGTGTATATAATATTAAATAACAACAGAAAATGCTGGAAATACTCAGCAGGCCAGGCAGCATCTGTGGAGAGAGAAACAGAGTTAAACATTAACTCTGTTTCTCTCTCCACGGATGCTGCCTGGCCTGCTGAGTATTTCCAGCATTTTCTGTTGTTATTTCAGATTTCCAGCATCCACAGTATTTTGCTATTATAGTACTATGTATATATTTCTTTTATACATTTATTTCAATTGTATTAAACTTAGAGCTGGAGCAGGAACAAAAGCAATTACCTTTTCACTATCCAGAATAGGCTCAGTAGAATGTATGAAAACGTTGTGATGAAGTATGCAAGCGGTAGATTATAGTGAAAACTGCCAGAACGCAAATTATCCGTTCTGTAAAATCCGTAAAACAGATATGTCCGCTCCAGGAATCCCTAAAAATAAACACAGAATATATACTAGTAAATGAAAAACAGATATTCCAACAGAGACATATAAAAAAGTACAAAAGATTATACCTAAATTATGTATGTTTCAAGTGTAACATGCTTACACAGCTTCATGTTGGGGGGTGGAGGGGAGTGGGCTTTAGAAATAAGGAAGGCATTTCACATGGATTCTCTATGAGCAAACAAGTTAAAAATGTTTTAGGATTACAGTATGTCAAAGCTTTATTTAAAAAATTGTAATTTTCTGTTGTATAATAATCATATAATTTCTTGCAAAGGTTTCAAAAAGGCAGAGGTTGTGCAATGGGAACATGCAATCATGCACTGTTATTCCCACATTTTCAAAAGATTTACATTTAAATCATGAAAAGTTACTGCAAAGCAACTGGCCATAGACCTGAATCTAGGTAAACCCGAATAATATACAAACCCTCTTACTCGCAGAATTTCCATGATAGCTAAGAAAAGGTAAGTTGCTATACTAACACAAACCACTAACTGCACTAAACACATTTGGATGTAAACATATTTTTCTAGGAAAATTTTGACCCACAAATTTGTATAAGTATCAAGTTTGCTTATCACATAGCCAATGATTTAGAAATCAGTTTCATCATTTTGCTGTTCAATGCAACTCACTGTGTACATAATTCTACTTTGGCCCGGATTTTGCGGTCAGCGGCGAACAAATGGCGCTCGCCGTTCATTATACTTACACATGTCCACAGATAACCAGATTGAAGAATCCTAACTGAGACACATTTTAACCCTACTCACTAAGCAGAAACCTGATGGGTGGGCAGTTAAAATCGCCCTGGCTTTTACCTGTCCGAAAGCCACCATGATCGCAGCATCTGCAATTTTAACCTGCTCTCTTGAGCAGGCAGCAAGGACACGTGCCCGGAGTCGATAGGGTCCTTTACATATGCACGTTGTGGCCTGATGACATCATTGAGACCCGACTGTGATTTTAACTCAGGCCTGAGCAGGGAATCCACCTGAAGTTAAAATCGGGGCCACGCAGTGTAAACCAGGAAGTGCAAGTTGAATATGTAATTCAATACCAAATCATGTACAGAAAGTGAAATAGAAAGAAAGAAAGATGGGATTAAGAGAGATAAAAGAGACAGAAAGAATTTTTTTTTAAGTTTTTATTTTAATTTTTTTAATTCTCCAACAATAATTAAAATCTGAAGGATGAAACTTTACACTTTTAAAAGTAAATTTCAGTGCTGGAGAGATTGTTTGGCAATAATTAAGACTTACCATGGCGTTAAAAATTTGCTTACACTTACAAGCCCCAACTTTTTCTGGCGTGTTTAGTGTCTGTCTAACAGGTAAGTACCGCAACTTTATGCCCTTCATGTGTTTCAATGCTGAGTCTCAGGCTCGAGGGGCCGAATGGCCTACTCCTGCTCCTATCTTCTATGTTTCTCTGGGCGAGATACTGTTTTAGCGAAGTTCTGGGAGGAGCAGGGCAACTCAGACAGCAACTTCCTGATTTCCGTGTTTAACTACACACGTGCAGACGCCGGAAGTTGCTGTCCAATTTACCGCTTAATAACAGCGAGTATTGATAGCCTCACTGTTACACTACCGCAAAATCCAGGCCATTATCACAGTTTTAGGAAATAAGCAACAAAATCTGTCAAAAAGCACCAGATATTCATGGTGTATTGCAGTTAGTTATGTAATAATGCAGGCTTGCAAGCTTAAATTTACAAAGAGGGGGGAAATTAAATGTGGGGCTAGATTTTCGTGGAGCCGTCAGGCGGGGTTTCAGGCGTGTGGGGGGGGGGGGGGGGGAAATCCCGAATTTGGGGGTCCCGACACCATCCCGCCTAAAACCCCGCCCCACGTAAGTTTCAGGGGCGGCGGGTACCCACCCCGCACTGGGATCCGCCGAAACCAGGCGGGAAGGGCTTAGTGCCAATTAACTGCCTGTTAACAGGTAGTTAACAGGCAGTTTTTAGCCTAATCCCTATTTTGAGGGGTTTCGTGTGGGTTTCCCGGCGGCTCCAAACCACGCCAGGTTAGAGCAGGCGGGCCGTCAGGTTGAAGGAGTTGAAGGGGTCGCGATGTCGGTGCTCAGGTGAGTGATGGGTGCATGAGTGCAAAGGTAAGTGTGTTTGGTGTGTCTAAAGTGTGTAAAGAACTTTTACTTACCTGTACTTACCTTAACAGCCTTTCTTCCTGTAGCCGTCGGGAGCGCATCACTCAGCCGGAACTTAAAGCTGAACGGCTGCGATCTGTCAAAAGTGACAGCCGTCAGGTTTGAGTGCCGGTGAGAGTTCTGAGTCTGTGCAGAAGGACTCATGTTAGAACTCAGAGTGTCAGTGTTTCACAGCTTCAGACAACTGTGAAACACTGATATTTCATCTGTCAAGAACTCTTAACAGATGAAATTGCAGTCTGTGACATCACCTGTTGCCGGGTGGCCCTTAATTGGCCTGCTGAGCCCGCTGGGCGGGCTCAACAAGGTCAATCAAGGGAAAATCGCGCGGATTGGCCGGACGTCGAAGTAGGCGGGTCAAAAACCCGAAAGGGGAAGTCCCGCCTTCTTCCCGACAGGTTCGGGAAAATCTACCCCGTGGTCTCTAGGTAATTACATCTACAGGAAACTTTGGTTTAACCTCGATCGACCGGCAGAAATCAGGAGCCGTTTTGTTAGGCTTTTTTTCTTCTCGTGGCTTTTTTTCCCCCAACAGTCAGGCTCTGCAATGTCTCTCTGAAGCTGCTGCTAAGCTACAGTTACGCTTCAAAGGTACGGCCAACTATTTAGAAGCTGTTGCTAAGCAACAGTGTTTGTTGCCAGATACGGAGCTGCAAATCTCCGTATGCTTCAACATTAACGCTGGTATGTCCGGCAGTTTTGATAGATTGGCAACAGCTCGGTCCCGTCGGTGCCGGATATAACAAAGTTTCCTGTATATGACATTCTTAAATTTCTACCGTACTAATATTTGAATATACTTACTGTCCCTGAGAGAAGATTAATCATGTAACTATAGAAGATGACAAGCCCTTGGTTAGGTTGTTCATACACTGTACATTGTTCAGCTACGAAACAGAAAAATATTAATAGGTAAGATTTTCATTAAAAAGATAAATTTCACAGAGGAATATTGCTATAGCAACAATTTGCACTTAAACATGGCCAGAAGATGCCCCACAGAAGAATTTCCCCATCTAAGCTGAGCTGTCAGTAAAAGTGGAGAGCACAAGCAAGGTGCTTCCTCAAGGCAGAGGGGGAAAACAAATTTAACAGAATCAACTGTTGAATTAACCCAAGAAATTTACTAATCTCCTTTGCGCCATCGCATCATGGGGGAAAAATTTGGTTGCTTTGCGCCTCCCGTTAGCTAATGGGGCGCAAAGCATCTCATGCCCGGGCGCGGCGCCACCGCCTCCCGCAAAATTCGGCGGGAGGTTAGCGGCAGCACTAACCGTTAGCGCTCCGTGGCGCCCCATTCGCGTTCTTTAGTGGCGCCCCCTGACTTACCGGCGGACACTATGTCCGACGGGGTCGGGGGGCCTACCTGCGGCCAGGGCGGCACTATTTAAAGGCGAGGTGCCGGGCGGCCATTTTTGTTGCTGGCCACCTGCCAGCACCTGCCTTCGCTGCCGTCCCCGGCCTCCTTACCCGCCCCCCCCCCGCGGAGTGTTGGCTGCGCTCCATGAGCCCAGCACTTCTCGAGTGCCGAGCTCTTTTGCCAGCACTCCCGATCCCCGGGGGCCCAGCTGGGCCCTGGGTCACGCTGCGCAAGGTGTTGTGTATTTTGAATGTGTATTAGAATTGTCCCACATGGGATACCGTAGTGGTGATTTGCAATGCACTATGGGAAATGTAGTGCATTGAGTGAAGAAGCACATTGTAAATAAAATGGCCGTTAACTAAACTCTCCACCCCGGAATCCTTCTTAATTGTTATATAGGTAAGGGTATAAAACCCCTTGAGACACAACACAAGGCCCCTCCCCTTTAAGGAGAGGAAGGCCTGCAATACTGCAGCACGTAGCGCCGTGATATTCCCTCGCAGCGCCCCAAGAGGGAGGCGGGGCGCTTCCAGTAGTGCCCCGCTTCCCTCTTGGGGCGCTACCACTCAATTTCGGTCGCGGGGGTGCTAGGTTTTCCGGGAATAGCACCCCGACGAAGTTAACACCCCAAAGGGACCGCAACTCAATTTTTCGCCCCATGTGTTTAGCCTATTTTTAGTCTTTGCCAACCACTATTTCATGAAATCAGGAAGCAGGAAAGAGAACAGGAAAAAGAACACTTTGCATTTAAGATAGTGATCCTGCAATATTTTATGACGTGCACATTAAAATCAAATTCAAGGTTTCATGCATGATAATTCCTTTGTTGCCTAGCTTCACAGAAATTAACACAAAAGTACTTAATCAGAAATATAACTTATCTATCATAAGCATGGTCTTCCTCATTCTTTCAAAGAAGCTCAATCTCCACATATAAATAAGATATTGCTGTCCTCCCATTGGAGGAAATTGAGACAAATATGCATTAGGGACACTGGCCTAGAAATTCGGTTGAGGCGCCAAGTTCACCTGGGCGCTGATTTTTGCGCAGCGTTCGGAGTAATGCCGATCGCCAGAAATTCAGTTTCAGCGCCCCTAGAGGGAGACGGGGCAAGGCTCGAGGCGCTCTGCGTCCCTCTTAGGGCGTTGAAACTGAATATCGCAGCGCAACGCGCCGCAGCGCCACACGCTGTGGCACGGCATGCTGCGGTACTGCAGGCCTTCCTCCCATTGTTAAGGGGGAGGGGCCTGCAACAGCGCGATCCCCGATCGCGAGTGCCGGCAAAAGATCCCGGCACCGAGGAGAAGTGCCGGGCTCTTGGGAAACAGCCGGCAATGCCGCAGGGGGGGGGGGGGGGGCGAAATCAGGAGGCCGGGGACGGAGGTGCTGGCAGGCGGCCGCCCCGCACCTCCACCTTATCTTGCGCCACTGCCGGCACAGCAAGGCCCCGTGAACCGGTTCGCTACCAAATATCGCGATCGGGGCGCTGCGCACACCGATGACGTCATTGGTGGCGGCGCAGCGCAACAGGCTAACGCCACCATTAGCGCCCCCGCTGAATAACGCGGGAGGCGCGGCCAGTGGCGCTACAGCCACTGACTGCCCTCTTTAGGCGCGAACAGGTGGCGCTACATACCCAATTTCTCCCCCACTGTCCTTTAAAAAAAAGTAGTGCAGAAACGGCTGTATAATTGAAAACCTGCATGTTCAGGCCGACGTGGAACTGGCAGCATAAAGCTGCCTTGCAGATAGTTCCGATAGGAACCTTCTGTAGATTGGTCCAAGGATTCCCCACTGCATGACCATAATATGCAATGACTTCTCCTCCTGAATATTCATACAAGGAGGCAGACACTGCTACGCAATTCACTCACCTTTGTCTAATGTTGAGACTTGCATTTGTATAGCGCCTTTCACGACCTCAGGACGTCCCAAAGTGCTTTACAGCCAATGAAGTACTTTTGAAGTGCAGTCACTTAATTGCCAAGGTTGGGGAAATTTTTTGGTTCCAAAAGCTAAGGGATTTGTCCTTTGAATGGAAGAAACCTGAGCTGGCAGTTGAAACTTAAATACCAGGGCTCCCGCAATGACTTGGTGGATAAAATGTATATTCTAGGAATAAACCTGATGCATTAGGCATCTCCCAGATTTGATCCCTTCTCTGTGCTTTGCTAGCTAATGTTAAATCGGGCAGTATTAGGGCACTAATATTGACCACAGGCGAGGGTAAGGGAGGAAGTGGAACAAAAAGTGCAGACGCTGCATAGTACATTGGTACTGCTTTCATTTAATTCCTAGTTTATAATATGTTACGTGATCTGCTTCTGTGTTTATTCTTCCACTATCCAAAGACTAGAACACAAGATACCTTATGTCCATTTAGTAAGCTACTGCAGCAAGAGGAATTTCCGTTCGACCCCATGGCAATGTTACATTACCAGCTACCATGCATATAAAGTCACTGGTCTGTAAGAAGTGAGGACTCAGTTGCAGGAGAGCAGAGCGCGAGATCAGTATCTGAGTAAAGCCTAAACAAGTTACACAAAGATTAGGAAGGTATCCGAGATGAGATCATATAAAACCCAGAGATTCCAGCAGCAACTCTAACTATAGTTTGCTCACAATCAGATTCAAATCGTAATAAGGAGTTAAAATGAGAAATAAATGTTCTCCCTGCATCTGAAATCTACTGGGACATCCTTGTCTGTGAAAAGGTGGAGTAAGTATCCATGAATCCAGGAGCACGGGGGAAATCCCAAGGTTTGACAGCATTGAGAAAAGGCAGGCACAGAAGAAAGGCTTGCATTTATATAGTGCCTTTCATGACCACTGGACATCCCAAAGCGGTTTACAGCCAATGAAGAACTTTTTGAAGCGTAGTCACTGTTGCAATGTAGGAAACGCGGCAGCCAATTTGCGCAGAGCAAGCTCCCACAAACAGCAATGCGATAGTTGTTGTGTCTGTGTATATTAAGACACAGACTGCGGAGAACGGTACAACAGGTGTTTACTCAACGTGGCTCACACTGGAACTGATCTGTACAGATTACTACTCAGTGCTATATACAGGTGTGGTCACTGCCGGTACTACAGTATGCATGAGCTGTAAAAAGTAGTTCCCCCCTTAAAAAGGTATATACATTACAATTCCTCCCCTTTCAGATTAAAAGTACCATAACACTCATTTAACAATTAAATATCGAACTAATTACAATTAACACTTTTAACATGCAACATTAGCTGAAAATAGTCTATTTATATATTCAGTCTTTGGGGAGGCTTCCTGATCCTTGCTGGATAGCGCCTTTCCCGAGTGTCTTGCTCTTGGTGCGGAGGTGATTCTGGCCCCCTTTCGTCGGTTGGTTCATCAGCTTCCGATGCTACTGTTTCTGGGGTAGATGCGACCTGTACGTCGGGTTCATCACCAGGTACGTATGGGCGAGGCATGGGGTTGACTTGTTCCTGTGACTCTAGGATCTGGTCAGCATGGCGTCTCACGATGCTCTCCCCAACGTCCACTGTGTACATTAGTGGGCTCTGCCGTGTGCATATCGTTCCTGGCTGCCATTTTTCTGTTCGGTAGTCGCGGGCCAAGACTGGTTGCCCTACATTGAAGCTCCTTCTTGGCTTCTCATGGATGTGCTGGAATTGCTTACTCTCAACATCTCTTCATACGTTTGGTCTGAGCAAATCCAGGCGAGATCTTAACCTTCGGGTAAAGAACATCATGTCTGGGGCCTGGTTGGTGACTGCATGTGTCGCATTCCGGTAGGCGACAGGAAATTGTCCACCTTGTGCTGCAGCGGAATGTTGTCATTGTACATAGCCTTTATTGCCTTCTTAAAGGTTTGTACGAACCTCTCAGCCAATCCATTTGTGGCTGGGTGATACGGGGCGGATGTGTAATGCCTTACCCCATTCTTTTTCAAGAACCTCCAGAACTCTTCGGACACAAACTGTGGTCCGTTGTCGGAGCAAATCTATTCTGGCAAGCTATTCCTGGCCAAAATTGTCCATAGGACTGCAATAGTTTTCTCCGTGGTGGTGGTGGACATTTTGATGACCTCAGGCCATTTCTATTTCGAGTGCGCATCCACGGCTATTAAAAACATTGAGTCCATGAATGGACCAGCAAAATCAATATGCACCCGTTACCATGGAGATGAGGGCCACTCCCATGGGTGTAGAGGGGCCTGTGGTGGTGCATTTTGGACTTTCTGGCATCCTGAGCAGCTCTTGGTCAGGTCCTCGACTTGTTTAGCGATTCCCGGCCACCACACATAAGCCCTGGCTAGGCTTTTCATTTTTACCCCTGCCAGATGACCCTCATGAAGCTCACTGAGCACTCTATCCCTTAACTTGGGTGGAATTACCACTCGGGATCCACACATCAAGGTCCCCCGGCACACTGACAGCTGTTCTCTCCTTGTCGAGAATGCTGGCAACAATGAGTCACCATGTGCTGGCCATCCCTTCACCGTCAAATCATATACCCGAGACAGTGTCGGGTTCTTTCCGGTTTCCTTTTCGATACAAGCATTAGTTACCGGTAGGTATTCAACTATCGTCGAATGGAATATTTCGACAGGATCCACTGCTGGTGCTTCCTCCGCAGTAGGCAGTGGCAGGCGTGATAGCCCATCAGCATTTCCATGCTGTTCGTGCCCTTATATTCAATCTCATAGTGGTGCGCCCCTAGAAAAAGTGACCATCTTTGTAGTCGTTGCGCAGTCATCACCGGAACGCCCTTCTTCGGAATAAAAATGGAGACAAGAGGCTGGTGATCAGTCAGCAAGGTGAATTTCTGCCCGTGCAGATAGTGATTGGACTTTTTCACTCCCCACATTAGGCTGAGGGCCTCCCTGTCAATCTGGGCGTAGTTACGCTCGGCTGAGGTTAGTGATCGTGACGCAAAGGCTATTGGCCTCTCTGAGCCGTCCGAGAATTTGTGCGACAGCACCGCTCCAATGCCGTAGGGTGACGCATCACATGCCAACCGAATTGGTAATGCTGGGTTGTAATGGGCCAATACACCTCTTTCGATGTGATTAGAGTTTTGCTCTTCTGGAAAGCTCGTCTACATTCGTCACTTCGCTTCCATGGCACCCCAGTTTGCAGTAGGGTGTTCAGTGGGTGTAGTATTGTAGACAAATTTGGCAAGAACTTATGGTAGTAGTTTACCAGCCCGAGGGACGACCTCAGTTGTGACACATTTTCCGGTGCTGGAGCCTTGACTACTGCCTCAATCTTCTCTGGGGACTTATGTAACCCCTCTTTATCGATAACGTGGCCACAATACGAGATCTGTTTTCTAAAACACTCGCATTTGGGGCGGTTAGCTCGGAGCCCATATTCCTGCAATCTAGTGAGCACCTGCTCCAGGTTGGCAAGGTGATCGCTGTAATTTTCGCCCGTGACCAGGATGTCGTCCAAATAACACTGGGTCCCTGGGATCCCTTGCAGGACTTGTTCCATTGCCCTCTGCCAAATAGCCGGAGCTGATGCTACCCCGAATACCAGCCGGTTGTATTGGTAGAGACCTTTATGGGTGTTGATTGTGAGGTATTTTTTTGATGCTTCTTCTACCTCCATTTGCAGATACGCCTGGGCCAGATCAATCTTAGTGAAGCGTTTCCCTCCAGATAGCGAGGCGAAAATATCTTCAATCTGCGGAAGTGGATATTGTACGGTGTGAAGGACCGGGTTCACTGTTACCTTAAAGTCCCCACAGATGCGAACCTTCCTTGGTTCCCCAGGCGTGCTGCTCAACGACTTTTTCATCACAGGGACGATGGGTGTAGCCCACTCGCTCCAGTCTACCTTGGACAGTACACCTGAACGTTCCAGACTCTCCAGCTCTGCTTCGACGGCTGGGCGGATCGCATAAGGTACCGGTCTGGCCTTAAAAAATTTTGGGCTTGCGTTTTCTTCAATTTTAACCGTCGCTGTCATGCCTTTTAGTGTTCCGAGTCCTTGCTAGAACACTTCTTTCGCGTCAGTTAGGATCTTTGACAGTCGCCCAGGTGTGACATCGTCATCCTTTTTGTCAGCCACAGTCAGTGCCTATATGGAATGCCAATCCAGTTGTATTTTCCGGATCCATTCACGTCCCAGTAATGGTGGTCCTCCATCTTGCAATACGTACAGGTCTAGTTTTGGTGTTTCCTTACCGTTGTATATAACGGTCAGCCTTATTTTTCCTTTGGGGTAGACTTTTTGCCCCGTGTACGTCTTCAAAATAATTTTTGTGTCTCTCAAGTGTATGTGTGAGAATAGCCGCTCGTAGTCCCGTCGGTTTATGACTGTTAGGGCTGATCCTGTGTCCAATTCCATCTTTACCTGGACTCCTGCTATCTTGAGAGTGACCCAAATGGTTCGGTGATCCTCCGTTGTGATCACATTATGTAGTTTCAGGCAACTCAGTTCCCTGCTTTCGGAGTCATTATCACTCTTTTGTTCGTCTGAACTATTCTCCGTCATCTTATGTACCTTCTTGTACTTTCCTTTGGTAGGTTTCTTATTGCTGGTTTTCTTTCCCGACCTGCAGACTCGTGCTATGTGTTCTACTTTTCCACACTGTCTGCACACTTTGTCTTTGAACCAGCAATCATTCTGGTCGTGTGTTGTTCTGCCGCAGCGATAGCACTTCTCTGTTCCATATGACATTTCGTTTGTGCCATATTCTTGCGGTCTCTGTTGTATCTCTGCAGCGCCCCGTGCTGCTGCTTCATATGATACCGCAATGCTGAAAGCCTTTTTCAATGTAAGGTCCTTTTCAGATAAAAGCCGTTTCTGGGTTCCTTCACTTTAAAGCCCACACACAAACTTGTCCCTTAAGGTATCTGCCAGTCCCGCTCCAAACTGGCAGTGTTTCGATAGTTTGCGCAATTCTGTTAAATAATCAGCATTGCTTTCATCCTTATGCTGGTTCCGTTTGTGAAACTTGAATCTTTCTGCTATCAGCAGCGGTGTGGGGTTTAAATGTTCCTGTAGTATCGTTACTATATCTTCAAAACTCTTTTCCATTGGCTTCGCTGGGGTTACTAGATTTCGTAATAAACCATACGTCTTTGCACCCATTAAATTTAACAATACCGACGCTTTCTTGTCATCTGACACCTCATTTGCCTTGCAGTACACCTCTATTCGTTCGACATATGTAGTCCAATCTTCGACTTCATTGTCAAATGCGGTGATACTGCCACTCTTCGGCATTTTGGGTGTGGTTTAAAATGGCGTCTCCCAATGGCTTAAAATGGCATCTCCCGCGCTTTCCTTCCTTCCCCGCTGCTGCCAACGCCGCTCCCGGCGGTTCTCGTGGCAATGGCGGCGCCCTGTAGGTTTCGCACGCTTCTCCTGCGCTGCTGCCAACGCCGCTCTCGGCGGTCCTCGTGGCAATGGCGGCGCCTCGCGGGTTTCTGCGCGTCTCTCTCTCCCTCTCTTCGACGCTGCTCGGCCCCTGAACACCGGCTGCGCCCTGTGCGCTCTGCCCTCTCTCTCTCTCCCCCGTCGACGCTGCTCGGCCCTTTGCTGTGCCGCTCGGTCGGGCTCTAGCCCGCCGCTGTCCGGGAAGGGTCTGCGCACTACCTGTTGCCAGCCCGTTTCGCTGGACCACCTCGACTGGAAAGCCAAGCCTGGCTCTCGACAGCCTCCCCCGCAATTCTCGAGTCTCTGCTGGATGACTGGGCGGTTGCCCGTGGTCGACGCCCGAGTCTCTGGCCTTGACCTCCAATCCACTGATCTCCAGGAACGAATCCCCGGGAGATGATGCAGTGTTGCAGGTAGGTTCGAACTTGCCTTGTCGCCAATGTTGTTTCTGTGTATAATAAGACAGACTGCGGAGAACGGTACAACAGGTGTTTACTAAACGTGGCTCACACTGGAACTGATCTGTACAGATTACTACTCAGTGCTATATACAGGTGTGGTCACTGCCGGTACTACAGTATACATGAGCTGTAAAAAGTAGTTCCCCCCTTAAAGTGACCAGATAATCTGTTTTAGTGATGTTGATTGAGGGTTAAATATTGGCCAGGACACCGGGGATAACTCCCCTACTCTTCTTCGAAATAGTGCCATGGGATCTTTTACATCCACCTGACAGAACAGACAGGGCCTCGGTTTAACGTCTCATCCAAAAGACGGCACCTCCGACACTGCAGCATTCCCTCAATACTGCACTGGAGTGTCAGCCTAGATTTTGTGCTCAAGACTCTGGAGTGGGACTTGAACCCACAACCTTCTGACTCAGAGGCGAGGGTGCTACCAACTGAGCCACCGCTGACACACAGAATGTGGCCTAGCCCATTCCCAGCCATTAGGCATCCCCACCCACTATGCTCGGTCAGGATCCCAACCAGAGATAGATAGAACTCATTGATATGCAAATGTTATAGGTGGAAAAAAGATTTAAAATGGAAACTGTTATCAACCAGAGACCAAAGATGGGTTGGTCAGAATCAAGCCAACTGATAACGATGTACCAAAACTGAGGCATGGTAAGCAACAGCCTAAGAAAATGGCACAATAACTGAACAAAAGCTAAACCTCTTAAAAATTTACCAAAAAAAGTAAAAACCTCAAAACACATGAACATTGTTGCAGAACTATCCCCAGGACTGGTAGCTTCTATACTGTATTGATTTGATGAGGAAAAAAGCCTTTTCTGTCAACAGTGTGTAAAGCAGCCGCTGACAGCAGGAAAACACTAATGGGAAGTGTGGTCCACAACAGGAGTGTATACAGAATGGAGCGGGAAAATATCCCAGCAGCACCATGAATCCATTTTATGATCCAAGTCGACTTCATTTTTCTGAGATGCCAGCAACATCTTATCTGTATGTGAAGGTTGAAAAATATAAGTCAAATTGTTCTCTGCAACAACTGATCCATCAGCTGTTGAATTAGACTGTAACAAGTCTTGTGAGCACCATGATTAACTCCTAAGTTTCCAAAAACAAAATCTGCATTCCTAAGTTTAACACACATGAATTACCTACGAGAGAGGAGGAAACTGCATGCGTAATGTTAACAACTCCATGCTTTGAAATGATCGTCGGAAGTATGACAAAAGTAAACATTAATAGAAAAATCACAAAATTCAACAAAACCAGAAAACGGAGGAAGGAGAAGTAAGATTGGATTCCGGTGCCAAATTTGCCTGAAAGATAAAAAGAAAAATCAAAAAAGTTCAAGAACCACTTAACAACATTAGGAACATGAGTAGACCTTATCGAGCCTGTTCTGCCATTCAATTATATCATGAATGATCTGTATCGCAACTCCATTTACCTGCCTTGGTTCCATATCGCTTAATACCCTTACCTAACAAAAATCTATCGATCGGTTTTAAAATTTTCAATTGGCTTAGTCTCAACAGGCTTTTTGGGAGAGTTTCCAAGCACTCAAGGAATACAAGCCAGGAGATCACATGGTTTTGGGCGAGGTGGAGTGTATATGTTGTGATACACATTACAAGTATTGCAATTGTGTGGGACAGGCTCGATGGACCAGATGGTCTTTAATGTCCGTCATTGTTCATATGTTCGTAAGCCTAGTCTATGCAATTTGTCCTCATATTTTAACCATTTTAGTCCCTGTATCATTCTGGTGAATCTGCGCTGCACCCCCTCCAAGGCCAATATATCCTTCCTGAGATGCGGTGGCCAGAACTGAACACAGTATTCCAGGTGCAATCTAACCAGAGCTTAATACAACTGGAACATAGCTTCCAGTCCTTTGTATTTCAGACCCCTTGAGAGAAAGGTTAACATTCCATTAGACTTCTCAATTCTTTTTTGTACTTAGCTTTTAGTGATTTCTGTACATGGACCCCTAAATCTCTCTGCTCCTGCACACTTTCTTTCTTAGGTTCAAAGTGGATGACCTCACTCAAACATGTGAGGGACCCATCCATAACTGATGGTCTCACTGGTAGTTCTTTTCAGCGTTTTTTTTTTGCAATACCGTTTTGTTCAAAATGATAAACATGTATCATTCTTAACACTATCATGGCTCTTTGCCTGTGGAACAGACACTGAGTTAGAGAAGGAAGCCACAATAAAATCCATTTCCATCCTTTGTACTCTTCCTTCAGCATAATAAACATTCCCCTCCCCCACCACAGTGTTTCATAATAAATAAATGATTGTAACCTGACTAGGTAAACTATTCCTCCCACCAAACCCCAGCCACTTCATGATCTGCAGTCCTCTTTCTCCTACTGTGCCTTCTGCTCCAATTTTACTCAGGCAGCAAACTATTGGGCAAATAGACTAGTCTAAGGATTGACAGACATCTTTCCTCTTTTTGCAATGACGAACTCACATTTACAAAATAAAAAAGAGCTATTAACATTTTACCAAAGCACAGTGATGCAATCCAACATTTTAATTACTTAAAACAGATTGGCTCAATTGTTTAGGTGAATGGCAATTCAAATTTCCTCACCTTCTATATCATGAATGTCTTTTTTCCAAAGATACAGGCTGGATATACGCTCCTTAGTTGCTTGAGCAAACCGTCTCCATGCCTTTTTTCTAAATAAAATGCCTTGCTCCCGTTTTGTTAACATGTACGTTTGATAATCTTGACTAGCTCTAATAAAACAGTAATAGAATAAAAAATTTAAAAAGCAAAAACAAGTTAACGCACGCAAAACTGGACAGAATATTCTAACTGTGGCCTAACCCAGGATTTGTTTAGGTTTAGCATACTCTTTGCTTTTGTACGCTATGCTGAGATCTAGGCTGGGAATTTTCTGAGCTGCTCCCTTCACTGGAAATGCTGTAGAAACCCCGTTTACGCACATAAACGAGGTTTCCATTGCACTTCCGCCGAAGTTACAGCGGATGAGCGGGAGCAGCTCCAAGGAAACTCCTGGCCCATATTTTTTTTATATAAACTTTTTTAACATATGGATCTATTTCAACTGAAGGATGTGCACAGATCTTGAGTGGCAATAAAGTATTATGTTACTCAAGAATCAACACAGTGGCATCTCCAACAGGTTTCCAAATTAGGTTATATAAGTAGAGGATGTAAAGGTGGGAGTGTTACGTAGCAGTAGCATGACTACCTACTGACTATTGAAACTACAATTTTGTTTTAAACGAGCAGATGTCCCTTGGCTTGGTTCAGTGAGTCAGAAGCAGAATACAAGAGGGGAGCTGTGCAACAACTGAAAACCTACTCATTGTCATGGGCCTGTGAGTATTATTTTATAGTCTGTAATAATTCTAGGCCTGTGACAAACTCTGACCCACAGGAACCAATCCTGTGTGAAGGAGACACAGAATTACAGCAAATTTGGCACCAAATTCAAAGCGGCAGCACTGACAAATTGGAACACGGTTGGAGGGGCAATTCCTATGAATTAAATGCCAACAAACAGCTATGTATATTCAATCTAAAACGGATTAACCCTGCCAAAAAAAGCGCAAAGAGCTACTGAAGAAAATTCATGAAGGAATGAGTGGATTACATTTATCTGTGAAAGGGATATTACGTGAACTTGAGTGAATGAGGTAGAAATATATATTAGAAACTGCATACAATGCTAGGAGATAGTGCAAATAATCAAAAAACAGAGGAAATGTGCATCATACTGCAAAGGCCAGTGGAAAAGGTAAAGAGAAACTCTCGATTACAAAAACTCACGTTCCAAATTCAAGGAAAATACACAAGCAGCAGCAGAGGAAGAGGCTGAAAAAGCAGAAGGCAAGGGTGACTAAGAAACTAAATCTGATGAAGAAACCGTGAAAGAAGAAGCATTGAAAACTGAAAAAGCTGAGGAAGAAGAAAATCAAAATCAATAGAAGAGAAAGCTAGAGAAAAAAAAAGTAGAAAAAGGGAGGAAAGGAGCAACCAAAGGAAAAGTGAGAAAAATACCTACCAATGACCAAAATGAACCAGTGAAAAAGGCGGATGAAAAAAAACCAGTTGAACCTAAAAGTAAAAGATAAGGAAACAGAGGAGATAGAAAGTGCAGAAAAGGAGCCAGAGGCTAAAGAAACAGCAAAGATATAAAAGGAGGAGCCAGAGAAACCCTCCAAACCAGAATCTAAATCCAATGAGGATGAAAAGAACAAGGAATCAAAAGCATAACCCATAAACTGAAGAAAAGATGCAAAACCAGAGCCCAAAACTGAATGAAAAAAATGCTAAAAGCTATGAGAAAAGCAAAGAAAAATGAATTTGAACATAGTCGAACAAAATCAAGGGAAGGAGTGAATTTGAATGTCTCTAATGTAAAACACATATTCTGCTGAAAGACAGATATTGTCTGGTGTTTCAGGGAGCTGTGGAGAACATTGCAATGAAGAAACCCAAAGAGAGAACTCAACTGTTTGAACAAGTCAGCAACTAAGAGGAACCGTCTAATGAATATGACAAGAAGAAAGAAATGATGAATGTGAAGAAGAAACTCTGTTCAACTACAACAAAAAGAAAAATGTGGCAGTTGAGCGCAAACATGCAACGCATGAGGAGGGAAATCTAATGTAATGGACGCTATCAGTTTTGATACTCAAGAAAACTGCTACACTCACGAGTGCAGCCATCTTCTTGTGCAGCTCACTCTGAAGCAGGGGATGTAGTGAATGGCATGTGGCGGTGCACGTGTGCGGCGGCCATGTTGCGGGCAGACGCCACATGGTCGGTGCAGTGCAAAGAAGCAGATGTCAGAAGTCTACTGACACATCAGTGCAGTACTAAGGATGCGCTGTATTGTCGAAGTGCCATCTTTCAGATATCTTTTTGGGTGGGCATTATAGATCCCGTGGCATTATTCAAAGAAGAGATGGGAGTTTTCCCTCTATCCTGGACAATCCTTACATCGTCCAAAACAGATTTCTGGTCATTTATCTCAGGTGCTCTTTTCGGGGACTGTGTATGCAAATTGTTGTGACGTATTTACCTACAAAGCAACAGTGACTATACTTCAAACTAATTAATTAGGTGCAAAATACTTTGGGAAGTCCCGAGGACATGAAAGGTGCTGTATAAAGGCAAGTTGTTTGTTTCTTTTTTTCTTCTTAATACTGCCATGGATCAGTTCTAGCAGTCTAAAAACTGCAGCAGTAAAACATCAAAGACTAAATGGTACATCAGCAGTTTATTAAGTTCCACTTATGTGCATCATTAACAGCATGTCCACTAACCGATCAGTGCTTTGATCATATTCATATGCAATAGTAGTTTTCCGTCCTACAGTATAGACAGTCTAACCTGATTCGCTTTTTCTCTTTAATGCTAACAGGCAATTCTCGCAATGGCCTATCGTCTTCAAAATCATCTGTCGGTGGATCAGATTTTCTCCTACTTAGTGAGGCATTTAAAAAACTGGAGAAGGCACTTTTCCGTCTGCTTGCAGTTAGACTAATTGAAGGCCCTCTAACCAGCGACCGATAACTAGGCAATTCATGCAGGAGTGGGTTGACGGAGAGAAAAAAACCTACAATGAAAGTAAAAAAAATTGCAAGTGAGAAAAGAAATAAATGAAACTAAGCAAGAAAGACAATTTATATGTACTTATAGGAGCTATTCCTGCTGCAAAGTGAAACATTGGTCATGTACTTAGCAAATCGCACTAAAAAGAATCTAAAAATTAAACATCACAAAAGCTGTTTTTATACGGTTTTAAGTTTGAATGCCAGGGTATGAGTCTGCCACTGGAAAAATTGATTTAATAGCTCACCAACACTAGACTCCCAGAATCCAATTTAAACGAATACAAAAGCAGCTCAAGACTACTTAAAAAAAAATCTTTCCTGCTTTCATTCAGAGGCATATTCCACCAGTGCTGACTGCCCTCTGGCATTCCACCAGTCAGTGAGTCTAAACAGTGAATATCAACAAGCTATTTGATCATGGGAGTGGGGGTGGAGGAGGTGGGAAAAAGTGTCCATCACTACCAAGCCAAATCCTGTCCTAACCCAAGCTCTGCAACATTTATTTCTAGCAGGGGTCACTGGATTGCAATCAGGAGTGTGTCTTTCACTAGACTATGGACACGGTGGATAATTTTTATGTTCTGACCATTTGGCATAGTCCAGACCAGAGACTGAACTTGGAAGCCTATTCATCTATATGGCTCAATATCACATCATACCTGATATTTCAATGTCTCCTGCACCCAGACAATCCAGTGAACCTGGGCGTAGACCCAGGAAAATTCCCCCCGCCACCCAATGCAATTACCCAGTGAGTAATCAGGGGAGCCAAAGAGCTAATTAACATTGATATCCATTTTATATTGTTCCATCTAGTCTGCTGATTTTTGGACACTTTCAAAAAGCGCTTAAGATATTGGCCCGGATTTTGCGGTCAGCAGTAAACGAAAGGTGCTCGCCGGTCATTACACTTACATTTGCCCGTGGGATTTTGAACTGGAACTTACGGTTATTAGACAGTCAAAACTGTGCGGCACCCTTTACAGGGTATCTGGGACCTGTGCGAACATGGCAAGCAATGGTGCGTTTCCTTAACCAATCAAATTAAGGAATCCTTACCGAGACATGCAGGCTGGAATTTTGCAGGGGGGGGTCAGCGGGCACGATCGGTGGCGGGTCGGGTGGGAAAATGTTTTTTTTTGGACAGCGGATCGGGACCCTGCTGTCAACCCGTCGCCACGCTCCTTTCCCAATGTCGGGTCTGTCAGCGTTGAGCAGACCTGACAGGCAGTGGCGGGGGACCCAATTAATCTCATTATTTCCTTTCTTAAGCTTAACTTTTCACTTTAACTTCATGCCCACAGGAACCACGCTGTTGAAGGACCACGCTGTCAACCCGAAGTGGGAGTTCAGTGGCCATTGCTCCAGCTGATTACTTGACAGCTTCAAATGCACAGTAAAAGCTCCCACCTGACAGATCTTCACTTTCCTCAGCCACAAACTGTTTCTCAGTCCATTTCCAGCACAGATTCTGCAGACTTTCCACTCTCCATCCAGTATCACCTCATTGGAAGAATTCTCTCACCACTGACCATATCTAGTTCACCTGTCATCTATTCCATCGACATGGGTGCCCTTTATACTGTCTCACCTTGGTCCTCAGAATCCCAGCACAATCAGCCCCAACACCACCAGCACCAGCAACACCACCAACCTTCTCCACAATCACCTGATGCCGCACAGAACAAAGGGCATCAGCACCTGACCACAGTGCTGCCCGGGAGGCCAGGGATGGCCTCACCATGGCCAGATTTACTTCACTTGACACAGTACACCCTGGCTGCCACATGATGCGCCAGGCTGGCATCACCCCACATCAACACCATAAAGCATCCCTACAATGTCCAAGCCATTGGTTTCACACTCACCACCATTGTAAGGGGGTACTGTTATGTGTCACCATTCACTGCAACTCACTAAGCCACTTCCAAAGGTGCACATGAATCTGTCCAAGAACGTAAAGTGTTGAAAATAAAGGTTTCAATGTTTGACAGCACATTAACAGAACCTTTACACGAATATTGGATAAAACACCCAAGTGGCTACCCTTGTGTTGCTAGTTGGTGTGATTGCACTAGGATGAGGGTGGGTGTGAGGGGTGGTTAGTGAGATGGGGATGTGATAATGTAGATAGAGAGGGATGGGTGGAGGTGTAAGGTAAGTTGATGTAAGTAAGAATGTGCAGGAGTAGGGTAGGGAAGGCAGAGTGATGGGGCTGTGATGAGAGGCACAGCAGGATGAAGGTGAGTGTGGCTTTGTACTAACGTTTTGTGATCTAATGAGATCATTGAAAGGTTTGCGCACGACATCCCTGCTTGTGCCCTCCTGTGCAATGTGCAACGAGGCTGTGTTGACCTCCTGGGGAGGTGTCTTCCACCCATTAGCTTATTGAATCTCTGAGCTTGATTCTGTGAGGAAGTTTACTTACCTGTATATGTCAATTCAACTCTATCATACATGTTTCAGTTAATCATAATTCTTTGAAATCATTTGATTTTTGAAATAGATCCTGATGGTGAGATAAAATGTTTCTCTATAAAAGTTTCTAAAGAGAGGAGTTGTTAGCAACCTCAAATATTGCACTGAATGAGCAATCTAGGGATGTAATAATGTAAAATGCTGCACAGCAAAGTGGTTTGATACCATCCCACAATCCCTCAAATTAGTGACTTCCTGTGTTGCAGAAGATGAACAAGTTTATAATTGATGTCATCAAGTAATGCTGCTTCAACTACACACAAAACCCTGAAATTAGATTACAATGTTAAACAGATTTTATTAAACATGGCATATAATGGCATAATAGATGATTTACTGGAGATTAAATAGTTCTTACCTTTTATGATTTTTGGGGTTTAAAAGGGAAATCTACAGTTGAACTTAGTTCACAGGATATTCAGGATGGTATTAAAATGGTTAGTAAAACCATTACTGGATTATAAAAATAATTTGCAGTTGAGATTTAGAGAGAAATAATTTACTGTTTTCAAGCATCAATTTTTGATTAAATAATGCTTCTATCAAATGTCTTATTCAAGTTGTTGAATTTAAATTCAGTTATTTAATTAAATCCAGAATAAAAAGCTAGGATCAGTAATGGTGACCATGAAACTATCAGATTGTTATAAAAACCCATCTGGTTCACCAATGTCCTTTAGGGAGAGAACTTTGCCGTCCTTACCTGGTCTGGCCTGTATGTGACTCCAGACCCACAGAAATGCGGTTGACTCTTAACTGCCCTCTGAAATGGCCTAGCAAGCCATTCAGTTGTACCAAACCGCTACGAAAAACAATAATAATAATAAAACTGGATGGATCACCCGGCATCGACCTCGACACTGGCTTCGAACATGACAATGGCACACCCAGCCCAATCGACCCTGTAAAGTCCTCCTCACTAACATCTGAGGACTTGTGCCAGAATTGGGAGCGCTGTCCCACAGACCAGTCAAGAAAAAGCCTGACATAGTCATACTCACAGAATCATAACTTTCAGCCAATGTCCCAGACTCCTCCATCACCATACCGGAGTATGTCCTGTCCCACTGACAGGACAGACCCACCAGAGGTGGTGGCACAGTGGTATACAGTCAGGAGGGAGTGGCCCTGGGAGTCCTCAGCTTTAACTCCGGGCCCCATGAAGTCTCATGGCTTCAGGTCAAGCATGAGCAAGGAAACCTCCTGCTGATTACCACCTACCGCCCTCCCTCACCTGATGAATCAGTACTCCTCCGGTGTTGAACACTACTTGGAAGAAGCACTGAGGGTAGCAAGGGCACAGAATGTACTCTGCGTGGAGGACTTCAATGTCCATCAGCAAGAGTGGCTCGGTAGCACCACTACTAACTGAACTAGCAGAGTCCCAAAGGATGTGGCTGCCAGACTGGGCCTGCGGCAGGTGGTGGGAGAACCAACACGAGGGAAAAACCTACTTGATCTCGTCCTCACTAATCTACCTGTCGCAGATGCATCTGTCCATGACAGTATTGGTAGGAGTGACCACTGCACAATCCTTGTGGAGACGAAGTCCTGTCTTCATACTGAGGACACCCTCCATCGTGTTATGTGGCACTACCATCTTCAGCAAGAAGTGCTGAGTGGATGATCCATCTCGGCCTCCTCCTGAGGTCCCCACCATCACAGAAGCCAGTCTTTAGCTAATTCGATTCACTCCACGAGATCAAGAAATGGCTGAGCGCACTGGATACAGCAAAGGCTATGGGCCCTGACAACATCCCGGCTATCATACTGAAGACTTGTGCTCCTGAACTAGCCACGCCTCTAGCCAAGCTGTTCCAGTACAGCTAAAACACTGGCATCTACCCTACAATTTGGAAAATTACCCAGGTATGTCTGTCCACAAAAAGTACAAATCCAATCCAGTCAATTACCACCCCATCAGTTTACTCTCAATCAGCAAAGTGATGGAAGGTGTCACTGACAGTGCTATCCAGCGACACTTACTCACCAATAACCTGCTCACCAACACTCAGTGTGGGTTCCGCCAAGACCACTCGGCTCTGGGCCTCATTACAGCCTTGGTCCAAACATAAAAAATAAAATAAAAACATGGACAAAAGAGCTGAATTGCAGAGGGGAGGCGAGAGTGACTGCCCTTGACATCAAGGCAGCATTTAACCAAGTGTGGCATCAAGGAGCCCTAGTAAAATTGAAGTCAATGAGAATCAGGGGGAAAACTCTCCACTGGCTGGAGTCATACCTAGCACAAAGGAAGATAGTTGTTGTCAGCCCCAGGACATCTGGGCAGTGTCCTAGGCCCAACCATCTTCAGCTGCTTCATCAATGACCTTCCCTCCATCATAAGGTCAGAAGTGGGGATGTTCGCTGATGATTGCAGTGTTCAGTTCCATTCGCAACTCCTCAGATAATGAAGCAGTCCATGCCCTCATGCAGCAAGACCTGGCCAACATTCAGGCTTGTAAAATTCACACCACACAAGTGACAGGCAATGATTATCTCCAACAAGCTAGAGTCTAACCACCTTCCCTTGACATTTAACTGCATTACCATCACCAAATCCCCCACCATCAACATCCTAGGAGTCACCATTGACAGGAAACTTAACTGGACCAGCCACATGAATACTGTGGCTACAAGAGCAGGCCAGAGGCTGGGCATTCTACGGCGAATGTCTCACCTCCTGATTCCCCAAAGCCTTTCCACCATTTACAAGTCAGAAGTGTGATGAAATACTCTCCACTTGCCTGGATGAGTGCAGCTCCAACAACACTCAAGAAACTCGACACCATCCAGGACAAAGCAGCCCACTAGATTGGCACCCCATCCACCACCTTAAACATTCACTCCCTCCACCACCAGCACACTGTAGCTGCAGTATGTACCATCTACAAGATGCACTGCAGCAACTCACCAAGACTGCTTTGTCAGCACCTCGCAAACCCACCTCTACCACCTAGAAGGACAAGGGCAGCAGGTGCATGGGAACACCATCACCTCCAAGTTACACACCATCCTGACTTGGAAATGTATCGCCGTTCCTTTATCATCGCTGGGTCAAAATCCTGGAACTCCCTCCCTAACAGCACTGTGGGAGTACCTTCACCACACGGACTGCAGCAGTTCAAGGCGGCGGCTCACCACCACCTTTTCGATTAGGGATGGGCAATAAATGCTGGCCTTGCCAGTGACGCCCACATCCTAGGACAAATATAAGAAAAAGTAGCAAGTGTGCTATACTCAGATGGTAGGGATAAAAATTAGGGATAAAAATACAGAATTGACTCACTGGAGGGTGAAATGGAAACCAATATTAATCATTTAGGATTTGTTCTCTTCTACGAGTATGTACCACAGTGCCCTTAGTTGAGTATTTAACACCCACAAGTTAGGAATTCTAGGACTAGCTTTCATTCAAACTTATATGGCCAAGTTCTATCAGTTATAGGATCATGTGGAAGCAAATCATTTCATCACAAAAGAGGGAAAGATTGACTGTCCTGGCTTCACTTACATTACCTGATTGCCAATAACAGCATCATGAGGACATTACTAACCTACTGCTCACGTATTTGTGGGTATTTTCATACAAAATGCTTACATACGGATATAGAAAGGAATGCTGGTGATCTAGAGGAAAATACGAGAATGGCTGAGAGGAGACATGTCCTAACATCCCATTAACAGACTGCACTGATTTTAAAAGCTGTGGCATCAGAGAAGCATGAAGGAGAACACTTTCTCATAGGAATCCAACCAGTGATTAAAAATAGCCATTTTTAATATCCAAGCTTATTATGAAAGTTACAAGTATTAGTTTTACCATTTTGCACATTAAAACAAATAATTTTTTTGGCTTCTTCATTGTGGGGCATATAGGAAAATCATTGAAAAAAGTAAGGGAAAACTATGAAGTTTACAGGAGAAGCCAAATCAGAATTTGGGCATGCTCCCAAAGTATCTGTGGCCAACCTGCCAAGCTGAAAAATGGCTTTGAGGCAAAGGGGTGGGGAAGGAGAAATAAAAGTGCAACACTGGATGTGAAGGCACTTGAGAGGGTGCAGAGGAGATTTACCAGAATGGTTCTGGGGATGGGGGATCTTAGCTACAAGGACGGATTTGTTTTCATTTGAGCAAAGGCGGTCGAGGGGTGATTTGATAGAGGTGTACAAGATTATGATGGGCTTGAATAGGCTAGACGGGGAAAGGCTGTTCCCACTAGTTGATGGTACAAGGACTAGGGGACACAGATTTAAGGTTTTGGGCAAGAGATACAGGGGGGATGTGAGGAAAATCTTTTTTACACAGCGAGTGGCGAGGACCTGGAACTTGCTGCCAACAGAAGTGGTGGAAGTGGAGACACTCAATGTTTTCAAGTGGAGACTGGATAGGCACTTGAAGGAAATAAACTTGCAGGGCTACGGGAATAGAACGGGGGAATGGGACTGACTGGATTGCTCTACAGAGAGCCAGCACAGACTCGATGGGCTGAATGGCCTCCTTCTGTGCCGTTATGACTCTATGACCCTGCAACTTATTCCTCGTGAGTTTACTTTAGATCATGTTCTATATAACAATTGTTTATATGCACACATACCTGTATCAAAAAATAGAGCGCCTTCTTCTAGTGACCTGATTGGTAACACCATAACTGATTTTCCAAATTAGGAGCTACAGCATTGCCAAGTCTGCCATAAGGTTGGAGCCACCTAACACCAAAATGCCCCACCTACACCACTAGACAGTTACAGGAAGAGAGAGAGACTGACACTGATGTACATTTTTTGTCAATGAACAAAACCAGGAGAAATCAATTAATAATCTATTAAGTGAAGTCTGCGGGAAAGCAAATTTATAAACTGACCGTGACAAAATTTTACACAAGACACCCTTGCAACATCGGTATTTTTTTAAAGATATAAACAGATATGGGCAGTTGTGAGGAGTTTTTGAAAACAAATTCCTGACTCTTGTATTTGTCACTGATTTACCTGCATGACAATTTTGATGTTACTGTACAGTATACGTTTATTACAGGAAACTTTCGTTTATCCGGAGGTTAAATGTCCGGAAAGCTCTATCTACCAGCAAAATTCAGGAGTCGGTTCAGATAATTTTTTTCTTTTCATTGCTTCTTTTCTCCAGTCCTGGCTCTGCAAGCGTCTCTGTAGCTAAGCAACAGCTTCAGCTAGACGCTTGCAAGCTGCGCGACTGTTTTGAAGCTGTTGCTAAGCAACAGGGTTTGTTGCTTCACACGGAGCTCTGAGCTCCGTATGTTTTAACATTAGCGCTGGTTTCTATGGCAGTTTTGATCTAACGGCACCAGCTCGGTCCCGTCGGTGCTGGATACCAGAAAGTTTCCTGTAAAACAAGCTTCCAGTGTACGTCTTAGACGAATGTGAAAAACTTAAGAAATTCCCATAAGCATCCATTCAGTCTCAAATTTTTCAAAAAAGTTATTACTTAGTCCTTTTACAACGTTTTGTGCTACTACACCTGGACCAAAGTAGATTTTGTGAACTAATTTAGGTTTACAAGGCTTCAAAAAAACTGGATAATTTTTGGAAAGTTTCAGAAGTCAGCACACTACACTACAGAAATGTACTTATACATTTGCCCACAGGCGGAAGTTATTAAATATTTTAATTTAAAGGAACTTAGGAACAGGAGTAGGTCATTCAGCCCCTCGAGCCTTGACATTTTCAATTAACCCAGCCTCACCAGCTTTTTGAGGGTCCGAGTTCCAGATTTCCACTACCCTTTGTGTGTAGAAATGCTTACTCACATCACCCCTGAATGGCCTAGCTCTAACTTTAAAGGTTATGCCCCCTTATTCTGTACTATACCACCAGAGGAAATTGTTTCTCCATACTTACCCTATCAATTCCTTTAATCACCTTAAACACCTCAATTGGATCACCCCTTAATCTTCTATACACAAGGGAATACCGCAGGGACTGGAGTGCATCATCACCCTGGCCAACACAATTTTAATTTAAGTTATGATTCATTTAAAGTTTTATTAGTTACAGTTTATTTGTTTTCATGCACCAAATCAAAAGAATAGACAAGGGAATACCGCGGGGACTGGAGTACATCATCACCCCAGCCAATCAAATTTTAATTTAATTTGTTAAGTTTCCTTTGACGTTTCATTAGTTAGTTATTTATTTTAGGGTGCATCCAGAAGAGTACACAAGGGTATACCGCGGGGTCTGGAGTTCATCATCATCCCGGCCAATCAAATTTTAATTTAAGTTGTGAAGTTTTCTTTAATGTTTTATTAGTTACAGTTTATTTGATTTCGCACCCAATCAAAAGAATACACAAGGGAATACAAGCCTCGTCTGTGCAACCTGTCCTCATAATATCACCCTTTTAGCCTCGGTATTATTCTGTCTGCGCTGCACCCACTCCAAATCCAATATACCCTTCCTGAGCTGCTGTGCCCAGAACTGAACACAGCTGGGGTCTGACCAAGGCTCTGTGCAACTGAAGTATAACTTCCACCCCTTTGTATTCCAGCCCCCTGGAGATAAAGGTTTTTAGTGATTTCTGTTCTTGGACTCCTCCACAGTTCATAGCTTCTCACCATTTAGAAAATACTACGATCTATCTTTCTTAGGTCCAAAGTGGAAGACCTCACATCTGCCCACTTACTTAATCTATCATAGATTTGTCTTCAGAATTATTATTTTATCCGTAACTTATATTAAACCGAGTCAGTTGATTTTTTTTTTTTTTTCTTATATCTCTGGTACTTTATCCTCATCCGCTATTGTGAAGACCGATACAAGTCTGCCATTTCCTGATTTTCAATTACAATTACAAATCTCCTGCGTTTGTCTTTAAGGGGCCCACATTACTATTAGTCCGATAGCAAAATACTGCAGATGCTGGAAATCCGAAATAACAGAAAATGCTGGAAAAACTCAGCAGGCCAGGCAGCATCCCCTTTTCCCAGCCCCCAAACTTGCTTTCCATTTCCTGCTTTTTTCCAGTTCTGACAAAAGGTCATCGATCTGAAATGTTAACTCTGTTTCTCTCTTCACAGATGCTGCCTGACCTGCTGAGTTTTTCTAGCGTTTTCTGTTACTATTAGTCACCCTGTTTCTCTTTATATACTTGTAAAAAGCTTTAGTGTTATCCTGGATATCCTTGAAGTTACACTGGACGAATATTAGTGTATGAATGGTTAACGCGTTTGTGTTGAAATTCCCTTGTCTGCTACTTCAACCAATTTATTTCAATAACTACAACATAACTTTAAGGCCAAAAAAATCACTAAAAGTAGCATCGCAGGTTAGCAAAAAATTAAAAACACTAACAAAGCACTTGGAGTTATTTTGAGGGTTATAGAATTCAAAAGTAGTGAAGTTATTTTAAACTTGTATAGGACCCTGGTCAGGGTGCACAGTTCTGGTCTCCATACTATAACTAGAACATAGAAGCACTGGAGAAAGTGCAAAAAAGATTTACAAGGATGCTACCACAACTGAGAGATTACAGCTATCAGGAAAGATTGAACAGGTTGGGGTCCCCCAAGGGATCCAGGATTTTTAAAAAATCAGATTTTAAAAAAAGAAAAAAAAAAAAAAACATTGCGTAAAGGTGGCTCTGGGCCAGATTTGGACCTCTATTTCCCCCTTCCAAACACCTGTGCGATGACGACAGCTACCGCTGCTGAGCCAGGCCCCCGCTCGCCGAGAAGGGAACAAGGCAGCGGTCGCTGAGCGCAGATCCCCCGGCTCAATCTCTCCGTTCTCTGCTCTCCTCTCCCGAGGTCCCGCTGTATATTTTGTTCCCCCCCACGCTTGTCCTAACACCACCATGCATGGGTTGTTAATCCCCCTCCCTTGGGCTAATTGGGGCAGTTGCTCTTCTACTTTCACCCCTCGCTCCCTGAATCCTCTCACTGCCATATGTCACCAGCGGCAACTGTAACCCATTCAGTTCAAGTATCCCATGGCTATTGACATCAGCCAATGGCGGCTTCACGCGTGCGTACGCGGTTCCGTTTCAGATTTGATTTTTTTTGTCCTAATGGCCTAGAACTTGGTGTCGGGGGCTTGCCGTGCGTGCAAGCCCCCGATGTGCACTTACCCGGCGCGCCGACATCTGAAACCTGGCCCGCAGTGGATTTCCTGTCAGTGGCCCGGTTCTGATGTCGGCGCGCTGTGCTAACCTGACCCAGCGGCGTAGTTAGTGCGATGTGCCGGCTGGGATCAGGTGAGCACTGTTCAGCCAATCAGGGGAGGGGAAACTTCATTCATAAGTTTGAGAGTAAGAACTGTCAAACTCATGAGAAGTACTGCACCCCAAAACACTACTTAAACTTTAAATAAAATTTAAAAAAAATCCCAATCATTAAATTAAGTATAAATAAGTTTAAAAAAATAATTTAAACAATAATTTTTTTTTGAAAAAAATAAATTTTTAATGAAAAGGGTCTAAAACTAAACTTACCTTATTGTAGATTCTTTAAAATAATAAACCTGTGGAAAAAAAATTCTAAATTGCACTAAAACACCACTTACCTGTAAAAATAAATACTTACGTGTGCTTTTTACAAACGTAAAGACCGGAGGCCTTTACACATGCGCAAATCCCCCAAAACAGAGGAAATCCAAGACGCACGCGCTGCCCCCTACAGCGCACGCGCTAGCCTCTTCACCTCTTGGGTTAGAGGAGAGGAAATGCCGGTTTTCAGCGCATGCGCTGTGCATGCTGAAAACCGGCATTTCCTCCAGCCAGACGCGTGAGTACCCCTTCCGTACTCACGCGTTTGGGGAGGAATTACTGCCCCATTGTTGTTATTCGCGCGGTCGCGATTGTCAACCAAATGATGAAGGGGCAAGGAAATAGGCGGCAGCTGCCAGGAGGAAAGGAGCTGCTGGGGTCAAACAGTGAGTCGCTGTCTTCGTGGAGGAAGAAGAGTGGAATATGTCAACATAAGGAAACTATTAGGATTGACATTTATTACCAGCTAAACTGAAACAGTTTGCAAACTCATTTAAATATTCTGCACTGTAATTTTTTTCCCCCATTTTCTCTCCGGCTGTCTTCAAAGTGTTGACTCGCCCTGTAGTATAGTTACAAGGGTGCTGGCTGCCCTTTGCTCATTCATTCTTCACCTGCGAGCCCTGGGGACCAGTATTTTCTGCAATACCAGGATAGCAGCAGTAACATGGTGAGTGGGAGTAGTGCTGAGAGAATGCAGAAAAAATGCTTGTGTTGTGTTACGGGGGCCCGTGGAATGTTTATAACATTCTCATTGAAACTTATAAAATTCTGACAGGACTGGACAGACTAGATGCAGGGAGGACGTTCCCGATGGCAGGAGTCCAGAACCCAGGGTCACAGTCTAAGGATAAGGGGTAAGCCATTTAGGACAGAAATGAGGAGGAATTTCTTCACCCAGATGTTATATTCATAAATAAATAGACATTTTCATTATGAACAGCTAGCTTGAGCTAGTCATTCATTCAGCCATGTGGACTAGTGTACAGGCATCCATCTTGACTACTGCCTTGTGGGTAGCCCCTTACTAAACATACAGCTCCACCTAGTGTACCATTCTAGAATGACATGTTACTGATCATTACACCAGAGAGTGGTGAACCTGTGGAATTCTCTACCACAGAAGGCAGTAGAGGCCAATTCATTAAATATATTCAAGGAGTTGGATATATTTCTTAAGGCTAAAGGGATCAAGGGGTATGGGGAGAAAGCAAGGACAGGGTACTGAAATTGGATGATCAGCCATGATCGCATTGAATGGCGGAGCAGGCTCAAGGGGCCGAATGGCCTACTCCTGCTCCTATCTTCTATGTTTCTATAACACGGGAGAGGGGCCTCAGAAGCAAAAAGCTTGAGAACCCCGTTCTAATTTACACTTCCAGGTTTAGACGCTGCGTGTCTCAGTAAGGATTCTTCAATCTGATTGGTTAAGGAGATGCACAGTTCCTTGCCATGCTCACACAGGTCCCCATTCCCCTCTAGAGGGCGCCGCGCTGTTTTGACTCACTAATAGCTGCAAGTTTCAGTGCAAAAAGCCCACAGAAAGTCTAGGGGCAAGTGATAAACGGCGAGTGTGCCACACCACGCCACTCGTTCGCTGCTGATCGCAAAATCCGGTCCACTGTGTTACACTCCTCTTATAAAAAGGAGCAAACTGACCATATGCTTTGTAAGTGGAAATTGCAGCACCCCCTACATTTAAAACTACATTTTATTTAAATTCAGGAAAACACTGACGCCCGATGGCCACCCCTCCTCCACAATTAAACAAGCTGGGCACCTCAGGAAAAGTGCGTAAGATGACAAGTTAATTTTTTTTGTCCAAGAATGCGGTCCATGTTTTCTCGTGATTTTCCCCTTTGAAGTGAAGAAAACTCAAACATGTCTCGCTGGTCACGGAACCAATGGCAGGTTTTCCATCTCCCCCAGGCCTCACCCCACCGCCCGCCCCGCAACACTTCACAAAGGCAGGCGATCGAGAAACTTCTGCGAGTCCGACCGTGGTCAGCTGTTTCCCCCGCGCGCGCTGTGCTCGGTGCTGTGATTGGGGAGCAGAAATGGCCTCACTCACTCACCGGCCTGCCTGCTGCTCTTTGGGGACGAGTTCTGAAGCATGTTGTCGACCGCTGCCGCTCAGAGGTGAGTTCCCGTTCCCCAGGTGGAGCCGCCGCTTCCTGTACGCCCGTCAGCCGATGACGCCGCCGCCGGACCAGAGCCAGCATTGCGCGCACTGGCCGCCTTTCCGAGGTTGGGTGCGTGCACTTCAGCTCTGCTGATGTAAGTTTGTGCGGTCAACCGCATAGTCCTGAACTGCTGTTTCTGATTTTCTTTGCGGGGGGGTCTCCTGTATCAGCTGTGGCTCAGTGGGCAGCACACTCGCCTCTGAGTCAGAAGGTTGTGGGTTCCACATAAATCTAGGCTGATGCTGCAGTGCTGAGGGAGTGCTGCACTGTCCAAGGTGCCGTCTTTCAGATGCTCAGGTGGATGTAATAGATCCCATGGCACTATTTCAAAGAGTAGGGGAGTAACACCCAAAATCCAATCATAAAGATGCCGCATTCATAACACCCTGGCTTACACAGGTTTTTAGTCTTATGACATCCTTGCATCATCTGTTTTTGACCATCAAGACTCATCTGGGGTAGGTATGGCAACACAAAAGGAACATGTCTCCATAGGTTGAGATACAGCCCTTGCTCTTGGCCTTTGATTTTAATTTACTGCGGATGTTGTAACATTCCAACATGATGGCAACTGCAGCTAACCTTGGTTCCCAGGCTAACTGCAGTCTATTCGACCATGGCAATCTCTTTCTCACCCCAGGATGTCTGGTTAAAACCTACTCACAGACTTTTAAGCATAGGAAAAAGGGTTACATGTTATACATAATTAGGTTATCATTGCAAGCAGTTAATGATTAGAAACCTCTACATTTAATCATTATACACAATTATAGATCTATTACTGATAAGATATTAATGGCTATAAGATATAAAAACAAGTATTTAAAAAAAAACAACTAACATGTAATTCATAACAATCTTACAGTCCCTGCCTCTTATGAGTCTCTGCAATTCTATTAATTCTTTCAGCTTTTCTCACAGACTGACTGTCGCTAACAAAGCTTGTTGAAGTCTGCATTTTTAATTTGGTCAAGCAGGCCCAATGCCTCTTCCATTTAAAAAATCTAACCGGATCTACCCAGGGCATATTACAACAGGGTTTACAATTATGATTATAAGTGCAGTAATAACATAATGAAATCTTTAAACTACAGTTAGTAATAGAATCAGTTGATTTAGTCCATGTTAGTTAGTAGGGGGAATCTGAAATGGAGATTTCTCAGGATTTTTACACTTTGCATGCAGCCATTTGTGTCTGATGACTGCAACCCTTTCCTGCCACCTTTCCAGTGTTAGCTGTGGTTCAGTGGGTAGCACTTTTGCCTCTGAGTCAGAAGGTTGTGGGTTCATGTCCCACTCCAGAGACTTGAGCACACAAATCTAGGCTGACACTCCAGTGCAGTATTGAGGGAGTGCTGCACTGTAGGAGGTGCCGTCTTTCGGATGAAACGTTAAACTGAGGACCCGTCTGTGCTCTCAGGTGGATGTAAAAGATCCTATGGCACTATTTCGAAGAAGAGCAGGGGAGTTATCCCCGGTGTCCTGGCCAATATTTATCCCTCAATCAACATAGCGAAAACAGATTATCTGGTGATTATCACATTGATGTTTGTGGGAGCTTGCTGTGTACAAAATTGGCTGCCGTGTTTCCTACGTTACAACAGTGACTACACTTCAAGAGTACTTCATTGGCTGCAAAGCACGTTGGAACGTCCTGAGGTAATGAAAGGCGCTATATAAATGCAAGTCTTTCTTTCTTATCAATAACTTCAGTTTTACACCTCCTGATTAAGCTGTAAATCAAATCTTTAGACTGTAAACAGTTTTAGAATTTCATGAACTATCAAACACTTTTTAACCATCTGTGAGTGTGTTACTTTTCCATCACCCTAGGCCGTATCTCTTTCGCAGGTGTAACCTTCCGAGGTTCAAACTTGGTTACAGGACCTGTTTATACTCCCCTACTCTTCTTCGAAATAGTGCCATAGAGTCTTTTACATCCACCTGAGAGAGCAGACGGGGCCTCAGTTTAATGTCTCATCCAAAAGACGGCACCTCCAACAGTGCAGCACTGCACTGGAGTGTCAGCCTAGATTTATATGCTCAAGTCCCTGGGGTGGGATTTGATCCCACAGCTTTCTGATTCCAAGCCGAGTGTGCTACTAACTGAGCCACAGCTGAATGATAGAAATTATAGCACAAAACGAGAAATTATAGCACAAAACGAGGCCTTTCGGCCCCCTGATTCCTGTGCCAGTGCTGGCGCTCTCTCCTATGACCCAATTCCCCTCAGATCCTTTTATATTCCTCCTTATCAAATATTTATCCCATTCCCTTTTAAATTATGTTCTCTCCCTGCATCTGTGGTGAAGCATCCCATGATCTAATAACCCTCAGTTCATGAACCTTCCTTCTCCTTTGGTTCTTCCAGTGAGAATCCTTGGCTGCCAATCCCTTGTTCCCATCATATACCAATGGAAATAATCTTTCATTGTTTACCCACAGTAAAATCCCCAGATTTCAGTCACCCTTTTAATGGCTGCTCCTGGCCAATATGTATCCCTCAACCAATATAACAAAAACAGATTATCTGGTCATTATCATACCTGTCTTGGTGCTGCTCCCATTCACCAGGTTTCTGCTGCTGCTCCCGGCTCTGCAGAAAATTCACCCACACCCTATTCCCCAGTCTCCCTCTCTTCTCCCCGCTTGAGTCCCAATCCCTTTGATCCCCAGTTTTCCCCTCTCCCTGGCCTCCCATCCCCACCCACATTCCCCAGTCTCCCTCTTTGCCCTGAAACCCATTCCCCAGGCTTCACCAACTCCCATTCACAGGTACCTCTCTCTCCGACTCCCATTCACAGGTACCTCTCTCTCCGACCCCCATTCCCCAGTCTCCCTCTCTCCCCCAACGCTCCATTCCCCAGTCTCCCTCAACGCTCCATTCCCCAGTCTCCCTCGTTCCCCATGTCCCCATTCCCTGGTCCCCCATTCTCTCTCCTGATCCTGGTTTCCCAGTCTCCTGAGTCTCAAGCCAGCGTTTCTACCCCCCCCCCCCCCGAGTGTCTGAAACCTCCCCCAGCTCTCGAGCCCCCCACTCCCGATTAATCCCGGCTGTCTGCAGCAGGTGACGTCATGGAGTGAGGGGCACTGCTGTAGCCAAAAATTAAGGTGCAAAGATCTCTGGGGCTGCTAGCAGGTGCGTTTGGGAGATCCATGGCCCATTCCAGGAGATTCCTCGGCAATCCAGCACTATCATCAAATGTTGGGAGATTGGGAAGCGCATTATCACCAGCGACGTGAAGCCAAACCAGAGATAACACATTACCACAGAAGTAAATTAACTTTGGATATGTGCTTCATTTTATAAATTTTACAAACAGCCTGCTGGAAATCACTGTCCAGTCCAAAACCAGACACGTACATGCCAACCTAGAAAACAAATAACAGCTGACCAAAGCCTCGTAACAGCTGAGACAGCCCCCAAAAGCTAACTTTTAAGAATGGCCCTGATTTCTAAGCCTACGATGTGTGAAAGTAACAAAGTCCATGTTTAAAGTAGAAAAATGTCCTAAGGTGTTTCATGGAGGCATGAAGAAAATGGATGCTGAGCCAAAGAAGAATAGTTTTTGGGGGGGAAGGGGTACCAAAAGCTTGACGAAAGAGGTTGATTTTAAAGAGAGTCTTAAAGGAGAGAGGGAGGTGGAGGAGTTCCGGGAGAGAAATTCCACCAAATTGACTGATGGCACAGCTGCAAATGTGAGGAGAAAGAGAAGGGGAATGCACAAGAGGCCAGAATCAGAAAAGGAGAGTTTGAGGACTTGGTGGTTGCAGGGCTGGAGGAGGTTACAGAAATGGGAAGAGGCCAGACCATAGAGTGATTTAAAGACAAGAATGAGATTTTTAACTTTGAGAAGTCGGGGGACCAGGAACCAATGTAGGCCAGCGAATACAGAGGTAATGGGCTAGCATAACTTGGTGTGAGACATGATATCAGCAGCGCTGGATGCTGGAGAGTGGCAGACCAACAAGCAGAGCATTGGAGTAATCAAGTCTGGAGATGACAAAGACATATACAAAGTTTTGAGAGGCCGAGGTAGAGGCAAAGATAGGCAACGTCGTGAAGGTAAAAGTAGGCGGTCTTTATGATTGAAAGGAAATGGGGTCGGAAACTCAGCTTGAGGTCAAACAGGGTACTGTGATTGCAAACAGTCTGGTGCTGCCTGAGATGGTCGCTATGGAGGGGGATGGAATCAGTGGTGAGGGAGCAGACTTTCGTCAGGAGCTAAAGACCATGATTTTGGACTTCCCAGTGTTTAGCTGGAGGAAGTTAAGACTCATCCAAAAGTGAATGTCAGATAAGCAGTCTTACATGTGCATGTAGGCAGTGGGGAAGTCCAGATTGGAGATGGAGAAAAGCATATATATGTTGAAATGGACCCATATCTGTGTATGATGTCACTGAGAGAAAGAATGTAGACGAGGAAGAGGATGAGAGCAAGGATGGATCTTTGGGAAAACTCTAGAAGTGATTGCGTGGGAAGAGAAGCTGTTACTGGAAATGCTCTGTCTACTATTTGATAGGTAAGAGTGGAACTAAGTGATGGTAGTCTGGCAAAGCTGGAAGCATCGGAGGAGGATGGTGTTATCAACCATGTTGAAGGCTGCCGATAGAACAAGGAGTGATAATGCATCATGATTACAGTCAAATATATTATCATTCGTGATTTTGGTTAGGACCATTTTGGTGCTGTGGAAGGGGCAAAAACTGGATTAGAGCAATTCACACACAGAGTTGCAGGAAAGATTCAAGGATCTTGGATGAGAAAGGGAGGTTGGAGATGAAGCAGTAATTACTGAGGACAGAAGGGTCGAGGATGAATGTTTTAAGGAGGTGAATGGCGACTGCAGTTTTGAAATGGAGCTTGTTGAGAATGAAACATTTATAATATCACCTATCATGGGGACCAGGAATGGACGTTAGAACATAAGAAATAGGAGCAGAAGTAGACCATTCAGCCACTCGAGCCTAATATAGATTGTACTCTAGGTGTGGTCTCGCCAATACCCTGAACAGTTGTAGCAAGACTTCCCTAATTTTATACTCCATCCCCCTTGCAATAAAGGCCAACATTCCATTTGCCTTCCTAATTACTTGCTGTACCTGCATGCTAACTTTTTGTGTTTCATGTTCGAGGACACCCTGATCCCTCTGTACTGCAGCATTCTGTAGTGTCTCTCCATTTAAATAATATTTTGATTTTCTATTCTTCCTACCAAAGTGGGTAACCTCATTTTCCCACATTGTACTCCATCTGCCAATTTTTTGCCCTCTTACTTAACCTATCTATGTCACTTTGCAGACCCTTTGTGTCCACCTCACAGCTTGCTTTCCCACCTATCTTTGTATCATCAGCAAATTTGGCTACAGTACACTCGTTCCCTTCATCCAAGTCATTAATATAGATTGTAAATAGTTGAGGCCCCAGCACTGATCCCTGTGGCACCCCACCAGTTACAGTTTGCCAACCTGAAAATGACCCATTTATCCCGACTCTCTTTTCTGTTAGTTATATGCTGATATATTACCCCCAACACTATGAGCTCTTGTGGAGTAACATTTTATGTGGCATCTTATCGAATGCCTTTTGGAAATCCAAATACACTACATCTACTGGTTCCCCTTTATCCACCCTGCTCATTACATCCTCAAAGAACTCTAATAAATTTGTCAAACACGATTTCCCTTTCATACAATCAAGCAGAGTCAACTTGGTTTTATTATGATTTTCTAAATGTCCTGCTACTACTTCCTTAATAATGGATTCCAGCATTATCCCAATGACAGATGTTAGGCTAACTGGCCTAGAGTTTCCTGCTTTCTGTCTCCCTCCCTTCTTGAATATGGGCATTACATTTGAGGTTTACTAATCCGCTGGGACTTTTCCTAAATCTAGGGAAATTTGGAAGATTACAACCAATGCATCCACTATCATCCACCACTTCTTTTAAGACCCTAGGATGCAGGCCATCAGGTCCAGGGGACGTCTCGGCTTTTAGTCCCATTAGTTTGCCTGGCACTGTTTCTCTGGTGATAAGTTCCTCCCTCCCTTTTGCCCCTTGATTTTCTACTATTATTGGGATGCTTTTAGTGTCTTCTACTGTGAAGAGAAACACAAAATATTTGTTCAAAGTCTCTGCCATTTCCTTGTTTCCCATTATTAATTCCCCAGTCTCATCCTCTAAGGGACCAACGTTTATTTTAGCTACTCTCTTCCTTCTTATGTACTTGTAGAAGCCCTTACTGTCTGTTTTTATATTTCTTGCTAGTTTTCTCTCATAATCTATTTTCTCCCTCTTTTTAGTCAACCTTTGCAAGTTTCTAAAAATTTCCCAATCTTCTGGCCTACCACTAATCTTCACAACATTGTATGCCTTTTCTTTCAATTTGATATCCTCCTTAACTTCCTTAGTAAACCATGGATCGTTCATCCTTCTTGTAGAGTCTTTCTTTCTCACTGGAATATATCTTTGTTGAGAGTTATGAAATAGCTCCTTAAAAGTCTGCCACTGCTTATCTAATTCTTACCTTTTAATCTATTTTCCCAATCCACTTTAGCCAACTCTGTCATCATACCCTTGTAATTGCCTTTATTTAAGTTTATTAAGACACTAGTTTCAGACCCAGGTTTCTCACCCTCAAACTGAATGTGAAATTCTATCATGTTATGATCACTCTTCCCTAGAGGATCCTTTACTATGAGATCATTAATCCTGTCTCATTACACATTACCAGATCTAAAATAGCCTGTTTCCTGGTTGGTTCCACAACATAGTTGTAGGATAGGGTGTGTAAGAAATAGCTGTTAGATTTAAAGATGGGTTTTAATTCTTAGAACAGAGACTGACAACATGCAGCTGGGAACAGATAGCAGAAATGCCTGCAAGATCGAATATCAAGTATCAAAAGACAAATAGAAGTGATAAGGGAATCGTAAAATGCAAAACAACACAGGGCGGGGGATAATAGACAAAAAATGGAGCTGAAAAGTCATAAAATGTCCTTTAAAGAAACATAACAAAACATTCCTCAGAAAGATAAGAGGGAGGGCTTGTGAGTCATGCAGAAAGGGACGGCGAGGGACCACAATTGGACAATAGGATGGGGGATCAAATGATTGACACCAGGTGATTATCAGCCCACCGAAATAACTATAAATATAGATGACCGAGAGAGGAAATCAGGCAGTTAGGGGGCGAAGGCTTTCCCAAGGTGACTACGGCCTAACACCTTGGTCAAGTTTAGCCTCTGAGGTGGCTGACGGCCTAACACCTCCAACAGCTCGAGGGATGACCCAACAGAAGTGACCGCTGCAGCAGACTGCAGGAATCCACCCAATCCAAGACCACCGCACTGCCTCCCCGTTCGTCCAGACGTGGCATTCCGATTCGGGAGTCATAGATCGCTCTCTACTGTCACTTGTATGTCTATTATACTCAGCTTAAACCATATGTAATATCTGATTATGCTTTAAAACTGTAGCTCTTTAATAAAAGCCTTGCAACTCCTAAAACCCTTTGGGTAATCTGTGTGTGGCCTGTGATCCTAATCTTACAGTCGTGTCAGAAGTGGGACCACAGAGTTAGGAGCTGTAAGGTTCCAATCGGGGTGACCGGAGGGACTCGGTCAAATGCACGTGATCGTTGCTTAGACTGAGTATAGTGTTTTATTCTCTCTGAAAGAAGGGAGCGGTAAAGAGCTTGTTGAAAGGTAAAACCAGAAATACAATGGCATTGGCATATCACCGGGAACAGTTGATAGATAACCTGAAGGAGGTAAAGCATAAAGTGCAGGAGAGAGAGGGAGAGATAAAGAAGGAAAAATATCTAATTTGCAAGCTAACCAATCTGAAAACTCAGCAAAGGAAGGGAAAAAACAAGGATTTGGAAAGCCAGGAAAAACTGCTGAGACACCGATTTAAAAAGAGAAACTAAAGAGAAATTTAAAGCTTTACCGACATGGAAGTTATTAATGTCTGTGCCGAGACAAATAAAACACAAGATTTGCTGAGTGAAAGGAACCTTAAAAAATGCTGGAATTTCAGTTTGTATGAAAATGTGTGTTAAAGTGTGAATGTTTTCCTGACTATCAATGTTTAAGAAGTTACAGTATTTCTTTTGTCTGAAAAGTCTGTCTTTAAAAGAAAGATTCTGTTATGTGTGGTTTAGCTCCACCCACTTCTCTATATTAAAAGCGTTAAACTTTTGTCTTGTCTTGGATTTTGGAAGTTTTAAGAATGTGCGAATAAGATTGTGCCACAATAATTGGGGGAAAAAACTTTGAACTACAATTTAAGTTAAGCTGGTGTGTAAAAACTGAGAAGAGCAACAAAAAGTTTGTTTAACAAAAGATTAAGTTTCAGTCTAACATTTAACCCTGGAGTCGCGGTTGCTATGGTGAAATCTTCCAAAGCAGTTTGATTTGATTTGCTTAAATGTGAAAAACTAATTTTTCTCCAGTTATATTCAATGTTTTTACAGTATTTTGAAAAGACATTTGAAGAAAGGACAATAAGAAATATGACGTAATTTACTGGTTCTGCAAGCATGTGCTAGTTTGTTTTGTTTTATCTGTTCTGTTCGTGTTTAGTTAAAGTGTGAAAACACAACTGTCTTTTTCGATCGGGAAAGTTTTTTAAAATTTACGTGAAGTGACGCAATTGTGTGCGCCTGACAATGTTTCGCTCCACCTTCTTAAAAACCTGCAAAGGAGTTAACTCTTTCCACTGACAGCTGTTTAAGTTCATCGAGCAACAACTTTAGTATGAAATTTAAAGATATTGGACGTTATTAAATATAAGTTTCTTAATTTTAAGTTAATATTTCCCCACAGTGACAGAAGGAAAATTATGATTTGATAAATTAACCCCTTGGGCTCTAAGAGTCACAATGGAGTCTCTTTTTTCTTTTGTTATATGGAAGTAACCTTGTAAACTAATTGCAGCACTTCTGTCCCTAATGTTAAAACACTGTGTAAGCCACCTAGCCTGGGAATTACTCGTTTCTGAAATTGGAAATGGAAGATAAAGTGACAGGTTTTGTCAATGTTCAATTTCATTTCTGTCAGTTCAACTGTACTGCTGTTTGGATTTGGGGATACTTTTGTAATAACAAAATGGACTCGGGCACTATATATTGGGTTACTTTTGGGAAAATAAAAGATCCTCTAAAATAATGATAATAAAAAGTGTTAATAACTTGGACCAAGTGAGAATGTTTGCTCTATGTTTTCAACCTTAAATATTGTACTGGACAGTAAAGTTCCTCCAGGGCTCATGAATGAGATATGAATGGTAATTAATGGGATGTGTAAAATGGAGAGAGGAAGTGATGTGGGTGTGAGATAGAAACAGGAGAATTACACCAATTGAGAATTTTCCAAACTTTCTAGTGAAAGTCAGGAAAGTGTAGTTAAGAACAGTAAATTGATAGCTTTCTCTTGGAGACATGTGTGTCCCTGCCTATAATGAACTTTTTAAGAAAACTGAATTTGATAGCCTGGCCACTACCCAAGACATCAGAACCATGCGGTGGAAGATGAACAAAGACCTTCAGAGAATCTTTTGATAAGATCACCTGAAAGCCCGAGAAAGACTTGTATCGGATGGCACGTGTGGCACGATATTGAGATACTGGTATGAGTGTGCAAATGTGATTTGTTACGAGGCAATTGCCATCCGCAAATGTATGGTGAATCTGCACTGAAGAACGGGTCTCCGTCTGCTCAGTTACTTGACAACAGCAAGACATTAAATGGTTAATGTGGCTCAGGAGAGCGAGACAACCTTTAAAGCATTGACGCATACTCAATCGAGAAACTATCTAATTAATGAAACAATCAGAATGGAGTTAAATACATTGGTACCTGTTAGAGGGATTGAAATTGAAGTTGAAGTGGAGAGTTACATGGAATCTGGATTGGGACAATTGAGGGCTAAGGAGAAATCATGTTTAGTAAGAATTATCCACAAGATGGATATGAGTAAAAGAGAGATCTGGAGAATCTTTTAAGTCCATGATTTGTTGATTAGATGTTAAACTGTAATGTCGCTTGAAATGATTGTAAGACTGAATTTAACTGTGACTAATAATTGTGTTTTGTAGGTAACAGAGCATGGGAAAAACCAGTGTGAATCCAGTATGAGGTGGCTTTGGTGGTGCCTCCTGTGTCACTACTACCGCAACTACCATGCTTTACGGGTCTAACAGGACCCGTCCCATCAATCAACATATTTTACATAATATCGAAACCTATGCTCAAGTGAAACTGACAGTAAATGAGATACTTAAGTATGAGCTGCACAATTATGTGGCACAATTCGGATACTACATTCCCCTGTTGTCTGAGGGCTTCACTGAGCTCGTGATGCGACTGAACTCCTCCCTAAAGCATTTTTATGTTTTGGAGCAAGACAACTCGTGAATAGATATTGAAATTGACAGCATAGGGGACAACTCACACTGGTGGGATATTGGGCTTAATACATCAGCACACCCTTACGTTCGTATTATTTCACACGCTCTGGTAGTTATCCAACTTGTAATGATAGTGTATTTGATATATGTAACGTGTGGAGTAAGACTTTGATACATAAGCCAATTGGGTACTCATGCCCATGACTAACCAGCACTAACAAATTAATTGCGCACACTGAAAGAGAAGATCCAAAATAATGTAGAGGAGACCCCAGGCGGGGTAACATCAGGAAAGATAGAACAGAGGATATCCCAGGCGGGGCAGAATTGGAACACCGGAACAGTGAATTGAATTTGAGTAAGGGGTCAGAGGTTGCTCCTTCTCCTAAAAGGAATGGACTGTAAGAAAGGGAGAAATCTTCAAGACTCCCTACTAACTAACACCCAAGTTGAGAGAGCAATAAGAGCTAGCTAGATTAGTTAAGAGCCGATTGTGAGAAGTCAATAAGGATATTTCCTTCTCAAAGAAGGGAATTGTAAGAAATAGCTGTTAGATTCAAAGATGGGTTTTAATTCTTAGAACAGAGACTGACAACATGCAGCCAGGAACAGATAGCAGAAATGCCAGCAAGGTCGAATATCAAGTATCAAAAGACAAATAGAAGTGATAAGGGAATCGTAAAATGCAAAACAACACAGGGTGGGGGATAATAAACAAAAATGGAGTTGAAAAATCATAAAATGTCCTTAAAGAAACATAACAAAACATTCCTCAGAAAGATAAGAGGGAGGCCTTGTCAGCCATGCAGAAAGGGACGGTGAGGGATGCCTTCCCGCTTCACAATTGGACAATAGGATGGGGGATCAAATGATTGACACCAGGTGATTACCAGCCCACCGAAATACCTATAAATATAGACGACCGAGAGAGGAAATCAGGCAGTTAGGGGCGAAGGCTTCCCCGAGGTGGCTACGGCCTAACACCTTGGTCAAATTTAGCCTCCGAGGTGGCTGACGGCCTAACACCTCCAACAGCTCGAGGGATGACCCAACGGAAGTGACCGCTGCAGCAGACTGCAGGAATGTACCCAATCCGAGACCACCGTACTGCCTCCCCGTCTGTCTGGTTGTGGCATTCTGATTCAGGAGTCGTAGATCGCTCTCTACTGTCACGGGTTGTATGTCTATTATACTCAGCTTAAACCATATGTAATATCTGATTATGCTTTAAAACTGTAGCTCTTTAATAAAAGCCTTGCACCTCCTAAAACCCTTTGGATAATCTGTGTGTGGCCTGTGATCCTAATCTTACAGGTGTATTTGTATGATTTAGTAAAACATTTTTGTATAACTATATATGTGAAATTGTATGTTAAAAGCCTGTATAAAATGGTGAATGGCTGAGAGAAAAGCAGGATGGGAAATTATGTCAACCTGACTGAAACTTGCTCTGTTTTCAATTAATGAAGTAATGGAATATAATGCTAAGTTTATGGGGACTATCAGGAATGTGGTATTCAGTAATGTGATAGAAAAGAGATAAGAGTTGGAGAAGAGAGAGCACCCCTCAGTGATACCACTATAAAATGGACAGATTGTTTAGATAACATCTTGGGAAATGGTCTTTGGAAAGAGAATATCTAAAGATAAAAGGCACTTTGATATGCACAAAGCGAGTCCGAGTGGGATCAACAAGATCATAAAACATGTACTAGGTGTCAGATAGCTGCTTGCAGTCACGTAGGCAAAGGAAGGAAAAGTGTATAAAGGTACAGATTTTGAACACTGAAGGCAGCGCGAACCAGAGTTGAAGGAGCTACAGTTGACAGAACACAGCAAGAAACCAGAGAAGTGAGCTTCAGTCAACACAAAACAGCAAGAGGATAAAGAGACCACGCCACAGTCGCTCGGAAGGAATGCCAAGGCTCAAACAAACAAGACTGTGACTATCTCCTTGTTAAGCATTAAACATCCAGTACAAAGAAGTAATACTTAATAAACCTGTTTTACTGATACACAACATACCTGTACCCAGAGTGGTTTGTGTAGTCACGGACAAATTATTGTAAGAGCTTTTGAAAGCTACAAAGTGTTCTAAGAAACTCCTGAATACACTGCGCTGGTGGTGGATGGGGTGCCAATCAAGCAGGCTGCTTTGTCCTGGATGGTGTCTAGCTTCTTGAGTGTTGTTGGAGCTGCACTCATCCAGGCAAGTGGAGAGTATTCCATCACACTCCTTACTTGTGCCTTGTAGATGGTAGAAAGGCTTTGGGGAGTCAGGAGGTGAGACAATCACTGCAGAATACCCAGCCTCTGACCTGCTCTTGTTGCCACAGTATTTATGTGGCTGGTCCAGTTAAGTCCATCCATATCATGACCTGGTATCTGTAATCTATGATTGTTAACATTTACTAGATCTGGGAAACTAGACTACTAATATTAATACAGAAGTGAGGTGTAAGCCCGAGTTGAGATGATTCAGCAATTTCTGGCACAAGTTGTGCATCTGCGACAGGTAGATTGGTGAGTAGGAGATCAAGTAGGTTTTTCCCTCATGTTGATTCTCTCACCACCTGCTGCAGGCCCAGTCTGGTAGCTATGTCCTTCAGGGTGCAGCCAGCTCGGTCAGTCGTGGTGCTACGGAGCCAGTCTGGACTTTGAAGTCCCTCTGCTTCTTCCAAGTGGTTTTCAACATGAAGGAGTACTGATTCATCAGCTGAGGGAGGGTGGTAGAAACAAAACACTTTGGGTATTATGATACATACAAATTATGTATAGCAATCTGTCATCCATATAAAGAGAGATCCAATATTCCACATTTAATATACCTTTCAGAATAGTTTCCAGTGGCATGATGGAAGTGGTAAAATGGAGAGGTTACAAGGGTCTAACCACATCCCACGACATTCAATGATAATGGCCCTGAAATTAGGATCGGGTGCTTGCCGCGCGTGCAAGCCCCCGATCTGCACTCACCCTGCGCGCCGACATCTGAAGCCCGGGCCTGCTTGCATTTCCTGTCACTGGCCCGGTTCAGATGTCGGCGCGATGTGCTAACCTGATCCAGCAGCGTAGTTAGTGCGATGTGCCGGCTGGGATCAGGTGAGCACTGTGCAGCCAATCAGGGGAGGGGAAACTCATTCATGAGTTTGACAGAAAGCGCTGTCAAACTCATGAAAACTCCTGGCCCCAAAACACTACTTAAACCTGAAAGAAAATTTAGAAAAACATTGCACTACTTAAATGAACAATAAAGAACTCTTAAAAACTATTTTAAACAATAATTTTAAAATTTGAAAAAAATTTTTTTTTTTTTAATCGGTACTAAAACTAAACTTACCTTACTGTAAATTCTTTAAAAATAACAAACCTGTGGAAAAAAAATTCTCAATTGTACTAAAAGCCCACTTACCTGAAAAACTAAGTACGTACGTGTGGTTTTTCAATGCGTAAAGACCGGAGGCCTTTACACACGCTCAACTCTGGAGAGAAAAAAAAAGGAATTTCACTGCGCACGCTGCCTGTGCAGTCGCGCGCGTTCTGCCTCTTAACCCCTTGGGTCAGAGGACAGGAAATGCCGGTTTTCAGCGCATGCGCTGTGCATGCTGAAAACCGGCAATTCCTCCGGGCACACGTGTGAGTACCCCGTCCGTACTCACGCGTTGTGCCTGGAATTACTGGGCCATTACCATCACCAAATTCCCCACCATCAACATTCTAGGGGCCGCCATTGAGCAGGAACTCAACTGAACCGGCCACACACATCCCATGGCAACTAGAGCAGATCAGAGGCTGGGTATTCTGTGGCGAGTGGCTCACCCCTTGACTCCCCAAAGTCTTTCACCACCTACAGTGAAGAAATACTCTCCACTTGCCTGGATGAGTGCAGCTGCAACAACACTCATGAAGTTTAACACCATCCAGGACAAAGTAGTCCGCTTGATCGGCAGCCCATCTACCACATTAAAATCCACTCCTTCCACTACCGATGCACCATGGTTGTAGTGTGTACTTTCCACAGGATGCACTGTAGCAACTCGCCAAGACTTCTCTGACAGCACCTTCCAAACCTACGACCTCCACCAACTAGCAGGACAAAGGCAGCAGGTGCATGGGAACACCATCACCTGCAAGTTCCCCTCCAAGTCACACACCATCCAGACTTGGACATATATCACCATTCTTTCATTGTGACGGAGTCACAATCCTGAAACTCCCTACCTAACAACACTGTGAGAGTACCTTCACCACATGGACTGCAGCGATTCAAGAAGAAGTCTCACCACCACCTTCTCAAGGGCATGCTAGCCTTGCTAGCACAAGAACACAAGAAATAGGAGCAGGAGTAGGCCTACAGCCCCTCGAGCCTGCTCCATCATTTAATAAGATCATAGGTGAACTTCTACATCAGCTCCACTTTATTGCCTTAGCCCTTTCTTCCCTTAGTGCCCAAAAATCTATCGATCTCAGTCTTGAATGTGCTCATCGACTGAGCATCCACTGCCCTCTGGGGTAGAGAATTCAAAGATTCACCACCCTCTGAGTGAAAGCGATGCGCATAACCTGAGAATTAATTTTTTAAAAGCATAACCTCTGAACAATGCTACAGGAGATCCACTAGTCTATGTAGAAAGCATTTTTAAATGGCATAGCTGCATGCATTTCTTGTCTGTCACACATAAGGACTCATGCTCTCGTGTTAAGCTCCAGTGCCACGCTCTGGCATCATACCTTGTTGAATGGCTCATGGTAAGACAACAACAAATCAGAACTGAGGACAGAGGAAATGTACAAATCAAAAGCACGGAAGGAGGCTAGAAAACTATCTAAAAGAAACTAGTAATGAATTGTGGAAACAATCAACCCTGAATGAACTGTCAGAAGAACCTACTAATAAAAGAAAGTATTTAGAAAAAAAATCTATCTTTTCCCCCACAGCCTGCTAACTGGCTGTTTAAAATCATGTTTTTAACATAATAAAAACATTTAAAAAGGAGATGTATCAAAATAACCTACCTATATAATGCTCTCTGTGTCTTTCAGTAGCTTCATAAACACTTATCTGGAGGCCACAGCTTCACTCAAAAGCATCGGCTTGTTGCTATTGTTTTCCAGAGCTATCAACAACAACAGCTTGCATTTATACAGTGCCTTTAACATAGTAAAACGTCCCAAGGCACTTCACAGGAGCGTTATCAAACAAAATTTGATACCGAGCCATATAAGGAGATATTAGGGCAGATAACCAAAAGCTTGGTCAAACAGGTAGGTTTTAAGGAGCGCATAAAGGAGAAGAGAGAGGTAGCGAGGCAGAGAGATTTAGGGAGGGAATTCCAGAGCTTGGGGCTTTGGCAGCTGAAGGCACGGCCGCCAATGGTGGCGCAATTAAAACCGGGGATGTGTAAGAGGCCAGAATTGGAGGAGTGAAGATATCTCGGAGGGTTTTAGGGCTGGACGAGGTTACAGAGATAGGGAGGGGCGAGGCCATGGAGGTGTTTGAAAACAAGGATGAGAATTTTAAAATAGAGGCGTTGTTCAAATGTAGGTCAGCGAGCACATGGGTGATGGGTGAACAGGACTTGGTGCAAGTTCAGATATAGGCAGCAGAGTTTTGGATGAGCTTAAGCTTATGGACGGTAGAAGATGGGAGGCCGCCCAGGAGGGCATTGGAATAGCCTAGTCTAGAGGTTACAAAGGCATGGATGAGGGTTTCAGCAGCAGATGAGCTGAGGTAGGGACAGAGTCAGGCGATGTTATGTAGGTGGAAGTAGGCGGTCTTAGTGATGGTGCGAATATGTAGTTGGAAGCCCATCTAGGGGTCAAATATGACACCAAGGTTGCAAACAGTCTGGTTGAGACTCAGTTGCCTGGGAGAGGGATGGAATCAGTGGCGAGGGAACAGAGTTTGTGGCGGGGACCGAAAACAATGACTTTGGTCTTCCAAATATTTAGTTGGAGGAAATTTCTGCTCATCCAGTACTGGATATCTGACAAGCAGTCTGACAATTTAGAGACTGTAGGGGTCAAGAGAGGTGGTGGGCAGGTAGATCTGGGTGTTGTCAGCATACACGTGGAACCTAACGTGTTTTCGGATGATGCCACCGAGAGGCAGCATGTAGATGAGAAATAGGAGGGTGCCAAGGATAGATCCTTGGGGGGACTACAGAGATAATGGTGCGGGAGTGGGAAGAGAAGCCAGTGCAACTGATTCTCTGGCTATGACTGGATAGATAAGAATGGAACCAGGCAAGTGCAGTCCCACCCAGCTGGACAACGGAGGAGGTTGGTTTAGTCGACTGTGTCAAAGTCTGCAGTCAGGTCGAGAAGGACGAGGAGGGAAAGTTTACCATGGTCACAGTCACATAGGATGTCATTTGTGACTTTGATAAGAGCAGTTTCGGTACTGTGGCAGTGGTGGAAACCTGATTGGAGGATTCAAAGATGGAGTATCAAACCAAATACACCTGTATCTTAAAGTCTCATAATGTTGGAGTTAGAGCATTCAGAATTTTCCAGCATGCATAAGTTTAATTTTCTCAATGCAACTTTAAATGTATTCCTCAAACTGTAACAGGATCTCTGAGTTACATGAAAACAAGCTGGAAAATGAATCATAAAGCTTTATTTCAGACTAGCTGGAGTGCCCGGTGGTGCCGAGGGAACTCAAGAACCCTGAGCCATGTTTATAAAACTGTTTATAAAACTGTTGGGATTGAAGAACTATTCCTAAGCACCCAGGAGTGATATTACATTATTCACAAAGTTTCAGTGTATGAGTTGAATAGGGAAATAAAAGATACTATCTCAGGCATTTGGAGGTCAGTTTAGAAATCAACAGTGAACATTTATTCCAATAATGTAAAACAATAGAACATTTTACAATATGCTGGAGTTACAACCAAAGACTGAGTGAATACTCCTTCTGGTAAAGGTTTGTACAGAGTCATGTTATAATAAATAAATGTATTCAACAGTACACTGTTAAATGTGTTATCTTGTAGTAGGTATGCAGCCTCTCAGATCTTGAAGCGTGCTGTTGAGTGCTTCAAGTGCCCTCTTGTGGGCCTTTGTACACTCATCCCACACAATGAGTTTAGACTTTTGAAGCAGCTCAGCAGCAGCAGTTCCTTTGGTAATGGGACACACTGGGTGTTGTTGTCTTGTCAGATCCAGAGGGAGAGCAAAGGTTGAGTGGGCAGTGCGACCCCCTTGGAGAAGAATTGCAGCGATTCCTGATGAGGCAACAGCCAGTGCAACGAATCCCTTAGAGCGAAGGATGGGCACAAAGAGATTTTGTAGCCTACTGGGGGAGTAAGACAGAGCAGCTTCTGTCATCGTTGCATGCCAATGAATGTCATCCTGAATGAGTCCTCTCCTGTGGCAAGCTTTTATAAAGGAGGCACAGAGATGGCCAGTGAGAGTTTTGAGGGCATTAAATGATGTTGGGCCAGCAACCTCATGGAGCAGTAGACGAAGGTGAAAGCACTCTGCGTTATTGGGGAGCCCGTTGATAGACAACATTTTCTGTTTTTCCTGAGGGTGTTAAAATAAACAGATTCCTTAATGCACCAACTCTGGAACATGCCACATAGAACTGGCCATGTGAAAAACAGGGCGTGAGTAAGTTGATGCCAGCAACCTTCAAAGTCTGCCCCTGTGCCTTGTTCATTGACATTGCAAAAGAAATTGTCACAGGAAACTGTTGCCCTCTGAATTGAAATGGTAAGTCAGTTGGTATCATTGGAATTCGAGGAGTGAGAACATCCTCCCCTCTGGTGCAGCCTGAGATGATGGTAGCCTCAATGAGATTTGGCATGAGCTTTTTGACTGCCAGTCTGGTTCTATTGCACAACTTTGGTGGATATATGTTTCTTAGGAGCATGATGGGGGTGCCTTCCCTCAGCACCAGTTTGTGAGGAGGCGTTCCTGAAGGCTGCAATGAGTTGAGGAACTCAGTGGGGTAGTGTACCCCATCAGCACTGTCACAAACAGTATCAACACTTTTATAAATTTTCTCTTGGCCAGGGAGTTTTTGAAGAAGTAGCATGTTGATGTTGACAGCATCATTCTTGGGTGCAAGTATTGACCGTTCACACAGCCACTTGTGATCTTTGAAGTGATTGAGGAGGTCTGGATACACCTTTGAGATCAACTCATCAACTGTTCTGACTTGACTGCCAAAGCCTGGAGGAATTGTGATTTCACCACTGTTGTCAATTGGCAACTTTCCTTCTCCCAATTGTAGCAAAAGTTGCGCAAAGGATTCTGTCATCTCATCACCATACATAAGTGTAACCCATTCACGGTTCTCTAGATATATGTGAGATGTGGTCTCTGTTGTAGACAGTATTCGATAGTCCAGTAAGGAGATCACTACTACAATGGCTTAATTCTAATTATCTTACTTTATAGTTTTAATGTCAGACAGTATAAGAAGATTACGGGTCAATGACCTAAATTAGACATTTGCATACATTAGAATGAATCTAGACATAATAAACATACATTCTCCATTTATATGGATTCAAAGGAGAATCTGTCCCTGTGTCCAAATTCGAGTGCACTCTTTCGTTGGCGCGCTTAAGTTGGAGCTCATGGTATGTATAATGTCTGCAAGACTTATGACTCCGAACCCCTTCGTTGAATTCTCTTCACGATCACTGAATCCCACTTTGAGTTCTGGATGCAGAGCTACTAATACGAAGGGCGGCGGCCGAGTTTGGAAGCCCGGGACGGGATGCGGCAGCCATTTGCCTCCTGAGCCCTCTTTTCAGAGCTCCTGCCCTCTTTTCTTCCAGTCGCTCGCATTTCCCGCTCGAAAAACCCGACTCCACCCCTTCCTCCTGGGGTTTCTGCCTGGAGACTGCGCAGCCTCACTGTCTGCAACAGTTGATACTGGTGCAGAATTATGGAAAGTCTGCTCTTAGTCACATTGTGTCCTTAAAAGTTCTTGCCGTACCTTCACATGGGCAACTTTAACCCAGGGATTTATAACAATGATAATACAGTGTCTAAGTTAAAGATTGATAACCATACTTAGCGTACATAACATTTCCAGTGGGTATTACACTCCCCCCCTACCAAATATAGGCATGTCCCCATGACTAATGAACTTTACACATAAGTGGTTGCATGCTTCCCAACCATGTATAAAGGGAGGTAACATATCGAACCGTAGGGGCTATCATTACACTTGGCACTCCTAGTGTACTGTATGTCAATCTTTCAGGAACCTTCTTAACTCGCTGTGAGCTCCTTATTTCGGATACCCGGTCTTCAGTTCCTTCAACTACGTTGGAGGCGTTGGTTCCTTTGTTATCATGCCTTTCAGTCTCTTTTATCTCCTTCTCGGAAGCATCTGGTTCTTCCCAGACCATGTCCAAGTCTGAGCTAAATGGTTCAGACAATTCATCCAGATTCTGTCTTATGCGTCTTTCTGGGAGGTCGTACCATAGATCCCATTCTTCATCTTCCGACTCATCAGGTTCCTCATGATCCACACACTGTGTCATGGGTTTTCTGTCTTCTGGAACAAAGTTTTCCTGGTTTCTCGTTTTTTTCCTTCTTCTTCTCTGCAGGGTTCTCCTACTAGGTGTCGGCTCATTATCCCCTGGCGGATCCAGACGCACTTGCTGTCCCAATGGCAGGATATGATTCCGGTGCAGTATTTTTATGGGTCCATTCCCACCTGCAGGTTTTAGCCGAAACACAGGTAGTTGTGACATTTGACTTTCAACAATGTAAGGTGTAGAAGCCCAGTGGTCTGCTAACTTATGTTTCCCTTGAAGTCCTAGGTTCCGTATGAGAACTCGGTCACCAGGCATGAGTTGGGAAAAACGGATCTTCTGGTCATACCTCTGCTTATTTCCTTTATTCTGTTTGGCAGAAACAGACTCAGCAAGTTCATAAGCAGCTTGCAATTCCTTTCTCATGTCAGATACATACTTGAGGTAAATTCTCTGTGATGTGCCATCACTGGATACTCCGAAACACAAATCCACCGGCATCCTCGCTTCACGTCCAAACATGAGGTAGTACGGTGAAAAACCAGTAGCGTCATTTCGGGTACAATTATAAGAATGAACAAGATGTCCAATGTGCCGACTCCACTTGTTCTTTCACTTCGAATCCAGCGTTCCAAGCATGTCTAACAAAGTACGGTTAAACCGCCCAGGTTGAGGATCTCCCTGAGGATGGTATGGAGTTGTTCTTGACTTCTCAATCCCGAGCATGGCCAACAACTCATGTATAAGTCTACTTTCAAAGTCTCTACCTTGATCACTGTGTATTCGCTTTGGCAGTCCATAGTGGATGAAGTATTTCTCCCACAACACTTTGGCAATGGTGGATGCTTTCTGATCCTTTGTGGGAAAAGCTTGGGCATAGCGAGTATAATGATCTGTAATGACCAAGACATTTGCGGTATTGCTGGAATCGGGTTCGATGGACAGAAAATCCATACAGACAAGGTCTAGAGGTCCATCACTTTGCATGTGAAACAGAGGAGCAACTCTTTTAGGTAAAGTCTTTCTCTGGACACAGCGTGCACAGGACTTGCAGAACTCCTCAACCGCAGACTTCATACGCGGCCAATAGAATCTGTCCTTGACCAAACCATAGGTCTTGTCTACTCCCAGATGACCTGCGTCATCATGCAAAGACTTCATCACTGTTTCCCTGTACTTTTCAGGCAGGACCAACTGTGAATGACATGGTTTAGTGGGTGGGTGAGTGATTCTACACAACACTCCCTCTTTAATTTCCAAGTGGTCCCATTCTCTTAGGAGCAGACGACAGTCAGGATGTTTTGATTTGTCGATCTGTGTAATATCACCCAGACGGATAGCTGAAAACACCTCATGAATACTGGGATCCTCCTGTTGTGCTTTCGATATTTCAGATGAACACAACATGGGTAAGCTTTGTACATCCAAACTGGAAAGGTTGCAAAATGCTTGGGGAACAGCATGCATTGACGCACCCAAGTGGTCAATCTCTCGGGCATGAAATGAATTCTTTGGTCCAGATACCACGGACATCTGACACATTACTTTCACATCTGCTGAAGCAACATCTTTCCACTCTGGTTTCTGGTAGTGTGGGCGACGAGACAGAGCATCTGCATCAATGTTCTGGTTCCCAGGTCTGTACCTGAGACTAAAGTCGTAAGCAGATAGTGCAGCAAGCCAGCGGTGGCCGGTGGCATCAAGTTTTGCCGAAGTCAACACATAGGTTAATGGATTATTGTCTGTCCTCATTTCAAACTTCGCTCCATACAGATAATCCTGCAGCTTATCCACCACCCCCCACTTCAATGCCAAGAATTCTAGCTTATGAGCTGGGTAGTTACGCTCTGATGGCGTAAGACTGCGACTGATGAACGCTACGGGTCTCAGCCCTGCTCCTTGGTCCTGATACAACACACCACCCAACCCTTCTTGACTGGCATCCACGTGTAGCACATATGGCAGCTGTGGGTTTGCAAAAGCCAACACGGGGGCTTGAGTAAGACTTTGCTTTAAGGTGTGGAAGGCCTCTTCGCATTTCTCATCCCATCTAACACCAAAAGGCTCAGAGGGTTTGAAGTAGTCCTTGTTCTCTTTACCTTTAGCCTTTTTCTTCCTCTCGGCTGGTGGGAGGTAACCAGCAAGCAGCTGATTCAGAGGATGGGCCACTTTGGATTAATCCTGCACAAAGCGCCTGTAATATCCGCAGAACCCAATAAATGACCGCAAGGCAGTCACTGTGTTCGGTTTGGGCCATGTGTTAACAGCTTCGATCTTGGATGGATCTGTGGCTACTCCATCCTGTGATACAATATGCCCCACATAGGACACGGATGTTTGGCAAAACTGACACTTGTCCAATGATAGCTTGAGACCGTCATCCTCCAGGTGACCAAGCACTTTCAGCAACCGAGCTTCGTGTTCTTCAAGGGTTGCCCCAAACACAATGATATCATCCAAGTACACCAATACTTTGAGCAAGTTCATGTCCCCAACTGTTTGTTCCATTATCCTTTGAAAAGTTGCTGGAGCGCCTGAAACTCCCTGTGGCATCCTTTCAAATTGGTAGAACTCAACTGGACATATAAAGGCTGTCTTTTCTTTGTCCAATTCACTCATCGGTATTTGGTAGTATCCACTTCTGAGATCCAACACACTGAACCACTTGCTTCCATTAAGACAAGCCAGTGCATCCTCAATTCTTGGAACGGTGTATTGGTCGGGAATAGTACGTCTGTTAAGCGTCCTAAAGTCCACACACATCTGAATCTTTCCGTTCTTTTTCCTCACCACCACTATAGGAGATGCATAAGGACTCCTGGACTCGGTAATGATCTCAGCTTCTTTTAACTGCGACAGGTGCTGTCTCACTGCTTCGATGTCAGCTGGTGCCAGCCATCGAGAACTCTCCCGAAAGGGTTTATCCTCGGTAATTCTGATAGAATGGCGAGTACTCTTACTACAACCAACATCAAACTCATGAGTAGAGAAAACTCCTCTCCGCTCCATCATCTTCCTGACTAATCGGTCCTTCCATTCTTTAGGAATGAATGAATCTCCAAAGTTGAAGGAGGAGGGTGTCAGATCTCCGGTTGAGTTAACTTTGGACTCTTCCTTCACATGTGACGACAGTACATTTACAGGAAACAGATGCGCAATCGGCATTCCTTTCCTCAATGTGATTCCTTTGCCTGACATATTCCTCACGGTCACTGTAACTCTCCTTGACATCACAGCTGTCGGGGTCTGCAACTCTGGTCTCACCAGAAGCTCATTTGGAAACCGTGACTCTTCTGCAGGATCATCAGGTGACTCTATCAGAATGGCTTCAGTACCTGGCGTTCCAGGGAATTTTGGTATCCCAGGGATTCTAGCCACTCCTCCAGGGCGCAGGGTGATAGGTTTGGCTCGAACGTACCACACAGTTCCTCTTTTGCTATCATCTACGTCGGAAGAAAGTTCAGGCAGTTTCTCAAAAGCCTTTTTGAAAACAGGGTGAATGTGTCTGGTGCTCAAGAAGTTTTCACCTCCCTGCTCTTTGCAGCTTGTCAGGAGTCGTCTCACTATGGGTGTATTACTGCCAACCAGTATGGAAACCTCACCTTTCACCATGGGGTCAGGGCAAACCAACACAAGTGCATCAATGGTCTCAGTGGTCCCTACATCAGCTTCCAAGAACTCCAACCTCAGCGACAAATAGCCATCATATGGGTAATCAGCAGGACTAAGGCCCCAGATCTGCAGAAGACTGATTGGGGTTAACGGCAAATGCGTCAGGTATCGGTCATAGAAGGATCTGTACAGTATGGTAACCTGAGAACCCGTGTCGAGGATAGCTTTAGTATAAATGCCTTCAATCTGTATTGATACAGCAGAACTCGGCCCTACTAAACCTTCAGGTATGATGTCTTTCATATCCCCTCGTCTATTATTGCACTTAGCGGAACGTGTCTTAACTACAGGGACAGCAGGCCGTTCCGTTACTGTGCCCCTTTGTAGTTTCCCGACTTCTTGGTAAGTTTTATGAGACGGTCATTTACTTTTTTTAGATTTTCCTCACCTCTACATTCTCGCTTGAAATGTCCATCCTTTCCACAGTTATAACAAAAGACTCCAGGTCTATCTCCTTCATGGGGATATCCTTTAGAGGAATCATTCATTTTGCTGTTAGACTTCGCAGGGTGTTCAACCTTTTGCACCCGTGCGTCATCCCTTTCTGTGTTGGGCTTAGACCGAAAATATGCCATCTCGGCTCTCATGACATTTATTTCCTTCTTCAGCTGTTCCATCTCAGGGTTGACATCACCCTTACGAGTAGGAACTGTAACAGGAGTCACAAGCTTGGACATCACAGCACTCTTTGCTACATTCCGGGCCTGAAGCATATCCTCCTCCTCTCTGACTTCCCTTAGCAGCTCAGTGAAGGTAGGTGGATCTCGCAACTTATGGGTCATGCGTATGCGAAGAGCAGTCACGTCTTCGAGCAATGCACCTCGCACAACCTGTTCAATGTGGAACCGATTCATTTCAGGCAACTCAATCCCTCTTTTCCGTAACATACAATGCAGCAGTTTGTCTATTCTCAGCAGATAACTGGACAGCTTCTCTCCCTCACACTGGAATGTGCTTCTGAATCTGACCATCAAATCTGAAATGGTTTCAGTAGTTCCAAAGGCAGTTTCTAGCGCCTGCATGTAGTCAAAGGAAGTAGCAGAGGTGTTCTGCGCCTTTAAGAATCTTACTATGTCAGCAGCAGGACCCTTAAGGCTTTCTACTATTCTCTGCCTCTTCCCATTGTCACTGCACTGCCATTCCTCTAGCAGAGGCAGGGTCTGCTCAGCCCAGGCGTCGTACTCCTCTTCCCCACTGGGAGTTGGTCTCACTCCTGAGAACATACAGAGCTTACAGTATCCCTGAGCCTCGAAGGGCAGGTTGGTGCATTTATTCACCAGAGAACTAATGGCACTGACCAACTGAGTGTTCATATCCAGGGCCGAAGGACCTATCAGACCTTTGACATCAGCAACAGTCTTTCCTTCTTGTCTCAAGAATGACAACAACTTGGTCTGAAACCCTTCTTCTTCCTTAGTAGTAATAGGGACAAACTGAACTGGCCAGGGACCAGCCTCTTCAGAAAGCCCAACTGCCTCAGGTAAACCATGACCTCTCAGGTTCTCTGATGTCTGGATCAACACAAACTGCTTCTTGGTAGCTATATCCAAGCAGCGCTCAACTATCCTAACCTTTCCAAAGGCTTTGACACAATTCAGAGCCCTTAGCAAGACATCATCAGGGTCATCGTTAGCAACACCATTCAGCACAATGGCATGGGTAGTAGCTATCTGCTTCCGTTTGCACCAAGCTTCAACCTCAATAACATCCATCTTTTATGCTCAAACAGCCCAGTAGAAACCACAAACCACTCTCTTAGCAATGAGCATTCAATACTGTTAGTTTACTGACATAAATAGACCACGATCCCGGACGAGCCCCCAAAATGTAACCCCTTCACGGTTCTCTAGATATATGTGAGATGTGGTCTCTGTTAAAGACAGTATTCTGTAGTCCAGTAAGGAGATCACTACTACAATGGCTTAATTCTAATGATCTTACTTTATAGTTTTAACGTCAGACAGTATAAGAAGATTATGGGTCAATGACCTAAATTAGACATTTGCATACATTAGAATGAATCTAGACATAATAAACATACATTCTCCATTTATATGGATTCAAAGGAGAATCTGTCCCTGTGTCCAAATTCGAGTGCACTCTTTCGTTGGCGCGCTTAAGTTGGAGCTCATGGTATGTATAATGTCTGCAAGACTTACGACTCCGAACCCCTTCGTTGAATTCTCTTCACGATCACTGAATCCCACTTTGAGTTCTGGATGCAGAGCTACTAATACGAAGGGCGGCGGCCGAGTTTGGAAGCCCGGGACGGGATGCGGCAGCCATTTGCCTCCTGAGCCCTCTTTTCAGAGCTCCTGCCCTCTTTTCTTCCAGTCGCTCGCATTTCCCGCTCGAAAAACCCGACTCCACCCCTTCCTCCTGGGGTTTCTGCCTGGAGACTGCGCAGCCTCACTGTCTGCAACAGTTGATACTGGTGCAGAATTATGGAAAGTCTGCTCTTAGTCACATTGTGTCCTTAAAAGTTCTTGCCGTACCTTCACATGGGCAACTTTAACCCAGGGATTTATAACAATGATAATACAGTGTCTAAGTTAAAGATTGATAACCATACATAGCGTACATAACATTTCCAGTGGGTATTACATAAGAACACGCATGTTTGTGGTCAAATGGACTGTTTGCACATCTGGCCACAGATGGGATGCCTTGAGACATGCATTGAGTTCATCTGCTGGAGTTCTTCTGGGGACAACTGGCAGGATTTGGCGGAAATCACCTGTCAGCAATAGGGTGACGCCACCCATCAGCCTATTGTTGCCTCTCAGATCTTGAAGAGTTCTGTTGAGTGCTTCAAGTGCCCTTTTGTGGGCCATTGTACACTCATCACACACAATGGCCTAGAAATTCGGTTGTGTGCGCCAGCGGTTAGCGCCTAAAGAGACCGAGAATTGGGGCATTACCCAATGTTGGGGCGGGCGCAATGAAGATAGCGACAACTCCCATATTGACTTTACATTTAACGCCTGCGCTAAGTGTTTGCACGTGCCCGCGAGCGCAAGCAGATCATGACGTCATTTCAGTGTGCAACGCCTTTTAGGGGCGCCTGAGCGGATATTGGATGGCACCCGGAGCCTTTACGCCTAGCGCTATTAGTGACAGTTCGAAGGAGCGTTAGCAGGCCCGTCTCGGAGTCGGGGGCGCTATTTAAAGGGGACAGCTCTAGTATAGAAGCTTCAGCCACTTGGCCTGTTCATTGCGATCGTTGGTGGAGAGAGTTGGTGAGCTACTGTGGAGCAGAGTTTTTGGAATTTAGCATTAGAGTACTTGGGACCTTCAAACCTGTCCAGAACAGTTGGAGCACTAGACCTAAGCAACCTTAGATTTGGTCCTGTGTAATGAGACAGGATTAATTAAAAATGTCCTAGTAAAGGATCCCCTTGGAATGAGTGACCATAACATGGTTGAATTCCATATTCAAGTAGAGGGTGAGAAGGTTAGATCTCAAACAAGTGTGCTGAGCTTGAATAAAGGAGACTATGAAGGTATGGGAGCGGAATTGATTAGAGTGGACTGGGAAAATAGATTAAAGGGTAAGACGGTACATGATCAGTGGTGTACATTTAAGGAGTTATTTTACAACTTCCAAAAAATATATATTCCACTGAGGAAGAAAGGGTGTAAAAGAAAAGATAGCCATCTGTGGCTAAGTAAAGTAATTAAGGATAGTATCCGACTAAAAACAAGGGCATATAAGGTAGCCAAATCTAGTGGGAAGATAGAAGATTGGGAAGTCTTTAAAAGACAGCAAAAAATAACTAAAAGATTGATTAAGAAAGGGAAGATAGATTATGAAAGTAAATTAGCAAAAAATATAAAAACGGATAGCAAAAGTTTCTATAGTTATATAAAAAGAAAAAGGGTGGCTAAAGTAAATGTTGGTCCCTTAGAGGATGAGACTGGGAAATTAATGGTGGGAAACATGGAGATGGCAATAACGCTGAACAAATATTTTGTATCAGTCTTTACGGTAGAAGACACTAAGAATATCCCAACACTGGACAAACAGGGGGCACTAGGGGGAGAGGAACTAAATATGATTAAAATCACTAAGGAAGTGGTACTTGGTAAAATAATGGGACTTAAGCCGGATAAATCCCCTGAACCTGATGGCTTACATCCTAGGGTCTTGAGGGAAGAGGCGGTAGGGATTGTGGATGCATTGGTAATAATTTTCCAAAACTCCCTGGACTCAGCAAAGGTCCCGGCAGATTGGAAAACTGCTAATGTAACACTCTTATTTAAAAAGGGTAGTAGGCAGAAGGCTGGAAACTATAGACCTGTTAGCCTAACATCTGTGGTTGGTAAAATGTTAGAGTCCATTATTAAGGAGACAGTAACGGGACATTTGGATAAACATAATTTAATAGGACAAACTCAGCATGGTTTCATGAAGGGGAAGTCATGTTTGACAAATTTGCTTGAGTTATTTGAGGAAGTAACATACAGGGTGGATAAAGGAGAACCAGTGGACGTAGTGTATTTAGACTTCCAAAAGGCATTTGACAAGGTGCCACACAAAAGATTATTGCTCAAGATAAAAAATCACAGGATTGGGGGTAATATTCTGGTGTGGGTGGAGAATTGGCTCTCTAACAGAAAGCAGAGAGTTGGGATAAATGGTTCATTCTCAGACTGGCAATCAGTAACTAGTGGTGTTCCACAGGGGTCAGTGCTGGGTCCCCAACTCTTTACAATCTATATTAACGATTTGGAGGAGGGGGCCGAGTGTAACATATCAAAGTTTGCAGATGATACAAAGATGGGAGGGAAAGTAGTGAGTGAGGAGGACATAAAAAACCTGCAAAGTGACATAGACAGGCTAAGTAAGTGGGCAGAGATTTGGCAGATGGAATACAATACTGGAAAGTGTGAGGTTATGCACTTTGGCAGGAAAAATCATAGAGCAAGTTATTATCTTAATGGCAAGAAACTGGAAAGTACTGTAGTACAAAGGGATCGGGGGGTCCTGGTGCACAAAACTCAAAAAGTTAGTATGCAGGTGCAGCAAGTGATCAAGAAGGCCAATGGAATGTTGGCTTTTATTGCTAGGGGGATAGAATATAAAAACAGGGAGGTATTGCTGCAGTTATACAAGGTATTGGTGAGACCGCACCTGGAATACTTCATACAGTTTTGGTGTCCATACTTAAGAAAAGACATACTTGCTCTCGAGTCAGTACAAAGAAGGTTCACTCGGTTAATCCCGGGGATGAGGGGGTGGTCATATGAGGAGAGGTTGAGTAGATTGGGACTCTACTCATTGGAGTTTAGAAGAATGAGAGGCGATCTTATTGAAACATATAAGATTGTGAAGGGGCTTGATCGGGTGGATGCGGTGAGGATGTTCCCAATGATGGGTGAAACTAGAACTAGGGGGCATAATCTTAAAATAAGGGGCTGCTCTTTCAAAACTGAGATGAGGAGAAACTTCTTCACTCAGAGGGTGGTAGGTTTGTGGAATTTGCTGCCCCAGAAAGCTGTGGAAGCTACATCATTAAATAAATTTAAAACAGAAATAGATAGTTTCCTAGAAGTAAAGGGAATTAAGGGTTATGGGGAGCGGGCAGGAAATTGGACATGAATCTAGGTTCGGAATGGTCATGGCCCTGTGGGTAGTGGAGCGGGCCCAGGGGCCGTGTAGCCTAGTTCTGCTCCTACTTCTTGTGTTCTAATTGTGTGTTAGATTTCAGGAGATGGTTTTATTCCTGTTCCTGGCTGGGGTGGAGATCGCCTTTACAGAAGGTAAGTACTGTAGAAAATATAGGGACAGAGTGATCTCCTGGAAGAGTTTCGATCGCCTAGATGGGTCGGAGAGGAATTTCCCAGATTTTTTCTCCCAAATTGGCCATTGGGTTTTTTATCTGGTTTTTCGCCTCTCCCGGGAGATCACATGGGTTCGGGTGGGATGGAGAGTGATAGAAGATTTGAGGTTAGGATCAGATCAGCCATGATCTTATTGAATGGTGGAGCAGGCTCGAGGGGCCGATTGGCCTACTCCTGCTCCTATTTCTTATGTTCTTATGTTATTATAACAGCCTTTTGACCAACTGGCATCGGAATGGGAGATGCTTTGGAGGGCGACGGCCTGAAGGCCGAACATTATGAAGGGGCAGAGAGACGGCGGGAGAGAGGGCCGGGATTGGCCAGAAGGAGGAGGGGCAATGGAGGTCGGCCAATCCGAGGGTATGCTGCGAGGGTCTTTAGGCAGCAGGTGTCATACCTTGACATGTCGGAGGAGCAGTGTGTGCGAAGGCTCCGAGTCGGGAGGGACGTTGTTACTGAGCTGTGTCACCTGCTTGCTGAGGATCTGCAGCCGCGTCTATGGTGCAGGACCTCTCTGTCGGTGGCCGTTAAACTGACTGTTGCCCTCAATTTTTATGGCAACGGATCCTTTCAGTCAGCCATTGGGGACATTGCGAATATCTCTCAGGTTGCAGTCCACTGTTGCATCCGGCAAGTTACAGCTGCCCTTTATAGGTGAAGGCGTCAATTCATCACCTTCCCTCTGACCCTGGAGAAGCAGGCGGAGCGTGCGCAGGGCTTCGCTGCTATTGCGGACTTCCCCATTGTGCAGGGGGCGATTGACTGTACACACATGGCTTTGAGGGCGCCATTCCAGAATCCTGAGGACTTCCGCAGCCGCAAGGGGTTCCACTCCCTCAACGTGCAGCTGGTCTGTGACCACCGCCAAATCATCATGGCAGTCAACGCCCAATTCCCAGGGAGCAGCCACGATGCCTTTATCCTGCGGTAGACCTCAGTTTGTGACCTTTTTGAGGGGCCGGCTCGACCACGAGGCTGGCTTATTGGGGACAAGGGCTATCCTCTCTGCCCATGGCTGATGACACCACTCTGTGTGTCCGCACCCCAGCAGAAGAGCTGTTCAACAGCAGCCATCAGGCGACCAGGAACATTGTAGAGCACACTATTGGTGTGCTCAAAAAGCGTTTCCGATGTCTTGACCATTCGGGGGGAGCCCTGCAGCACTTGCCGGAGCAAGTGGGTCACATCATCATCGTCTGCTGCATGCTCCACAACTTGGCGATTCGACGCACCCAGCCAATTCCAGCTGTCCCTCAACGACCAGCAGAGCAGGCGGTCAAGGAGGAGGAGGAGGAGGAGGAAGAGCAGGCGGAGGAGGAGGAGGAGGAGGAGCATGCGGACGAGGAGGAGGAGGAGGAGGAGGAGGAAGATGGAAGGGCTCCTGAAAGTGGAAGGGCCATCCGTCAGAGGCTCATGAGGACTCGTTTTGAGGCCCCTCTGGCGGAATGATGAGTGTCTTTACTCCTGCGCACTTTGGATGTTTGAAAGCCTCTGAAGGCCAGCATCACTGTAATTAGTCACGTGCACCATAGCACATTAAAACTTCTCTTTATTGTCACAAAAGTCTTTCATTACAGCAAAACAACGTCATGTCAACAGAAACCATAACTAACAAAATAACAGTTAACTCTTCGGCAAAGCCGCAAAACTAAACAAACCATTTCCAACAATTACAACAGGTGAGGGTGTCCTTGAATTTGGCCAAGGAAACGTCTCAGCAGCTCCCTCTACTGCTGGCCCCTTGATGGAGAACGACTTCTCTTTCGCGGTCGGCCCCTTCCCTCCCTGCTGCTCCGACGTAATTGAACCCCAGTGGCGGGGTGAAGGCTGGGGGACGCCTGCTGACTGTGTGGAAGCGCAGAAGCCCCTGAGGGATGGCCTGGCTGACCTCTGGGCTTGGAGGGTGCGGACGCAGGATGCTTGATCTGAGCATGGCTGGAAGCAGTGTGCCCTGCAGGTGGTGGCAGCTGCACTACAGACGTACCAGCGCTGGCATGTGCAATGGTCACCTGCCGAGAGAGGACACCTGCACCATGGTCGGACGACACACTGGCTCTCTGAGGGGACCAGCTCAGCTCATCTGCCACAATCGCATGCTCCACTGATTCCTGGCCTTGTATGGGACTGGAAGGGCCCGGGGTGATCCTAGCTGATGTAGATAGGGTGGCTGCAGTGAGAGTTCGCGTTGCCTCAATCTGGGTGTGGACGAGGCCGGCAAGTGACTGCGTGGCAGCAGTGAGGAACTGTGAGCCAGGTGCCAGTGCTTCGGAGAAGCCCTGGACAGTTCTTTCCATTGCTTCGGACAAAGCCGGTGTCAACCGCTCCACTGCCTCAGACAAGCCCTGGACAGACCTTTCCAGGGATTGTCCGAAGCCCTGAACAGTCCTTTCCATAGCGGCCTCGAAGCCCTGGACAGTCCTTTCCATTGTTGGCCCGAAGCCCTGGACAGTCCTCTCCATTGTTGCCCCAAAGCCCTGGAGAGTCCTGTCCATTGTTGCCCCGAAGCCCTGGAGAGTCCTGTCCATTTTTGCCCCGAAGCCCTGGAGAGTCCTCTCCATTGTTGCCCCGAAGTCCAACACACTCTTTGCCAGTGTATCTATTGACTGAGGCATCCTCCCCACTGCAGCCATCAGCTCAGTGTGCCTGAGCCGGGCCTGGGTGCTCATTTCAGCCAGGCGATGCACCTCCTCTGCACTCTGTGCAGCAGTCATCACTACCTGCCTTGCCCTCCGGGGAGATGGTGGCCGAACTTGCCTACCCCCCTTGCGTTGCTGCATGCCACTTGTTCCGGCAACTGGCTGATCCTCAGAGCACTCCCCCCTCCCCTCCAGGGAACTACTATCCCCAGTCTGTAGATGTGTATGCTCCCCTGAGATTGGAACGGATGGTCCGGCTTCCTCCTGATCCTCGCCTCCGGAGGCACTGGCACTGGCAGCTTCAGGGCGTTGAGCCCGAGTTGGTGATGCATCATCTGAAAGCAGGGAGGTGGAAGAGTGGCTTTAGCAAAAGGACAGGTTGGCGGAAAGGCATGCCAGATTGCGGCAAGGCTCTGACATGGCTGCACACTGAGGAAGCATGCTGGCGGGGGGACCAAGTGGAAGGAAACAGCTGAAAAAGGAGAGAGCCTTACCCTCGCTGTCGGAAATGGGGTCGGCAGCTGCAGTGGTAACAGGACCAGACAGACGTCCTCCAAGAATCTGGTGCACTCTCTCCTCGAGATCCGTCAGAGTGACGACTTGTGGAGGCCCGCCACCGGTTCGAGTCTGGTCCTTTCGCCTCGCCACCAGCTTGGACTGCAGGGGAAAGAAGGGGAAGTTCTGTAACATGAAGCCTTGAGAGATCATCTCATGCCCCCCATGGTGCAAGAGCTCTTACATGAGGCCTTGAGAGATCATCGCATGCCCCCCATGGTGCAAGGGCCCTTACATGTGGCCATGAGTGAAATGTCCATGTGTGTGCCCAGAAAGGGCCATGGGTGCTTGCTGACAGATGGTCATTGGGGCATCATGGCAACAGGGTGCTCGAAGTCAGGTGCAGATGGAGGGAATCAGAAGTTTGCATAACCAACACTTACCCTAATGACCCGAGTGAGGTCGTTGAATTTCTTCCTGCACTGAACAGGGGTCCTGGTCACCATGCTGCTGGAGTTGACCCTCAGAGAAACCTCCCTCCAAGATCGCCGGTAAGCCTTTTGATTCGGCCTCTTGCCATTGTCAGGATACAGAACATTTCGACGGCGCTCAACTGCAGACACCAACTGGTCAAGAGCCTCAGTGCTGAAGCGCTCTGCTCTCTGTCTCACCTTCTCCATCCTGACCAAGTTTCTTGCACTAGAGAAGGGCGAGCGCCGATTCTGAGGCCTACAGGGCGTTGAGTGTGGCAGCTCAGGCTGACTGACCCACCCCTTTAAGAGCCGGCTGGCGCCTAGAGGTCTCGTGGTTTCCGGTAATTGAGATCACCTGCGCTGCGCCCGTCCACGCCGATATTGGGTAGCGCCTGAACTTTTGCGCCTTAGGAGCCCCGTGCAACGTCTGATTTCGCGCCTCAATCCCCTTTGGGGGCGATGCAACCCAATATCTCGCCAGGCAGCGATAAGTTTCGTCTGGCTATAAACTTTGCGCAGCACCAGTTCTAACGCCTCAAGCGGGGCTATACCCAATTTCTAGGCCAATGAGTCTACACTTTTGAAGCAACTCAGCAGCACCAGTTCCTTTGCTAATGTTACACACTGGGTGTTCTTGTGTTGTCAGATCCAGAGGGAGAGCAAAGGTTGAGTGGGCAGTGCGGCCTCCTTGGAGAAGAGTTGCAGCGATTCCTGATGAGGCAACAGCCAGTGCAATGCATCCCTTAGAGCAAACCATGGCCAGTAAAAGATTGATCAGGAATGTATTTCCTGTTCCACCAGGTGCATCGAGGAAGATAATGCCACCTGCATTGTTTTCCACCATATCCACAACCAACCTGTATGTCTCTTTCTGGTCTGGAACCAATTTAGGTTCAGTGACGGTGACAAAGGAGGTCAGTTCCTCAACATTGTAGGTGGTTTCCCTGAGGACCTCTCTGCTGAGACCTGGAGAATCATTCCTATTGGGAGATGGAAGGTTCAACTTAGTCAGAGACTTGCCAGCCAATGCCAAAGTCTTGTCCTCCAAAAGGATCAATACCTGATTGTACATTGCATCAGTGACGTTCAGCTCCATGGTGGGGTTGGCTGTCTTGAGTTGGTGTAAGATGTCTTCTGTGAGGCTGTCTTTGTGATCTTCCCACAACTGCATCAGGTTGGAAGGGCTGCAGAGGGTAATTATAATGGCAAAGAGATTTCGTAGCCTACTGGGGGAGTAAGACAGAGCAGCTTCTGTCATCGTTGCTGTAGTGTCCGAGTATCAATAATACACGGACTGCAGGAGAACAATAATAACAGGTATTTACTGAACAGAGGGTAAACTTAAGACTGAAGTACAGAACCCTGCTATGGCTTTATATACAGGTGTGGTCACTGCCGGTACTGCAGTATAAAATCAGTTCTCTCTTAAAGGTACATACACAACAATTCCTCCCCTTTTAGATAAACAGTACATAACATTCATTTAACAACTAAATAATAACTAATTACAATTTTCTCTGTACTATATACATCAACTGAAATAATCATTTGTAAGTTCAGTCTTTGAGGAGGCTTCCTGATCCTGACTGGATAGTGCCTTTCTCGAGTATCCTGTTCTTGCGGCGGAGTCGATTCTGGCTCATTGTCATTGGTTGGTTCGTCAGCTTCCAATACCATTGATTCTGAGGTAGACGCAATCTGTACTTCGGGTTCATTACCAGGTGCACATGCTCGCGGTATGGGTTTGGCTTGTTCCTGTGACTCTAGAATCTGGTCAGCATGGCATCTCACGATGCTCTCTCCAACGTCCACTGTGTACATTAGTGGTCCCTGCTGTGTGCATATCGTTCCTGGCTGCCATTTTTCTGTTCGGTAATCGCGGGCCAAGACTGGTTGCCCTATCTTGAAGCTCCTGGTTGGCTTCTCATTGATATGCTGGAATTGCTTATCCTCAACATCTCGTCTTATGTTTGGTTTGAGCAAATCCAGGCGACATCTTAGCCTTCGGTTCAAGAACATTATGGCTGGAGCTTGGTTGGTGACTGCATGTGTCGCATTCCGGTAAGCAAACAAGAAATTATCCACCTTGTGTTGTAGTGGTATGTCGTCGTTATACATCGCCTTTATTGCCTTTTTAAAGGTCTGAACAAACCTCTCAGCCAATCCATTTGTGGCTGGATGATATGGGGCAGATGTGTAATGTTTCACCCCATTATTCCTCAAAAACCTCCGGAAATCCTCGGACACAAACTGTGGCCCATTGTCGGAGCAAATCTGTTCTGGCAAGCCATTCCTGGCGAAGATGGTCCATAGGACTGCAATAGTTTTCTCCGTGGTGGTGGAGGACATTTTGATGACCTCTGGCCATTTTGAATGGGCATCCACGGCGATTAGAAACATTGAGTCCATAAATGGACCAGCAAAATCAATGTGTACCTGTTGCCATGGAGATGAGGGCCACTCCCATGGGTGTAGTGGGGTCTGTGGTGGAGCGTTTTGGACCTTCTGGCATCCCGTGCATCTCTTGGTCATATCCTCGATTTCTTTATCGATTCCCGGCCACCACACAAACGCCCTGGCTAGGCTCTTCATTTTTACCCCTCCCAGATGACCCTCATGAAGCTCATTGAGCACTCTACCTCTCAACTTGGGTGGAATTACCACTCGGGATCCACACATCAAGGTCCCCCGGCACACTGACAGCTGTTCTCTCCTTGGCGAGAATGCTGGCAACAGTGACTCGCCATGTGCTGGCCATCCCTTCACCGTCAAATCATAGACCCGAGAGAGTGTCGGGTCATTTCGGGTTTCCTTCTCTATACTTGAGTTTGTAACAGGTAGACATTCGACTATGGTCGCATGGAATATCTCAACAGGGTCCACTGCAGGTGCTTCCTCTACCGTAGGCAACGGTAGGCGCGACAGCCCATCAGCGTTTCCGTGCTGTTTCGTACCCTTGTACTCTATGTCGTACTGATGTGCCCCTAGAAAAAGTGACCATCTTTGCAGCCGATGAGCCGTCATCACCGGAACGCCCTTCTTTGGGTTAAAAATGGAGACCAGGGGCTGATGATCAGTCAGTAGGGTGAATTTCTGCCCGTGCAGATAGTGATTGAACTTCTTCACCCCCCACACCAGGCTGAGGGCCTCCCTGTCAATCTGGGCGTAGTTATGTTCGGCTGAGGTTAACGAGCGTGACGCAAAGGCTATTGGCCTCTCTGAACCGTCAAGGAATTTGTGTGACAGCACCGCTCCGATGCCGTAGGGAGACGCATCACATGCCAACCGAATCGGTAGTGTTGGATTGTAGTGGGCCAATACTTCTTTTGAAGTGATTCGGCATTTACAGTTCTGAAAGGCACGCTTACACTCATCATTCCATTTCCATGTTACTCCAGTTTGCAGCAGGGCGTTCAGTGGGTGCAGAATTGTAGATAAATTCAGCAAGAACTTATGGTAGTAGTTCACCAACCCGAGAAACGACCTCAGTTGCGACACATTTTCCGGTGCTGGAGCCTTGACTACAGCCTCAATCTTGTCTGGCGACTTATGCAACCCTTCCTCATCAATCATGTGGCCACAATACGAGATTTGTCTCCTGAAGAACTCACATTTGGGGCGGTTGGCTCGTAGCCCATATTCTTGTAATCTAGTGAGCACCTGCTCCAGGTTGGCAAGGTGTTCACTGTCATTTTCGCCCGTAACCAGGATGTCGTCCAAATAACACTGGGTCCCCGGGATCCCTTGCAGGACTTGTTCCATCGCCCTCTGCCAAATAGCCGGAGCTGATGCTACCCCGAATACCAGTTGGTTGTACTGGTAAAGACCTTTGTGAGTGTTTATCGTGAGGTATTTCCTAGATGCTTCTTCCACCTCCATTTGTAGATACGCTTGGGCCAGATCAATCTTCGTAAAGCGTTTCCCTCCAGATAGTGAGGCGAAAATATCTTCTATCCGTGGAAGTGGATATTGTACTGTGTGCAGGACTGGGTTCACAGTTACCTTGAAGTCCCCACGGATGCGAACCTTCTTTGGCTCCCCAGGCGTGCTGCTCAATGATTTCTTCATTACAGGAACGATGGGTGTTGCCCACTCGCTCCAGTCCACCTTGGACAGCACACCCGAACGCTCCAGACTCTCCAGCTCTGCTTCAACGGCTGGGCAGATCGCGTACGGTACCGGTCTGGCCTTAAAAAATTTTGGGTTTGCGTTATCTTCGATTTTTATCGTTGCCGTTACTCCTTTTAGAGTCCCAAGTCCTTGTTGGAACACCTCTTTCGTGTCAGTTAGAATTTTTGACAGTCGACCAGGTGTGACGTCATCATCCTTTTTGTCAGTCACAGTTAGCACCTGAATGGAATGCCAATCCAATTGTATTTTTCGGATCCATTCATGTCCCAATAATGGTGGTCCTCCATCTTGTAGTATATATAGATACAGTTTCTGTGTTTCCTTGCCGTTGTATTTAACTGGCACCCTTATTTTTCCTCTGGGGTAGACTTTTTGCCCCGTGTTTGTCTTCAATACAATGGACGTGTCCTTCAAGGGTATGTGTGAGAATAGCCACTCATAGTCTCGTCGATTCATGACAGTTAGGGCTGATCCTGTGTCCAATTCCATCTTTAATTGGGACCCTGCTATCACGAGGGTGACCCAAATGGTTCGGTGATCCTCCTTTGCGATCACGTTGTGTAACTTTAGACAACTTAGTCTCCTGCTCCCGGAGTCATTATCACTCTCCTGATCTTCCGAATTACTGTCTGTCATTTTTTTTACTTTCTTGTACTTTTCCTTAGTAGTTCTTGTAGTGTTGGTTTTCTTTCCCGACCTGCAGACTCTTGCTATGTGTCCCATTTTCCCACATTGCCTGCATACTTTGTCCTTAAACCAGCAGTCCTTCTGATCATGTATCTATAGATATATTTCTACGGGCAAAAGGGGTTAAGGGTTACGGAGAGAAGGCGGGGACGGGATACTGAATTAAAGGATCAGCCATGATCTCATCGAATGGCGGAGCAGGCACGAAGGGCCGAATGGCCTACTCCTGCTCCTATCTTCTATGTATCTATGTATCATGGGTTGTTCTGCCGCAGCGATAGCATTTTTCTGCTCCATACACCATTTCGTTAGCGCTGTATTCTTGTGGTTTCTGTTGTATTTCCACAGCTCCCCGTGCTGCTGCTTCGTAGGATACTGCCACGCTGAAAGCCTGTTCTAGCATCAGGTCCTTTTCCGCAAGTAGTCGTTTTTGGGTTCCTTCACTCTGGAGCCCGCAGACAAACTTATCCCTTAAGGTGTCTGCGAGTCCTGCTCCGAACTGGCAGTGCTTCGATAACTTGCGTAGTTCCGTAAGATAGTCAGCATTGCTCTCATCTTTGTGCTGGTTTCTTTTATGGAACTTGAATCTTTCTGCTATCAGCAGCGGTGTAGGGTTTAGGTGTTCCTGTAAGATACTAACAATCTCTTCAAAACTTTTCTCCATTGGTTTAGCTGGGGTAATTAAATTCCGCAATAGGCCGTACGTTCTCGCACCCATCAAATTTAATAATACCGACGCCTTCTTTCCATCGGCCACCTCATTTGCCTTGCAGTACACTTCAATTCTTTCCACATACGTGGTCCAGTCTTCTACCTTGTTGTCGAAAGCAGTGATACTGCCACTCTTCGGCATCTTGGGTGGTTTAAAATGGCGCCTCCCGCGCTTTTTCTTCTTCCCCAATGGAATAAAATGGCGCCTCCCGCGCTTTTCCTTCTTCCCCTTGCTGCCACGCTGCTCCTAGCATTTTACAGGGTAATGGCGGTGACCCGCGGCTTCGGCGGGTCTCACTTTTCCTTCCCCTCGTTTTATTTTCTCTACGCTGCCCGGTTCTTGAGCACCGACCGCGCCCTGTGCGCTCCACCCTCTCTCTCTCTCTTTTCCTCCCGACGATGCTGCACGGCCCCTTTGCAGAGCCGCTCGATCTAGCTCGAGCCCGCCGCAGCCGGGAAGGGTCAGCGCACTACCTGCTACCAGCATGATTTGCTGGAACACCTTGACTGGGGAGCCAAGCCCAGCTCTCCACAGCCTCCCCTGCAATTCTCCGAACTCCGATGGATCCTTGGGCGGTTGCCCGCGGTCGACGCCCGTTGCTCTGACTTTGACCTCCAAGAAGCTTCTTCTCAGGGAAAGATCCCCGTGAGGTGATGCAGTACTGCAGGTGAGTTCGAACCTGCTCGTCGCCAGTGTAGTGTCCGAGTATCAATAATACACGGACTGCAGGAGAACAATAATAACAGGTATTTACTGAACAGAGGGTAAACTTAAGACTGAAGTACAGAAGCCTGCTATGGCTTTATATACAGATGTGTTCACTGCCAGTACTGCAGTATAAAATCAGTTCTCTCTTAAAGGTACATACACAACAGTTGCATGCCAATGAATGTCATCCTCAATGAGTCCTCTCCTGCGGCAAGCTTCTTTTAAGGAGTCACAGAGATGGCCAGTGACAGTCTTGAGGTCATTAAATGATGTTGGGCCAGCAACGTCATGGAGGAGTAGACGAAGGTGAAAGCACTCGGTGTTGTTTGGATGGACCGTGTAGACTCTGCCAAGTGCATCTGAGGAGTACACCCCTGTATGACCAGGAACTTCCTTCTGACCTGCTCCAGGGCGCCGAGCCCGCCATGTCTTGTTTGGCTGCCAGGTATAGTACTTGGGCGCCTGATGATACAAAAGTGTCTTGGCAAAGTCATTCGTTTGGCACACCTCAAAGAATGCTGTAAGTTTTGTCTTTGGAGGTTCCTCGGCACGTTGGCTGGCATTTCCTGGTCAGAATAAAACCCTTTGTCCATTTTGCAAGTGAACATCCAATTTAGTGACAGTGGGGTAACGCTTGTGGATGTCAAATCCAAAAGTTCGCCAGGCTGCCTGATTGCTGCAGATGTAACGGCCCATCAGATGTGTGGTGATCTCATCATTTTGATTCTGCTGTCCAGCCGGTTGAAGATCAAAGACAGCTTGGTCACTGCCCTTATGGATGTACTTGCACACATATTTGATAGACTTAACTGAGTGGCAGTACTCCACATTGATGTGACATTTGAAGAGCCTGGATAGGAGTGGACAGTAAGGAACAATCCAACGGTTGTCAACTTCCAATGTCTGTCTTTGCTGTGTTGTCTGATTTGACGGACCAGGTTGACCTGAGTCGCTAGATTTTCGAGTTCGCATTCTTCTCTCAGTGCTGAAACCTCCACTCTCTTTGCCCCTTCTCCTGTACAAAGGATAGCCATCATCCCCATGCTGAGTTTCTTCGCGGAGTGGCTTTGGGTACCCTCTTGTACATGCATTGTTTTTCATGCAGGGAGAAGAAGGGTTGTGTCGCCCACAAGGACCATGAATCATATTTTTTACAACAACATCAAAGAGGATTGGATCCTGATCCTTATCGGGTAGCTCTGCAGAGATGAAGGAATCAACTTGATTGGGGTGAATCTTTGCCTGAAGCCAGAGTAAAAGATGAACATGAGGAAGTCCTCTCTTCTGCCACTCAATGCTGTACATGTAGCAATGGTGTGCACTAAAAAGTTTGCCCACAGTCAGGAGTTTGAGCAGTTTTTTAACTTTGAGGTTGAAGACTCGTGCTATGAGGTCATGCCTTTCAGTACCAGCTTTGGGTGGGAACTCCTGCCACTGGGGATTGCAAGTCATGGTGATGAAGAGGTCAGGTCTGCCATAGTTTCTGACATAGGTCATGGCATCTTGCGTGTGCTCATGCATGTACCTAGGACCTCCAATGAAGGTGGATGGTAGGATGACCAGTTGACCAATGTCCTCAGTATTGCCATCATTGGCCACAGCATCTCGTAAGTGTATATAGTCTGTGACTCTCAAATGATTTTGGTTATTCCGGAACCAATTAAGCCGCTCTCCTTCCATTTTTGCATACATGTCAGTGAGGAACTGGTGGAGAAGTCCTCCACACTGAAGCAGGTGGTTTGAAGCAGTTTGTCGTTCCATCAGCCTGTATGAATAGAATTCCATGGCAGAAACCATCTTTTGCCTTTGGGCTGTAGGTGGCACACCAGTCTTGGGGTCAATATGTGGGATCTTGTTATAGGCATCGTATCCATCTTCCCCATGGCAGAACAAAAGGGGGTATTGCATAGGATCATATGACCTGTGAAGCTCAGAAATTCTTTTGAGTGGACCACCTCTCATATGCAAGACAATGTCCCGTTGTTCAAATTCTTGGCCCACAATGACAATGGCTACTTCATTGGTGGTCGGAGCATTGAAGTGTCGCTCATGTTCACCTGCAGGAGTCTTGTCAGCTTTGATGACAACTTTGAGGTCTTCATTTGTTGTTTTTTCGATGGCTGTTTTGAAACTCTTTACATATGGGTTTTGCTGATGAAGCATCTCCTGTAATCCAAGCAAAGTTTGAAGCTTGATGTGGTGTTGTTGTGCGGGGAGAACAGCAGCTTCCCTGCGGCGATTGGCTTGCTCTTCGTCATCACCCAAGAAGTAGATTAGGAGAAATTGAGGTCTTTCGTTTGGTAGAGGAAGTAGGGAGCCAGCTGTATGGTACACCTGTCCATGAACTTTAAAAGTTGGGCAAAATCCTGATTCACGCACTCTGTTTGCACCAAAAGAGGTCATTGCAAAGTAGTTGTTGTACTTTCTGATGTGAGTGAGGAAATGTGTTGAAGCTGGAGTTCGGCCGAACAGAAGTGAGTGTAGGGGTTCAGGTGGAGCTGTTAGTGGTGGAAGTTTAACCTTTCCTCCATTGCAGCATATCCCAGCAATTTCCCCTTCCCACTTCAGTGCGCCACAGTGAGGGCAAATGATGGTCATCTTACCAATGATGACTGTGGGGTCGGCTTCATAATTGATGGTGGGTCTATAGGAGAAGGCTGCTCTGAGCCAATGATTCCAAATGTCAGCTCTGGCAATGGCCCTGCGTCTATTGGCAGCCTGGCGACGTGCCTGAGTCTGGTCAGGAGTCTCTGAGGCTCTGTTGTGGGTATGTCTCACCGGGTCAACAGCTTGACGTGCCTGAGTCTGGTCAGGAGTCTCTGAGGCTCTGGCTTGGGTATGTCTCGCCTGGTCAACAGCGTGACGTGACTGAGTCTGGTCAGGAATCTCTGAGGCTCTGGCTTGGGTATGTCTCGCCTGGTCAACAGCGTGACGTGACTGAGTCTGGTCAGGAGTCTCTGAGGCTCTGGCTTGGGTATGTCTCGCCTGGTCAACAGCGTGACGTGACTGAGTCTGCTGAGGAGTCTCTGAGGCTCTGGCTTGGGTATGTCTCGCCTGGTCAACAGCGTGACGTGACTGAGTCTGGTCAGGAGTCTCTGAGGCTCTGGCTTGGGTATGTCTCGCCTGGTCAACAGCATGACATGACTGAGTCTGGTCAGGAGTCTCTGAGGCTCTGTCTTGGGTATGTCTCACCTGGTCAACAGCGTGATGTGACTGAGTCTGGTCAGGAGTCTCTGAGGCTCTGGTTTGGGTATGTCTCGCCTGGTCAACAGCGTGACATGACTGAGTCTGCTGAGTCGAGTCTCTGAGGCTCTGGCTTGGGTATGTCTCGCCTGGTCAACAGCGTGACGTGACTGAGTCTGGTCAGGAGTCTCTGAGGCTCTGGCTTGGGTATGTCTCGCCTGATCAGCAGCGTGACGTGACTGAGCCTGGTCAGGAGTCTCTGAGGCTCTGGCTTGGGTATGTCTCGCCTGGTCAACAGCGTGATGTGACTGAGTCTGGTCAGGAGTCTCTGAGGCTTTGGCTTGGGTATGTCTCGTCTGGTCAACAGCATGACGTGACTGAGTCTGGTCAGGAGTCTCTGAGGCTCTGACTTGGGTATGTCTCGCCTGGTCAGCAGCTTGACGTGCCTGAGTCTGGTCAGGAGTCTCTGAGGCTCTCCGAGCCTTTTTTTGAGATGCATCAGAAGTGCTGCGTCCAAGTCTGGTACGTTTTCTTGTTGGGCATGCTGTTATGAAAAAATAAAAAATAATTTTTATATGTATAAATGAGTCTGTCTGTCTGTGTGGGAAGGAGAGAGAGCGAGGGGGAAGGAGAGAGAGAGAGTGGGAAGGAGAGAGAGAGTGGGAAGGAGAGAGAGACAGAGAGAGAGAGGGAAGGAGAGACAGAGAGAGAGAGGGAAGGAGAGAGAGAGAGAGAGGGAAGGAGAGAGAGACAGAGAGGGAAGGAGAGAGAGACAGAGAGGGAAGGAGAGAGAGACAGAGAGAGAGAGGGAAGGAGAGAGAGAGGGAAGGAGAGAGACAAAGAGAGAGGGAAGGAGGCGGGGCGGGGGGTGGTGGGAACGACAGTGCGCGCACGCGCTCAGCAATGGCGGCCTAACGGACGCCCCGCTGAAACTCTGCCTGTAACGCAGTGACTCATAAAGTAATTGTAACCGAGGGAGGTTGTTTTAGTTATATCGCCGACCGTTTAAAATCAAATCAAATCAACTTTGCGCTGATCTGATCGTGAAACGATTAATTAAAAATCTGGAGATGACACCCAGGCCAGGGGTAGCAATGTGGCAGGGGTTTATATATTTTAACCAGTTCATTGCGTCAGCTCCTGATGAGCTCATTTGATGAGAAGGAATGAGTTCCTTTTTCTAGTCTTTTATCTGCTGCAATTCATGGGTGGGTGGGTGGAGAAAAGTCAGATTAAGTGTTGGGTCACTGCAAGGATAAATTGTGGACTGTGTTTAGCAGCTACTCAGCGAATGTGTTTCTAAACGGGTGTGTGAAAAGCAACGTAACCGATGGAGCCTAATTAGCATCCCCCGGATCGGTTTGAATTTTGAATTTTTTTTAAAATTGTGGCTCTGCTAGAAATAACTGCTCCAGGTGGGTTTGGCTGAAACTCTGCCTGTAACGCAGTGAAGGCGTTCTTCAAAACTGTCGCTGGATCTAGAAATCAATTCCAGTGCTTCTCCTCTCCCCCCCACCTCAACATACCTTCCAACCCGATGGGGAAAACGTTTACCTGAGTGAAGGCTCAGCCAAGTGCCGAAGGTGCGAGCTGGTAGCTAAATTCAAGGGGAGGGGGGCTGCTTTAAACGCCTCCAGTAGCTTTGTTTGAAGGATTAGGCCCTGCCCACACAGCCGCAGCTTGCTTTTCGCCGGGCGGGGAGGAAGGAGGGAATGGCGCCTGATGGCCGCGAGGGTGTACTCCCGCTTCGTGAGAGAGAGAGAGAGAGAGAGAGAGGGGGGGAAGGAGAGAGAGTGAGAGAGAGGGTGGGGGGAGGAGAGAGAGAGAGAGAGGGGGGGGGAAGGAGAGAGAGATAAAAAAAATTATGTTGAGGCCCGGCCGGTCTGTAATGGCCGCCACTCACCTCACTAATGGCAGTTTGAAGGATTAGGCCCCGCCCACAAACATCATGAAATGCCCCCCGTGATTGGTCAACCATCACGTCACTCAACGCTAATGAGCAGTAGGATTGGTGAACTGCTAATGAGCGGATTTTGTCCGTTTTTTGAAAGTTTTTTGTAAACTGTCCGAACAATTTTTGTCTGACCAAAAAGTAAATATACCTATGAGACTCCCCTAATCATAAGCTTTTTTTTGATATAACATATGTGTAGGTACGCTCTATAACTTTTGAGTGATGCCCCGGACAGACAGACAGACAGACACCACGATCCTTTTATATATATAAAATATACTAGCTGAAGTGCCCGGCGGTGCCGAGGGTCTTTTG